>NC_067158.1:24571167-24914004 GCF_903995435.1 Acomys russatus | reverse complement strand
AAGCCTAGTGTTGAACACAGCAAAACCATAAATCGTTAGACATACATCTCTAAGTCGTTTCTGTTAACCTGAGTAGACCATTACAAGCTTAAGAATTTATAATCCTTAATCATCAAACACGTGCTGTTGCCAGTCCTATACTGCCGCCGTTCTCTCTCTCTCTCTCTCTCTCTTTTTTTTTTTTTGGTTTTTGAGACAGGGTTTTTCTGTGTAGCCTTGGCCATCCTGGACTCACTTTGTAGACCAGGCTGGCCTCGAATTCACAGCGATCCGCCTGCCTCTGCCTCCCGAGTGCTGGGATTAAAGGCGTGCACCACCATGCCCAGCTATATTGCCGCCGTTCTCATTCTCCTGATGGGGTGGGGGGCAGGCATGACTGCAGACTGGGACTCAGCTCTCAGTTGCTGCACCAGCACCGTGAATGCTGTTATGCTCTCAGCTATGATGATAACGGACTACACCTCTGAACCTGTAAGCCAGCCCCTAACTGAATGTGTTTGGTCATGGTGTGCACAGCAATCAATAGAACAGTGACTGAGGTAGGCAGGGCCCTGGCAGTGAGTGAGGCATGGGGCAGTTCTTTGCCCAGTGACCAGCATCACCACATTTGAAAGCAGGTCCAGGTGGAATCTGCTTTGTAGATAGCCACAGGGCTGCCAGAAGCTGGTATTTCTGTCTATCAGGGAAAGACTTTTTCATTAAACACTTTAAACGCCATGTTCAGCAGATATCTGAGGGGTTTGAGAGCCACTATCTAATCTGTAGTTTCATTCCTGTTAAGTTTAAGCCTTAAAATTTGAAAGAAGATTTAATTAAAGATCCTTTAGCATAGCTGGCCTTGATGCTGCACACCTTTAATCCCAGCACTCGGGAGGCAGAGGCAGGAGAATCTCTGTGAGTTTGACACCAGTCTGGTCTACAAAGAGAGTTCCAGGACAGCCGAGGCTACCCAGAGAAACTCTATCTTGGAAAAAAAAAGAAAAAAGAAAAAAAAAATATCCCTTAGCATCAAAATAAAGCTTTAATCATGAATGCAATCCACAGAGACTGGAAACACTATTTTCCTGACCCTCTCATGGTGTACTTTTACAGAATATCACGTTTCTTGTATGACTCGTGTATCCAAATAGCTAAAATATAACAAAATTGGCAAAGAAGAGGCTAGATATATGTCTTCAACTCAGTTTTGCTAGTCTAAATTGACCTTAGGAATTCATGAATCCTATTTGTCAAACATGTATTGTTTCATTAAAAAAAAAGATTTATTTATTTATTAAGTACATAGTGTATTGCATGTAATGCCTGCACACTGGAAGAGGGCACCAGATCTCATTGTAGATGGTTGTGAGACATCATGTGGTTTTTGGGAATTGAACTCAGGACCTTTGGAGAGTAGACTGTGCTCTTAACCTCTGAGCCATCTCTCCAGCCACGCCCCCCATATTTTCCTTCCTTCCTTCTTCTTTTTCCTTCCTTCCTTCTTCCTTCCTTCTTTTTTCCAAGACAGGGTTTCTCTGTGTAGTCATGTCTGTCATGGATTTACTTTGTAGACCAGGCTGGCCTTGAACTCACAGCGATCCACTTGCCTCTGCCTCCCAAGCGCTGGGATTAAAGGCGTGCGCCAACATGCCCAGCCATATATTATTCTTATCTATAAAAAGTTTTTAGAAGCCTAGTGTTGGACACAGCAGAGCCATTAATCGTAGACATACATTTATCTCTAAGTCCGTTTCTGTTAACCTGAGTAGACCATTATACGTTTAAGAATTTATAATCCTTAACCATCAAACATATGCTATTTTCAGTCCTATTTTCCACAAACTTTGCTCATGGTTTGTAGTCAATTTTATTCCTTGCTCTCAGGACAAAAATCATTACACAAAAATCCATCTTAACTCAAAATATCTTGGAGGCCTGCTGTTGCCTCCTTAGTCTGAAAAAGGAAATACAATGGTAGGCAGAGGGCTCAGTAGTAGAACTAGCTGTTCTATGGGTGCCACCATAGGTCGTTTATACCCGGCAGTCACTTTAACCAAGACGGTGGTGAAGTCATAGGGTATGTTCCATTTTTTACATTAGTAAAGATGTCTGTTAGCCACTTTGTTGCTATTTACTCCAAGGTGAGATCTTTGGACACATACCCTTTAAAGGAAATCTAAGAGTTGAATCCAAGTTCCATAAAACATGCTGTAACAAATTAAGATTACATATGTATAGACTTTTAAACTATCAATTCTTTCTGTTACAAGTTTTAAAATAACTTTTTGTTACAAATTTTACAGACCCTTTAAATCACTCACAATGAATTTACAAATCCTAAAATACATGGTTTATAGGATGGCCTTATAAATCCTGAAAAAAAGAAAGTTTACACTTTAGCAGTAGTTTTCAAAGCTATAATAGGGGGCTATTCAGAGAGTTAAAACATCTGTGATTATACTTTGTCATTTTAAAAAGACATTTAAAAAGAAAAGAAAAGAGGTGAGATTAAATATCAGTAATCCCAATTGGGAAGCATTAATTTTAGCTGTTTTTTAAGCACATAGTTATTGTTTCCTGACTAATCTGTTTGCTCTTCTTCTGTCAAAGTTAGGTGTCGCACCTGACCTGGATGGAGACTTTTTGTTTCGTTTTGTTTGTTTTTTTATCAAGACAGGGCTTCTCCGTGTAGCTTTGGCTGTCCTGGAATTAACTCTGCCTCTCAAGTGCTTGAATTTAAGGGCTTGCACCACCACTTTTAAACAAGGCTTTTAAACAAGCATGCTTGAGTCTAGAAAGGGAAGGCCAGATCCCAGCGCTCCAGAGCCAGCCTTGCTCCACTTTGTTTTGTTTTGAGACAGGGTTTCTTTGTATAGCCTTGGCTACCCTGGAACTAGCTATAGGCCAGGCTGCCTCAAATTTACAGAGATAAGCCTTCCTTTGTCTCCTAAATGCTGGGATTAAAGGCATGTGCTGCCACCACCAGGTCAGAGTCATCCTTTTTAATAGAGTAGAACAGCATATGACAAGAGTTAGTATTATCTATTCCAAAAGACATACAAATCTGCAAAGCTGAATTTAGTCATCAGAAGGAGGACTAGAAGCAATTGGAGAGCAAAGAAGATTTAAGGATATGAGATTCCAAGAAGAGTGTAGAGAATCTTGGAGATACAGGGATTACTCTTATTTTTTGCATCATTTTATGCGGTGGCAAACCTTCACAATCTGTGAGAATTTGGGAATTGGGTATGCCATTTTCTTGCCATTGAGACTGATTACCTGGTTTGTACTGAGGCCAGGCTGTTTGCAGTAAGACAGTGTGCTTTAATGGAATCTGAGTCTGAGGAGGAAAGAGATTGCAGAAGGCAGGTGAGGAGTCACATGTCTAATTCTAAATGGGGAGAGCCCATGGTTAGTGAGAAATCAGGCTCCAGGAGCGAGAGACAGAGGGAAGGAAGGGAGATGTGAGGAATTTCCAGGAGAGCAAAGAGGAGATGGGAGGAGACTAGAAAGGGGCCCTATGTGTCCAGTAGTGTAGGATGGAGGTGTAGGAAAAGGCAAGTGTCATGGTGACAACGTCTGGATCCAAGGATGGTCCCCAAAAGGTAAAAGACTTATCAGAGAGATGCCCAGGCCAGTGGAGGGGCGTTCCTTCTCCATGTGATGGGTCACCCAGGAAAGCATAGGGAAGCTGCCTGTGGAGACTTTTACAGCAGTAGGGGTAGGGACAGAGACAAGCTCCAGTGAGCCAAAGAGAGGGACTGAGCAGGTAGCGCTGAGGTGGGCACTTACCAGAGTAGATGAAAGACAAGTGGTTAGGCTGGGCGTGGTGGCGCACGCCTTTAATCCCAGCACTCGGGAGGCAGAGGCAGGTGGATCGCTGTGAGTTCGAGGCAGCCTGGTCTACAAAGTGAGTCCAGGATGGCCAAGGCTATTTCGAAAAACCGAAAAAAAAAAAAAAAAAAAAAAAAAAAGAAGACAAATGGTTAGTGCAGGAAGAGGCAGAACTGTTAAAGAGACAGACTTAAGATTTGGAGTTAAATATGCTGGGTTGGGTGGTGTGGGTAGGGTCTGGAGAGATGGCTCAGAGGTTAAGAGCACTGACCACTATTCCAGAGGTCCTGAGTTCAATTCCCAGAACCACATGGTGGCTCATAAACATCTATAATGTGCTCTTGGTTACCCTCTTCTGGCCTGCAGATGTACATGCAGGTAGAGCACTGTAAACATAATAATAAATAAATAACTTTAAAAAATATGCTGGGTGGAAGGAGCCAGCAGGAGCCAGTTATCTACACCCAAGAGAGTAAAAAATCTACATTTTGGTTTAATTAGGAGGGGCTAGGCCTTTGGGGAAACCCAGTGTTTCTCCTGGCTTTCAGGCACCAAATGTAAAAAAGGCACAAGAATGCTACCTAACAGAGTGCTCCATGGGTAGAAAGGTTTACTGGGGATCAAACTACCAAGGCCATCTCTCCTGGGTGGAGGCAGCAAAATGTGGAAGAGCAAGCGGTGTTGTGTGTGTGTGTGTGTGGGGTGTGTGTGTGGTGTGTGTGTGTGGTGTGTGTGCATATATATATATTTATTTATACAAGTGTTTTGCTTGCATTTACATCTGCACACCAGAAGAGGGCACCAGATCTCATTATAGATGGTTGTGAGCCATCCTGTGTTGCCTGTGAATTGAACTCAGGACCTTTGGAAGAGCGCCAGTGCTCTTAACCTCCAAGCCATCCCACCAGCCAAGCAAGCATATTTTATATTACAATCATCAGCTGGGATCTGAGCTTGATCCTGGCTGCCAGGATTGACTGGAAACTAGCTGTTCTTACCCAAAGCAGTTGACTTTGAAGAAGCTTAAGTGAGGTTTCTTTGGAGGACCAAGGGTGGTTCTGGTAAACAGGAACCCGCTTTAGGAGATGTGCATTTCTGGTACAAAGAAAGCCGGTTTTCAAGCTTATTTACCCAACAACAATCCTTCAGTTTACCCAGCCAAAGCCCTTCTGCTTGAGCAGTGTCACCAACATCTTTTCTTTCTCTTTTTTTTTTTTTATTTCTTTCTTCTTTCTTTTTTTTTTTTTGGTTGGGAGGAGGCTTTTTTGTTTTGTTTTGGTTTGGTTTTGGTTTTTTTGCGACAGGGTCTCTCTGTGTATCCTGACTGTCCTGCACTTGCTTTTGTGGACCAGACTGGCTTTCAAACTCACAGCGATCCACCTGCCTCTGCCTCCCCAGTGCTGGGATTAAAGGTGTGTGCCATCACCCTCCTGGCCAGGGAAGGTTTTTTTGAACCTAACCATTTTTAGGCCTCTTTTCTGCTCCACATATCTGTCTGTCTGACCATTGCTTCAGACCAACCTTGTCCTGATGATCACAACTTTAGAGGACATTTCAAAATTCAACTTTGAGAATGAGTCATAGGTCCAGACCCATGCTTGGGAGAGAGGAACTGGTCTCTGCCCATTTAAAAAAAAAAGTAAAATTAATTTTTTAATCATGTGTATGTGTGCTCCTGCATATTGGTGTGTGCTCATGAATGTATTCCCTGAGGAGACCAGTGGCGTTGCAATCCCTTGGAACTGTGAGCCACCTGACGTGGGTGCTGGAAACTTGACTCTAGAAGAGCAGCAAGTGTTCTCACCCCCACAGGGTTTCTCTGATGTAGCCTTCCACTATGTAGACCAGGCTGCCTCAAACTCATAGAGATCCGCCTGCCCCTGCCTCTGCCTCTGCCTCCCTGAGTGCTGGGATTACAGACGTGTGCCACTTGCGCCTGGCTCAGCAAGTGTTCTTTTCTTCCATTATTATCATTGTTTGTAGCCCCATCCCTCCTCACTCCCAGTCCCACTCTCCCTCCCTCTTCCCTCTCCCCATCCTCTAGTCCTCAGAGAAGGGAACCCTACTTCCAATCCACCCCAGGTCATCAGTTGCATCAGGACTGAGTGTGTTCTCTTCCCCTGTGGCCTGGCAAGGCAGTCCTGCCAGGGGGAAGTGATCAAAAAGCTGGCAACAGAGTCATGTCAGAGACAGCCCCTGCTCCTCTTACTAGAGGACCACACGAAGCCTGAGCTAACACTGAAGCTATACCTTCAGCCCCTATCATCCTTTTCTCAAAAACGAGGAATATAAACAATTTTTGAAGCTTTTTTTTTTTTTTTTTTTTTTAAGAAAAGAACCTTCTTTTGTTATTTAGATAGTCCCTGTGAATAGGGGCCTACCCTTTGACTCAGAGCCATTAGAATTTATTATTTTAATTTTAAAACATGTTTTGTTATTTTTTTGTGTGTGTACGGGCATTTTGCCTGCATGTAGGTCTGTGCATCACATGTGCCCCTGGTACCCAAGGAGGGAAGAAGAGGGTTTTGGATCCTCTGGAACTAGGGTTGCAGAGATGTGTGAACTGCCGTGTGAGTGTGGGAATTTAACTGAGTCCTCTGGAAGACCAGACTGTGCTCTTAGCCATGGAGCCATCTTTCCAGCTGTTGTTTACTTACTTTATTCATCTATTTTTAACTTTACGAGTATGAATGTTTTGCTTGCGTGTATGTGTATACCAATGCAGTGCACTGACCAGAGAGGGTATCGAATCACCTGCGACGTGAGCTCAGGTCTTTGCAAGGGCAGCAAGTGTTAAGTACCATGCCAGCTCTCCAGGACCAGGCATTCGAATCCATATTCCTCAGTGCTCTTTCCATCCTGAGAAATGAGCCCCTGACACCACTCCCTCTGAAGGGGCTTCTACCTCAGGAGGGCATGCAGATAACAGACCACTCTGGTGTCCATGAATGATTTGGACAGGACCGGACATGCCTAGTTGCTGTCTTCCTTGGCCCTGGACTTGAGTATTATGGAATCCAGTTGCTGTTGGCCCCGATTCTCCTTCTCTGCTACTGGGGCAGCTGGCCAGCCTTTTCAGGGGAGAGTCGGGCCTGCCATGGAGGTGACAGGACAGAGAGGAGGGAGGTGAGGTCTTTGTCCTCTGTGTGCTCAGACTCTTCTAAACTCTCAGCCACTCTTCTTCCCAGCTCTCCAGCTCTGTCACCGCCAGGGTGGGGGGTCAGCTCAGAGGCACAAGCAGCCCCTCCTCCATGTTGGGTTTTCTTGGTGGCATCCTTGGCTCCTGATAGGGAGGAATAGCCCTTACTGTCCTTAGCAGGATGGAGACTGGACACAAAGTTAGTTTTTTAGCTTAACCTGCTCCTAACAGAGGAATCCAAGCCCATTCCTAAAGCCCTGTAACCCAGCAGACCCCACTGGCACCCATCACTCTGTTTGGCTCCCGGCCCTATTGCCATGTGGGTGCTGGGGATTGAACCCAGGTCTTGTGGAAGAGCGGCTGGTGCTCTTAACCACTGAGCCATCTCTCAAGCCCCAGCCATATCACAGGCTGGGCCTTGAGAATTCCATCTATAGAACACTAGAGCAGGTGCCTTGCAGGGGCTCCCTGTCCCAGCTTTTGGGTGACCCCAGAGCCAAGCTGAGGCAGCACGAGACACATTCTGAATGGTTATTCTCCTCCACTATTTTTAGTTGTTTTGTTGTTTTGCTTGTTTTGAGATGTCTTACTGTGTAGTTCTGGACCAGGCTGGCCTTGAACTCTACATAGATCCATTTACCTGGGCCGCCAAAGTTTCTGAGGTTAAAGGTGTGCACCACCTTGCCTGCCTCTTCTCTAAACAACCTAGATTTTCCAAAAGTTTGTCTGTTTCTTTAAATATGCATTCCTGTTTTGCTCAGCTGGTCTCATGGTCTCACATTAAGAGTTCAAGCAATCCTCCTGCCTCAGCCTTCTGAGCATCTGAGAGCAGCTTTATCTATAGTGACTGTTTATCTTCATAATTTTATGTCCGGTGCTGGCTATTTTTATGTCAACTTGACACAGGCGAAATCATCTGAGAGGAGGGAACCTCAATTGAGAAATGTCTCGTAAGATAGGGCTGTAGGCAGGCCTGTAGGGCATTTTCTTAATGAGTGATTGATTGGGAGGGGCCCAGTGTTTGTAACATTGATAAAGACAGAGAGGCCATGCAACAGATCTGGTTAAAGAAGGCTTACTGTATGAAAGGGGGGTGGGAGAGTATAGGTGGAGAGAGACAGAGAGATAAAGAGACAGAGACAGAGGGAGGGAGAGACAGAGCAAAGTAAGAGAGCTCTTTTTTTTTTTTTTTTTTTAAAGATTTATTTATTATGTATACGGTGCTCCATCTGACCGTAACACCTGCACACCAGAAGAGGGCATCAGATCACTTTATAGATGGTTGTGAGCCACCATGTGGTTGCAGGGAATTGAACTCAGGACGTGTGGAAGAACGTCCAGTGCTCTTAACCTCTGAGCCATCTCTCCAGCTCTTTTTTTTTTTTTTGGTTTTTCGAGACAAGGGTCTCTCTGTGTAGCCTTGGCCATCCTGGACTTGCTTTGTAGACCAGGCTGCCTCGAACTCAAAGCGATCCGCCTGCCTCTGCCTCCCGAGAGAGCTCTTGAGATGGCTGGCCAGTCTTATCCCACCCCTGGCAGAGGCAGTGATGACATCAGGTGTGCTAGGCAACCTAGAAGCAAGCTTTTAGGATTAGCCTGTGAACTAATACCCAATCCATAGTGAGTGGGGCCACCTCTGGCCTGGTGGTCATGAGTTCTTTTAAGAAAACAGGTGAATAAACCAGGGAGAAAAAGGCAGTAAGTGTAGGTACTGTTTTTAAACTCTACTATTATTTGGAGTTTCTTAGCCTCAACCTCTCTTCTCTCCACCCCAATCCCTTCCAATACCCCAACACCAGGTAGGAGAGGAAGAAGGTTAGTGGGGAGAAGGGAAGTGATTCTCTTTAGCTGCTTCCTGCTGGCTAGGGTCGTCGGGTTCCTTGGGGCAAGTCCAGTCTTCATTGCAGGACCTCTCTGATTTCTTGTCAAACTACATCAACAGCAGCCAGGAGCAGCAGCCTTCTTTCTCAGAACCTAAGGACACCCCCCCCACCAACCCCAATATTCCCCCGGCCTCTGGCATGTATACCAGAGTCCTTAGAATTAAACTATCTGCTGCTGGCAAAGAGCCCCTCTTAGAGCCTGCAAGAGGCAAAAAAGTCTGCTGCTGTGGACAATCTGAATCAGCCCTGTACCCCACACCTGGGATTAAAACAAAACCATGTTTTACATAACATAACTGAGTTCTTAATGACTCCTAAACTTCTACTACAAGTAGTAAAAATAATTTGGGGGGGTTGCTGTGCCCCCTCTTTGCTTCTAATTAACTGTTTGGGTTTTCCACACCACTTGAGACGATGTAGTTCCTGAATAAAAGACACAGAAACCTTTTAGATTTATAATAAGCTTTAAAGCACAACAACTTGGCAGGTATCAACCCTCTGAGCTATTTTGCTGTTTCCCAGCTACACGCCCCAAGTTACTTGTCATAATTGTTCCTGCCGGGGCTGCTTCTGTTCCATCAGGCCAGCCTTTGTGGCCACGTGCTCATCGTCCATACTGTCCCATGGTGACTTCCTTCTCCCTGACTTCCTCTCCTGCTCCTCTCTCCCACCTCATGGTCTCCATCTGAGACCCAAAGCCAGGGAACCTAAAGCTCCATTTATTTCTCTTCTGCCCAGTTACAGGCTTCTAGCTGTTTTTTATTAACCAGTCAACTTTAAATTGGGGAGCAAGGTTTACACTATGTCACTTGGTGGATGTGAGAATTTACTCTGGACTGAAACAAGATCTCAGGGGCAGTATTTGTCATTGGAATATATAGCACCAGATCAACCCCCAACAAGTAAGCAGCACTTCCCCATGGCCTCTGCATCAGCTCCTGCCTCCAGGTTCCTGCCTTGTTTGAGTTCCTGTCCTGACTTCCTTTGATGATTAACAGTGATATGGAAGTGGAAACCAAAGAAGCTCTTTCCTCCTTGTGCTGCTTTGGCCACAGTGTTTCATCACAGCAATAGAAACTCCAACTAAGACACATTCTGAGACGCCTGCTCCTTGATGATCATTCTACAGAGACACCACAAGTTGTAGAGAAATGCTGACAGGTGGGCTCATTACAGCCTTGTCCATCAGACATGAACAGAAGGCAGTCCAGTAAGGAACGGTGTATAGTAAATGGTGTATGGTGGTGCCACCTACATTCAGGGTTAGTCTTCTGGCCACAATCTACCCCAATTTATTGCGTCACAGACATGCCCAGAAGTTGGTGACCCTAGATCCTGTGAGATTAGTAGTATTAACCATCAGACTAAGAAACTACAATTTCATTCTTTAAAGCAACAACAACAACAATGATCAACAACACCTGTTGCAGTTAAGGTTTATGCAGGAAGAGATGGCCTGTGCAAGTTCATGAAGGTCTTGGGAGGAATGCTACCCTCACTTTAGGTCATTTTTCTGGATAGAGGTGTTGGGGTTTTACTGTGGATGTTTTGGTTTATGATGTGTAAACATGTTTTTGTTTTAATCCCAGGTGGGGGATATGGGGCCTGCTGCTTCAGTTTGTCCACAGCTGGTAACTGCCTCATGAGAGGGATCATGGTCTTTGTCAGCTGGAAACTGCCTCGTGCGGGGGCGTGGTCTTTGCCAGTTGGGATAAATATGAAAGCAGAGAGAGAGAGAGAGAGAGAGAGAGAGAGAGAGAGAGAGAGAGAGAAAGGTTATCAGAAGAACACTTGGAGGAGATGGTTAGAGAAAGAAGAGAAGGCTGCTGTTGAGTTTGCTGTTGCTGCCTGAAAATCCTGACAACAGAGATTGGTGTTGCCCCAAAACACCCTACAACCCTAAACATCAGGAAGTAGCCAAAGAGAACTGTGCCCCTTCTTCCTCCTGATCCTTTTTCTCTCCTACCTGGTGTTGGGGTGTTGGAAAGGATTGGGGTGGAGAAGAGAGAAAGAGATTTGAGGAACCCCAAATAAAGTAGGTTTGAAAAAAAAAAATCAGAGCCTACAGAGTTTTGGTGAAGGGAAAGCAGATTTATGCTCCCTGCTTAATCCAGGCTTCACCAAGGGGCAGTGAGAGAGGCAGGCGGTGGGGGGATGGGGCTGTCTATGGCTGTATCCTCTCAGTGCTGTGACCACAGACAGCAAAGAAGGCTAAGACCTCCAGGAAGAGCCTGCGCTCCAGAGGCTGAGGCTTCCTGTGCCAGCAGGCAGACTCTCCCAAGACATCTTCAGGTCCTGCTGCCCCGGATCCCCTCACAACTGCCTTCCCTGGCCCAGATGTTTAAACAGGGACTGAGAAGGTGTCTCTCAAACAATAGCCAAGCCCTGAACTTCCCTGTTGGGGAGGAGAGGGAAAGTGAAAACACTGGCTTTCCCCTCCCCTGTGGGCAGGGAGGAGCAGATGGGGCCACGCCAGGTAAGGGCAGGTCTACAGTACCCCAGAGAAGAGCTAGCATTCAAATTCTTTTTACAAAGGCTGGAAGGACTGCACATACTGAGCCAGTTCTGTTTAAAAGGCAAATAACTACCACATAGGTGCAGCAGTGATCAGCTAGAGGAAAATAGTTTCATTACCACAGAGAATGCAGAAGGTGGCCAACCCTGCAATCTTGACTTAAGAAAATCAAAATAGGAATTTAATCTCTAGTGTAGTAATTCTGCTTGATAGGGGTAATAATAAAAATGATGTAGCTTTAATATCAAGAGCAGAGGTGTTAGTGGGAATGATTTCTTGCAGAAGACTGTGTTAGACAAGTCATTACTCTGGGCAGAACCCACCTCCCAGCAGCCGCTCCATTGCTTTGTTCCATCAGCTGCTTTGTAAAGCATGTTTATAGACACTGTCCACTTCCCTCTCCAGCCGCCGGAGAAAGTCTGATTCTGCAGTTTATCACAAAATGCCAGATTTTCCCCAGCATGTAATTTAATCTCTTGCTTGGAGGCTTCCACATTACGTGGTTATCACAAAATTATTCTTTAATAAAAATGCATGCTTTGCGGTTCCTATTTTATTAATTTGGCATGTCATTTCATCCATCACCATAGATGCCAGGAATTCCATTTGTCACAGTTATTGGCGGCCTAGGAGCATGCGCTCGTGCTGCGTCACAACTCCCCACTCCCAGGCTTCGTGGAAATAAGTGTCTTGTTCTGCAAAGGACAGTGCTGGAATGGCAGCTGTTAGCGGTCCTGGTGCTGCTGCAGTTTCAGGGCCAAACAGTCATAATGGGATTTTTTTTTTTTCTTACGGAAACATTTTCTGTCCTCCTGGAAATAGGCATCCTATGATAGTCTATATTAGCTGCACCTGTGGAAGGCAGGACAGTAAGTCCTGAGCAAAAAGCCACCTCCCAGGGAGAGCTAGGGCCCCTCTCATGACATCAGGACCTCCAGGAGAGCAAGCTGGGGGCTGGGAGAGCCACTGGCAGTTAGCACAGCTGCCCCTAATTGTTATCAGTCCAAATAGAAGGTGGATTTGACAGTGTGACTATGTGTTAGCATTTCACACTTTATCTACTTAAATAGGATAAACGAGAGAGCTACAATTTATTGCATCAGTGAGGCGATTCTTTTATTATTCATTTTGGTGGGGCTAGAGACCTAATATCTGGGCCTCACAGATGTAGGTGAGCATTCAACCGCTGAGCAGCCACATGAATTGGAGCGTGTGCCTCCAGAGTGTGGAGGCCTAAGTTCCAGACCCCAGTATCCTGGAAGGTCTGTGATGAGTGGGCTCACGGTGGGATCTTGGGGGTGGGAAACATAAGTCCCTATGCCCTCCTCTGTACCCAGGAGTGGGGCCAGGCCAGGCCAGGCCACCACCCCTCCTTTCTCTATACCTCTTTCAATGGATGAGGGGTTCTGGACACCAGGTGACACCCACAAAGTGGCAGGCAGTAAGAAGCGGTTGGGCTGCTGCCCTCACTGTGTCTCTCAAATGGGCCTGCTGCACCCACATGGGAGCCTCACAGCTGTCTCCCACCAACCCCAAAGTGAGCCTCGGAAGAATCAGGCAAGACTGTGAAACAGGAAACAAAACGTTATTGAGAGATTAAATAAGACCCAAATAAAGGGAGATGCAGGCCTGCTTGGGTGCTTGTGTTCGGATTTTAGTGTCCCTTGTGTCTCCTTTGACAACTGTCCAGTGGGCCCTGTCCAGTGCTGATTTTGAGGTGTGGCTCTAGAAATTACTGAGTGCACCTTTAACACATCACAATTTGCTCCTAGTGGTTTGCTTGTATGCTGCATCCATAAAACAAGAACCCCATCAGTGCAATTTTATTTGACATCCTCCCTCCTTGGGGCTCCTGTGTGCTATAGCTTTTGTGTGCTAAAACCCCAGTAGAGCGTGGATGGTTTTTTTGGTCAACAGTTTAGAGCAACAGTTCTTAACCTGGGAGTCATGGCCCCTTTGGCAAACCTCGATCTCAAGAAATACTTATATTATGGTTCATAACGGCAGCAAAATTACAGTCATGAAGTCACAACGAAAATAATTTTGTGGTTGCGGGTCACCACAACGTGAGGAGCTGTATTAAGGGTCACAGCATTAGAAGGTTTGAGAGACACTGGCTTAGAGAAAGAATCTCTTTCCAAATAGACAGTAAATAGGCCCTCTTCACTTCCTCTCTCTCCTCCCAACATGTGTATCATAAGCAGATACAGGGCTGCACAGTCACTTATATAGTTAGCCAGTTCTGCTTCCACTACTCCATTCCCCCATCCTTCAGAGATCTGCTTGCACCTCCTAGCACAGGCCTTCTAGAAACGAGCTTTCCCAGCTTTCCCCCGCCTTTAGTCTTGTTCTATGGAGGTCAGACCATGCCCTGCCCTATGGCACTCCATATTGCCTGGAACTGCGGCTTTCAGGCTGTGTCTTGCCCAAGGCGACTCCATTTTATCCCCACCCCCCCCCCACCCCTGCACTCAGGCCCCCTTTGAGAGCAAATGTAGAGGCAGGATGATTTCGCATCTTTTCCTGGATGTAGAGGACGCCTCACGCCCAACACTATCACGAGGCACAGGCTAATGCCCAAGTCAAAGTCTGTCACCTAGAAACTTATCAAAGTAGGTCAGAAAAATACAAGCACATGGAGGTAGCAAAACCATATCGGAGGGGCTGGAGAGAGGGCCCAGAAGTGAAGAGTTATTGCTGTTCTTGCAGAGGACCCAAGTTCATTGCCAGCATCCAAGTTAGGTGACTCACAGTGGGCTGTAACTCCAGCTCCTGGGCACCTGATGCTTCTGGCTTCTGTGGGCATCTGCACACACATGCACATATTTATTCAGAGGCACATTCACATGCACTACTTATACAGAGACACACTCACATGTAGATACATAATAAATAAAATAAATGTTAAATTAACATCAGATGAGCTAGGCTCAAGAGCTTATGGAGTATATTACAACAAGGAAAGGCGCAATGCTGTCACCTGGAGCCCATAAGGAAGAGGACATGTAACATTGTAATGACTGTGACAGCCCCTCTAACCTGTTATCCAGACAGCCTGTGTGTGGAAGAAGGGACCAGCAGGCAGAGAATTCCTGACTCGGGATTTCAACTCAATTGGTCCCCAGGGCTTTACATGGTCCAGTTGAATTTCAATTGTCTGTAAATCCATCCCATCCTATCCCATCCCATCCCATCCCATCCCATCCCATCCCATCCCATCCCATCCCATCTCATCCCATCCCATCCCATCCCATCCCATCCTATCCCATCCTCCTATCTTTTTAGACAGGTCCTACATCTTACCTTGATGGTCCTGTGCGTGCATGTCTCCAGCAGACCCTACAGCTTGGTTTTGACTCCAGCGGCTGCAAGTGTCTTGTCTACCTACCTACCTGCAATGTTTCTGCTACTGGTCTCAGCTTTCTGTCTTCAGTATGGGCTTTGGGAATCTTTTGGATTCTTTAACCCTTTAGTAGCTATTGTGTACTGTGAGTGTGTGGGTACTGGCGTGGGGGTAAGACCTGAGATTTAATATTAATAATTAAGACCGTAATAAAAGAACGTATTTGCTAACAGTCGGCTGTCGAGGGCAGCCAGAAGTACTTGATAAATTGCAAGCCACCAGAACAAGGTGGCTTATGAATTGATTATTATGTATTCTGACATCATGGAATGGGCGTGAACATGCCTGTCATGTTCCTGGCACAATGTGCTCACAATACTTTCATTTGCATTGGATATAAGGTTGAGCTGGCATTGAGTTATCTCCTAACACTCCACTGTTCTCTGGTATCAGATGGTGATAATGATGATGATGATGATGAGGAGGAGGAGGAGGAGGAGGGCACATGCATGGTTGAGGGTGCCACAGAGTAAATGTATAGGCCAGAGGACAGTTTTGTGGAGTTGGCTCCCTCCTTTCTGGCTTTCTTGGGTCCTAGGGATGACATGCAGATTGCCTTGCTTGTTCAGGAAGCACCTCTACCCACCTCGCCATTGTTCTGTCCCAAGCTCTCCATTTTTAATGACGAGATTCTATCTTTTACTTTTCTATGGCTGCTTTTATGACTATTGTATCTTTTTGTCAAGTGACTTGCCAGGGAGTAGTTTTCCTTGAGTTTATCTCCTTTGGGGTTTGGTGAAATCTTTGGTGTGTGGGTTGAACTTTTCTACAGCTTTGAGGAAGTCCTTGACTATTCCTCTCTCCCTGGGCCGTTCCGTTCTTTCCCTTCCCACCGGAGTGTCATGTTGTGCACCCACTAAACCCCTTGGTCTTGTCCCATAGATCTCAGATCTCTCTCTCTATCTCTTGTCAGTCAGAGTATAACACTGGAGTCTTTTTCTTCCTATACCACGTGGATTCTTAGACTCTGAGATTGAACTGGAGTTGTTAAGCCTCTAAACCCAATAATATTAATATTAGCTTTCTGGCCAGTTGTCTTTTGTTTTGTTTTGTTTTTGTTTTTGTTTTTTTTATATTGTTTTCTTTTTAGGATTCAATTTTCTGTTATTAATATTAATTTGTGTGTACTGGTGGGTCTGCCACGCTAGCCTATGAAGATCAGAAGACAGCGTTGCAGAGTCAGTTCTCCCCCTTCCAGCTTTGTGTAGGTCCCATGGATGGAACTCAGTTCATCAGGTATGCGGGGTGCTCACCTTCCGAGCCATCTTATCATCCCTTTTCAAGGGATGGCAGTCAAGGAGGCAGCCTCTCACTATGTAGCCCAGGATGCCCTCAAACACGTGGTCTTCCTGACTTCTCAGGATACCATCGTACATGGGTCACATGTCTTTTAAAAAACCGCATTTCCTCATTGGATTTGGGTAATTCATAGTCTCTTTTTCTTCACATTTCTTTGTCCACTGTGTGTGTGTGTGCATGCATGTGAGTGCATGAATGCCGCAGCCTGCGCATGGAAGTCAGAGGAGGTTCTCTCCTTCATCCGTGTGAGTCCTGTGGCTCCAAGGTGGGTCGTCAGACTTGCTAAAATGCCTTTGCCAGGTGAGCTATCCTGCAGGCCCTAATTAACATTTTCTTATCCTCCAGGTCACCGATTTCTTCTTCCGGTTAGTTCGTTGCCAAGGCCAGATTTTCAGTTTTAGAATCTTCTTTTGCGGCTCTCACTACCTGCTGAAATACCCTGCTGTTTATGCACATTGCCTGCCTTTTTCTGCCCCTTCTCTGATGCACACTCGTGGCTAAAGTCCCTCTGATCACAGCATCAATGCCACTTCTCTAAGTCACTGTCGACGTATCTTCCTCATGTGTCTGGTCATTTTTTTTTTTTTTCTGAGACAGGTTTTCTCTGTGTAGGCCTGGCTGTCCTGGACTGACTGGGTAGACCAGACTGGCCTTGATCTTCCAGAAATCCACCTGCCTCTGCCTCCCAAGTGCTGGAACTAAAGGTGTGCACCACCACACTGGGCTGGCTTGCTTGCTTTCTTTCTTCTTCTTCTTCTTCTTCTTCTTCTTCTTCTTCTTCTTCTTCTTCTTCTTCTTCTTCTTCTTCTTCTTTTTAAATAGGTGTTTCACTTGCATGCTTGGTGCACATGCAGGCCAAGAGAGGACATCGCAGACACAGGAACTAGACTTATAGGGCTGTTAGCTGCCATGTGGGTGCTGGGAATCAAACCTAAGTCTTCTGGAAGAACAGCCAGAGTTCTTAACCTCTGAGCCATCTCTAGGGCCCTGTGGTAACTTTTAACTTCATGGTGTTCATTGTGAATGAAGACTTGTTGGGACACAAGGAAATAGTATCTATCTAGGAAGGACAGGGCTTCCTCCCGGATCAGAGCAGTCATGTGATGGGATGAACCAATTTATCTCAAGTTGAGCCCTTGAGCCCTTGAGCCCAGGTTGTGCTGTGGCTTTAGTGAGGTTCAGTCACTGTAAATATACTCTGAGTGAGACCACAGCTTCCCTGCAGCAGAACCTGGGAGCTGAGTGTGGGTGAGACTGAAGTTCAAGGCTTCACAGCTGGACCACAGATTTCATTGTTTTTGTTTTTTGAGACAGGGTTTCTCTGTGTAGCCTTGGCTGTCCTGGACTCACTTTGTAGACCAGGCTGGCCTTGAATTCACAGAGATCTGCCTGCCTCTGCCTCCCTAAGTGCTGGGATTACTAGCATGCAACACCCTGTCTGGCTTGGACCATGGATTTCTTCATTCTTTTCTTTTCTTTTTCTCTTCTCTGCTCTGCTCTTCTCTTCTCTTCTCTTCTCTTCTCTCTCTCTCTCTCTCTCTCTCTCTCTCTCTCTCTCTCTCTCTCCCTTCCCCCCTCCCTCTCTCTCTTTCTCTCCCTTCCCCCCTCCCTCTCTCTCTCTCTCTCTCTCTTTCCGAGACAGGGTTTCTCTGTGTAGCATTGGCTGTCCTGGAGTCACTTTGTAGACCAGGCTAGCCTCGAACTCACAGTGATCCACCTGCCTCTGCCTCCCGAGTGCTGGGATTACAGGCATGCACCACCACGCCCAGTTTGGACCATGGATTTCTATAACTTCTGGCCTAGCAGCCCACTTGCAGGCTTGGCTGCTGCCTAGCTTGGTTTTCTGTGACTCTGGGTACCACTCTCTTCCTCTGTCCTGTCCTCAGACTTCAGAAAGCCGTGTATGGACTCAGAGGAAGACTCACATCTGAGAGGGACTCCTTCATGGACTCTTGCCCCCAGTTACACACATGAGGCCCATATGCTCCGTGAGACCTACCAGAAGGATAGAGGAAGAATGCAGGCCCCACATTGGCCTGGGAAGGCTCGCCCAGGTCACTCACTCACTGCACACGCCTTAAACGTGCTGGCCCCATTTTTCCTGCAGAAATGAAAGCCACAGTCCCAGTGGCCAGGGAGGGCTGTGGACTCTGGGATTTGGCTTATCCAGGCTTCTTGGCATCTTTAGGCATTTGATAATGCTAGGCATTTGATAACGCTATAAAAACAAGCAGTGCTGTTGAGGCTTGTCCAGCTGTCCCCCATGCTCCAGTGGGCAGGACCATGTCCAGTGGGCAGACTGTGTTCTGACAGCATCCTCAGCCTGTGGGGAGGCAGAAGTCCTGGAAGGCTGATTTTAGCAAACAGGGAGAGACTAGAGCAAAGTTGCTTCAGGGATGTGATGTCCATCTGTCCTCAGTCATGGTGCTCTCACCAGTAATGATACTCAGCTCAACCCTCAGATTTTGATGTGAATGAATTTTTCACTATAATAAGAATAGATTTGTTATACTCTGAAACTGAGTGTCCCTCTGGTCTCCAAGGGTCATTACTCATTCTAAAATCCCAACATCTCATAACATTGCTCCCTGAAGTTTAGTCATTTTTTATGCCAAGCCATCAATGCACTTAGCTTTTCTGTTTATTTTGTTCACTTGAGTTATAGACATAATCTGAATTAGAAGAATCTGAACTACGTTTCATGGTGCACTCCAGAGGCTGAGGTAGGAGGATCAAGTCACACAGCAGGGCACTAACAACAATTATAAATTCCTTTATTAGTATAGTGAAGCAGAGAAAATGAATGCAAGCCTCTTCTTGGAACTACTTCTGTGAAGGGTTAAGCATACCAGCACTTAGTGCTCAGTGTTTTAATATATAAAACCCACATCAGATGAATTCTATTTTTGCTATGAGAGAGTTCAGATCCCGTGACACTATTTGCACTTGCCCTAGAGTTCCCTGGGCACTAGGATGCAGGCCTTGTCCAGAGTCCATGGACTGACATGTCATAGAGTCCATAGGCTGAGTGGACACGCTCCTGCAGCTGTGGAGTTCCCTATGGCTAGAGCCTGGGAGGGCTGCCTTCCTGATACTAGGCCTCACAGAGAGTGCAAGCATGCATAGGCTCCAGAGGCAGCTGTAAGCCAGGTACCTCTGAGGCTGTGGACAAAGCTTGGGCATGTGTGTTCCCTTCATGCATGTGAGAATCTCAAGAACAGGAAGGAATGGAGGGACTAGAGAGAGCGCTCAGCAGTTGAGAGTGCCTCCTGCTCTTGTAGAGGAACTGGGTTGAGTTCCTAGCACTCACTGTTTGTAACTCTAGCTCCAGGGGATCCGATGCCCTCTTCTGGCCTCTGCAGACACTTGTATGCATACGGTACATACAAATACACACACACACACACACACACACACACACACACACACACACACACACACGCATGCACTCACACACAAAATAAATAGCTGGGCACGGTGGCACATGCTTTTAATCCCAACGCTTAGAAACAGAGGCAGGCAGCTCTCTGTGATTTCAAGACCAGCCTGGTCTACATGGCAAGAGTGAGTTCGAGACCAGCCAGGGCTACCATAGTGCTGGGTGTTGTGATGCACGCCTTTAATCCCAGCAGTCAGGAGGCAGAGGCAGGTAGAACTCTAAATTATGGGCTACCCTGGTCTATAGGAGTTAATTCCAGGGCAGCTGTGGCTACATATAGAAACTCTGTCTTGAACAACCAAAAATTAATAATAAATAAATAAATAAATAAGGCTGAAGAGATTACTCAGTAGTTAAGAGCACTGGCTACTTTTCCAAGAGGAGCCAGGTTCAGTTCCCAGCACCCACATGATAGCTCACAACTGTAACCCCTGTTCCATGGGATTTGACACCTCACACGTTCAGGCAAAACATCCATGTACAAAAAATAAACATAAACAAAAATACTTAAAAGAATAAATAAATACAGCCGGGAGGTGGTAGCGCACACCTCTAATCCCAGCACTCAGAAGGCAGAGGCAGGCAGATCTCCATTGAGTTCGAGGCCAGCCTGGTCTACAAAGTGAGTTCCAGAACAGCCAGAGCTTCACAGATAAACCATGTCTTAAAAAAGAAAAAGAAAAAAAAAAAAAAAAAAAAAAAAAAAAAAGGAAAGAAAAAGATCAGAGGGCGCAGAGGTGAGAAGTGGGAGAGGTAGTGCATGCTAAGGTGTGCTAGAACACTGCACCCCACCTTGCCTGTACAGCCACTTGGCAGGGGGTCTGTCAAGGAGCAAGTATAGGACAAGCCCAGTGCCATCATTCTGATAACACTGTTCCCCAAAGCCCTGGTGTGGGCCTCATGTTCTGACTGAGCACTGCATGGCGGACTAGCCTGGCCTGAGAACCGGTGCTTCCCATTATCATTTCAACACCCCCATTAAAAAACAAGTTGTAGCACGCCTTTAATCCCAGCACTCGGGAGACAGAGGCAGGCGGGTCGATGTGAGTTCAAGACCAGCCTGGTCTACAAAGTGAGTCTCGGACAGCCAAGGCTAATACAGAGAAATCCTGTCTCAAAAAAATAAAAATAAATAAATAAATAAATAGAACAAAACAAAAAGTTGTCTTCCCCAACCAACACCTTAGGAAAGCTCTCATGCATCCAGGGAGTTTGTGTACGGCAGTTAGTTAGTTCATAGTTGGCAGCAGATGGCAAGCTGTGCTATGTGATTCCTTTCCGTGATTTGGAAAGCTGTTTCTCAGATAATCAGTATTGCTCCAAAATTATCTTCAGTTCAACAGAGTACTTGTTAATACTCATTTTAGAGGAGGTCATCTTTACCTCGGACATGCAGACGTGGTAGGAACAGAGGCTGTGACTGACTGGTGGGAGAGCTGGATGAGGCTCAGCAGGTCGAGCTGTAACCCTGTCTACCCTCGGGAGCGTTCACCGACTCCATTTCAAAACAGGGATGTTAGTCTCCCTCTAGGGAACACGCTGGGCGGTGGAATGCCAACTGGAAAACAGAAGAGGAAGTGAAAAAAATAATCTCTCTGACAGAAAGCTCAGTGCAGCCACAGTCAGAGGCTGGGCCTTGACAGAATTCCACGAAGCACACTGGAGCCACGAGAAACACTTTGGCACAGGGTTGGAGTGTCACAGGACTGTGAGCACAGGACAGCAGCACTCAGTGTTTGGGTCTACCAGAAGGTCTCTTAACACACTGCCACCTCTGGAGAGAAAGAGATAGGGAGAGAGTTTGAGCCTGTGAGATTTCAAAATCCTTGTTCTAACACACACACACACACACACACACACACACACACACACACACACACGGAGCAGGAGGCAGAATAGGAACCAACAAAGCTGTATGTTTTTCTAGGAACTGCAGGGGACAGCAAAGAGTGCCTGGGCCACTCCACCCACCCAATGTAGGCTACATCCTGTCACGCTGGGTTGTGAGGTTGGCTTGCTGTTGGGTCCTCGCTCTGCTAATCCCTGTGCATGGAGCTGGAAGGCTGCCTAGCTGTCTGTGACTTGGTTTCCTCATCAGTTAAAAAAGGTAACTGGGGCTGGAGAGATGGCTCAGCAGTTAAGAGCATTGCTCGCTCTTCCAAAGGACCAGGGTTCAATTCCCAGCACCCACATGGCAGCTCACAACTGTCTGTAACTCCAAGATCTGACACCCTCACACCAATGCACATAAATTAAAATTAAATAAAAAATAAAAAATAAAAGGGTAACTGCAGTGCTTACCTTAAAGGCTAAAGAGCTTGCTAAATGTGTGTGATTAAGTGACACAACCCACTAGGCACGGTGGCGCATGCCTTTAATCCCAGCAGAGGCAGGCGGATCGCTGTGAGTTCAAGGGCAGCCTGGTCTACAAAGTGAGTGCAGGACAGCCAAGGCTACACAGAGAAACCCTATCTCGGAAAAAAAAAAAAAAAAAAAGACACAGCCCTCTGAAGAGAGACAGACAGCAACCTCTGCTATATGTCATCTTCGCCTCAGAGTCCCTGGTACGCTCTCACCATTGCTAGTCGACATTTTAGCCCTATTGAGAGTATAGAGGAGAAAAGGAAAGAACAAGAAAACACATTCAGATTAGAAAGGAAGCAAATTCCACACATAGCAACTTCTGAAAGAGTTCCACACCTAAGAGTGAACCTAACCAAAGAGATGGGAAGTGTGTATGCCAAACGCTATAAAGGACGGTTAAAGCAAACAAAGAATAAATAAATGGGAAGGCACCCGGTAAACACGGACAGGAAGACTTGCCAAGATGCCACTGTCATTCAAAGTGATCTATACAAGGCAGCTTCAACCCAAGGCAGCTTAGAGATGCAGACACAAAACCTCATTTACATGAGCTTGCCAGGGCCTCCAGAAACTAAAACATCAAGAACTTGCGATATTTTAAACAGCAGAAATATTTGTCCTCAAGACATCTGGAGATGGAACATTCCAGAGACGCTTGGCATTTGTCTGGCCTCATAACGTGAGTCTTGTTGAACAAGGAGGGGGCTGACAATTTCTTCTCATCCTCTTTACTTTTACACTGTGTCTTGTCAACATTACCAGCTGTGACCAAAAGACAACTCAGATTTCTGTGTTCATTCAAGGAAGCTGTTCCTTCGCCCAGAAGGGCACAAATGATCTGATCCTAGAGCAATGTCTGGTACCATAAAAGCTAGAGCACTGCTAATGGGAGCCTGCTGTGTGAGGCACAGACCTACCAGTCATCCCTTCCACCCTCACCCATAAAATTTATTTAGTTAGGTTTTTTTGTTTTTGTTTTTTGAGACAGGTTTCTCTGTGTAGCCCTGGCTGTCCTGGAACTTGCTCTGTAAACCAGGCTGGCCTTGAACTCAGATATCTGCCTGCCTCTGCCTCCTGTGTGCTGGGATTAAAGTTGTGTGCCACCATGCCTGGCTAAAATTTAATATGCTGAAGTGTGTCCTGCCTAGTAACAATGCTGTTTACGTGAATGACTTATTTGTTCTGGGAGAGTAGATGGACACTCACTCATACACACTGACATCACAGTGACCACAGAGCAGGGAGAAAGAAACAAATATCTAGAGGCTGTGCTGAGGCTGCCGTGGCAGAAAGCCCTGCCCTCCCTCTGACCACAGTGCATCATTGAGGACCCCACAGAAAACTCCACTTTTCAAGACTTTGGGGAAAATAGACGACATGCTTTCATATTGTTATTTTATAAAATAATTTTGTTACAAAAATTAGAATCTTGCCTGACGTGGTGGCGCATGCCTTTAATCCCATTACTTGAGAGGCAGAGACAGGGAGATCTCTGTGAGTTCGAGGCCAGCCTTGTCTACAAAGAGAGTTCCAGGACAGCCAGGGACAGTCAGAGAAACCCTGTCTCAAAAAAAAAAAAAAAAAAAAAAAAAAAAATAGACTCTCTGCCTCACTCATCTTGTGTGAGTGTTCATATCACTGTGACTGACTGTCTGACATGACCAAGCTAATAGGTTATTTTGTTCATGGTTTTGGAGGTCTCAGTGCACCATGGTAAGGAGGGCACAGGGGAGAGGCCCTCTCAGTAAACCATACCAACTGGCTCCTTTTCTTCTCTCCACTGGGGCTCCAGCCCATAATGGCTCTGCCCACATTCAGGGTAAGTCCTCCTCCTTAGTCCTCCTGGAGATGTTTTCACAGACAAAACCTAGGTGTGCAGAACTAATCTCCTTGGTCTTAATCTAATCAAGCTGCCAATCAAGATTAACCATGTTGTGTTGTGACTATTTTGCAGCAACGTTTTATTTTTTTTATTTTTTTTTGATGGTATGTTGACAAGCTATAGCTGTAGATGTGGGAAATCCTGAGGCCTGGAGACACCCTAGCTGTGGCATTAACGATGCATGGCTTTTCACAAAGCGCTGAGACTCTGGGTAAGTGAGGCCTCAGCTCCAGGATCCAAAGATGCTTGTGGCACCTATAGTGCACATGTGTTGTGAAGCTAAGATTTTGCAGGGCCATGGTCTGGATCCACTAGAGATGTCTATTATATTCCTACTGGAGCCCTCTAGTGGAGCGACAGGCCACCATGCTTGCTGAAATTCAGCTGTGTGCATCTTTACAGAGGCCCAGCCTTGTAGTTTCTGGCTACATCAAACCTCTCTTCTGGTAGCATTTATTTCTCTCTCCCAGGCTGACGCTGGTAGCTCTGGAGCTCTGGGAGGATCCTGGTTGCTGCCTCAGGAATGGAAACTGCCAAAGAAGAAAATTCAGCAGGTAATGTACCAAGGAGCCTTGAGAAACACAGGGCCATATGCACAGAAAGTTGTTCATTGTTCATGAGAGTAAATGCCCTGACTCTGGTCACTGCATTGTATGCAAAGACTATCTGGTATATTATGTGGATGCATTTCCTGTCAAAACAAACAAACAAACAAATGACATATAGTGGAGGTAGGAAATATAAGGTGGGACATCCAGCAGGCAGAAGGCATTCTGGGATAGGGCCATGAGTGGGAGATTCACTTGGAAAGATGTGAAGAGGATGGACGCGTGGTACCTAAGCAGAGGTAACCAGCCATGTGGCAAACTGTAGATTAGTGTAATGGGTTATTTTAAGGTGTAAGCTGGTCAGAGAAAAGCCTAGCTATATGGCCTAGGTATTTGTACAAATATTTTGAGTATTATGAGTTGTTATTCCAGGATGTTGGGGTCAGCAGAAAAAAAAAAAAAAAAAAAAAAACCACCCTGCAACAGCACTGAATAGCAGAGGAGAGTTCTGTGGGTGGCCATAACCCCAGCCAGAGAGGCCAGCAGCAGGAATAAGGCACCACTGGCAGCAGAGGGGATGCAGGTGTCAGTTTAAAATGTCTCCCATATGTTTGGATACTTGTTTCCCAGACAGTGGCAGTGTTTTGGGAGATGGTGAAACCTTTGGGATTTGTGGACTAGTTAGCAGGAGTGGGCTCTGTGCGCACCTGCATGGGAATGGGGTGGGGAGCACGGCGTTGGAGGCGGTACCTGTTCTCTGCTTGCTGTCTGCTAAGATGTGAGGAGCTCTGCCCCGGGCTCCCACCACTGTGAGCTGACCCACTCTCACTGGCATCTTCCCTGCCATGACAGACTAAACAACCCCTCACCCTTTCCAGCTGTTTCTTTCAGGTTTTCTGTCATGGTGACATGAAGAGTAACCAATACAAAGGCAGAGTCGTGGCACAGCACGACAAGCCTGTGGAGGGAGGCTGCAGAACGTAAAACTGAGCAGCTGCTGATCTGTGGCTCACTTTCATTCTTGACTTTCTCTTGCCATGGAGCGACACCACGACCAAGACAACATATAGAAGAAAACATTTAATTAAAGGGCTCACAATTCCAGGGGGTTAGGGTCTATGATCATCACGCAGGAAGCGTGGCCATAGATAGGCAGGCATGGTGCTGAAGGGGTCCCTGAGAACTTACATCTGACGCACAAGCAGGAGGCAGACAGAGGTAACTGGGAATAGCATGGGCTTTTGATACCTTAAAGTCCACTCCCAGTGACACTCCTCCTCCAACGAGGCCACACCTCCTAATCCTTCCCAAACAGTTCTGTCAGCTGGGCGCCAAACATTCAAATAGATGAGCCTATGGGGACCATCTTCATTTAAACAACCACATTTGTTTAATTTTAAGATGTTTCCTCCCCCTAGAAGTTGGGAGAGGGGTTTGGTTCCAGCTACATTTAAAAATAAAACAGATATGAAAAAGAAAATATTTCTGGGCTGAGATTGCCTGCTTCCTTAGGAGCCTTTACTGGGCTCAACCCTGTGTGAAGTTTGTTGCACATGTGGCCTTCTGTAAGCTGTCATTCAAAGTCCAAAGGATAGGCCTGGATTTCCTTCTCTCAATTTTGTTTGTTTTCCCTCGCCTTGGTGTATCCCAGCCTGATTCCCAATGGAGAGGATGGAGCAACAAGGACCCCGTCCCCATCACCCTTTCGGCTTAGTGACCAGATTTTAGGCTCTGCCTGCTGCTCCCAGTTCTAACCCCTCTCTCCAGAAGTCACTTTTGAATCACCCATCCCCATGAAGCTGACGAGCCCAGTGGGGCCTCTGCCATTTGTATCCCAACAACCATGACATCCCTCCCCAAAAGCCCCTGAACCTGCAAACCCAGCTCTTCCTGGCCTTCAGCCACAGGCTTCTGTTTCCATCATAATATCTGGGCTTTGGATTTTCTACTGGCTTTCCTGGGGTGTTCTTTTCCCAAGTGTAATGGAAGTTCTGGTTGCTTTGTAAACTCAGTTATGTTATGTAAATGTTTTTGTTTTAATCACAAGTGTGAGATTTTAGTTTGGGCTTTAGTGTGTCCATAGTTGACAGTTGCCTCCTGCGGGGTGTGGTGTTTGCCAGCTGGTAACAGCCTGCCTAGCGTGTGTGTGTGTGTGTGTGTGTGTGTGTGTGTGTGTGTGTGTGTGTGATGGAGAAGGGCATGGTCTAGGACTCTGAGGGAGATAAATACGAGAGTGTGAAGAGAGAAAGTGTAGTGTGCAGCGGTGGTGCACGGAGGGTAGTAGTTTGGGGAGACCAGGGATGGATGGTATGGCGGAGAGAAATATTTCAATGCAAAAGCTTGGCGGAGACTGCTTGCTGCGGTTGCTGTCGATGGAGATTGGCACTGCCTCAAAATAACCCAATTGACCCTAACCATCAGGGAGAAGTAAAGGGGTCTGTGCCCACTCTCTCCCTAATCTTCTTTCTCTCTTACCCAGGGTAAAGGTGTTGGTGGAAGGGAGGTAGAGGCTCCAATACTCCAAATAAAATAGGGCTTTTTTGTTTGGTTGGTTTTTCGAGACAGGGTCTCTCTGTGTAGCCTTGGCTGTCCTTAACTCACTCTGTAGACCAGGCTGGCCTCGAACTCACAGTGATCTACCTGCCTCTGCCTCCTGAGTGTTGGAATTAAAGGCGTGTGCTACCACGCCTGGCCTTAAAATAGTTTTGTTTTGTTTTTAAAGCATCAACACTCAAGTCTCTGCAGAACTGCTCCCTACTTCTCCACATGTTTCCAACTACCAGGCCTCACTGCCTGGTACATCACTCTTAAACTTTCCAGATGCTTCCCAGGGGCTCAGCAGATATATGGATGTCTATATCTTGGGGACCAGAAAAGCAAATGAGCATTACATTGGAGACCTCACTAGAGCCTTGGAATGCACCTAGAATATGTCTTATAGTGGGTATGCTTAATGGTCCATCCAGTTTCTACACATTATCCAATCTTGTTTTGTTTTTCGAGACAGGGTCTGTGTAGCCCTGGCTGTCCTGGACTCACTTTGTAGACCAGGCTGGCCTGGAACTCACAGAGATCTGCCTGCCTCTCCCTCCCTGAGTGCTGGGATTACAGGCCTGCACCACTGTGCCCGGCTACTCTGTATAAATCATGCAATCATCTCAACAATTGAGAAAGGCAGAGTAGAAAACCTTTAGTGTTAGAGTCTCAAATTGCTTCCAAGAGGGGCCAATACACAGAGCAGCATCTTGGGGAGGTCCTGTCTGTCCGTAGGTCTCTTTGGTTGGGTACAGGGTATCCACTAGCTTCGGAAGGCAGATGTGGTTTGGTTAAGGTGAAGGAGGAGCTGCATTACCAGGTCCTTTCCTTGGGTGAGAACCTAGCACTTTCTGATAAGGGAAGAGCTGGGGGGTAGGGTTTCCCTGGTCTTGCCCTCCCAGGAAGAGTACAGCTTTGCCAGAGGGTGGACAGCTGAGGCAGGCAGGATGGGTCCGTTTACCAGGTTAAGTCCAACCTGTGGCCTGTGGTGGAGACAGGCAGGGCACGGGTGAGCATCATACTCTCTTACTGGCACTCAGAGCACCAGGCCTTCAACAGCGCTGAGCAGAGCGGAGTGCCGGGTGAGCTGGCCCAACAGACACCAGATCCTCTCTCAGAAGCAGGTGGCGCAGGTGCCTGCGGGTCACAGGGGTGTGTTCAGAGCCACCTGGCCGTGTCCATGTCTCTACCCTGCGGCTTTCCTCCTCGCATACTCAGGAACAGACCCTTGCTTTCAGGGACTGTCTCTGGAGTGGGAGGAAGGGTCCAAATCAGTGTGATGGTGACAAGTAACCTGGGTTTCCTCTAGCGCAATGGAAGGCTTTAATTTTTAAACAAGCCCTGATAGAATCCCTCACAGGGATGGAGTGGTGTAGTGGTTCTGGTCGTACTGTGCAAGAAAAATGAGGATTGGGTAGGCTCAGAAGAAATGGGAGGTGTCAGGTGCCTTGGAGTTGCCATGCTAGGATGGAAGAACTGGGAGGAGCCATTTGGATTATCTGGAGGAAGTTACCAACGGCATGAGAAAACAGGAGCAGAACGGGAGAGGCAGTCCCGGATTGGGGTGGGGGCCAAGGGGAGATGTGTGTGTCGGCTGGCCTTCCCCCTAGCCCTTAGTCTCTTTAGGAAGTAGCGTAGCAGGTTTGATACGCCACTTGTTAGATTCTTTTCTCCATCCATGTCTGTTAATGGATCAAATTGGAAGGTATTTTCAAATCATTTGTTCTGTGAACAGTCCCTCGTCATCCCGTCACTGCATCCGCCTACCTTTCTCAAAGATTGGATTTTCAAAACACGTAGGTAACAAGATGGGTTTCAGCACCCTCTAGTTAGTGCTGCTTTCGTGATTTTTTTTTTTTTTTAAACAGCTAAGCTGTATCACTCGCCATGCCTGCCTGACAGTCCCAGCAACAGCTTGTCTCCCACTGTGGGTGCGCGGCGGGCGTCTGGCCCTGCGCACAGATCACCTTCCCGGCTGGGGCGCTGTCCAGCTCCAGCCGTACTCAGGCCGGGTGCGCCCCTCTCGCTGTCCGCTCGAGGCCGCGGCGACCAGCCTGGTAGCGCCCCACGCGGATGGGCGCTCCACCACGCGGGCTCCAGCCCGGGTCACCGCGTCAAGGAGTGGCAGAGGCGCAGTCCGGGGTACGCGCAGGGAGGGGAGGGGAGGGACAGGGCGGGTACAGCTGGGGGCGTGTCCAGAAAGGGATTCCAGCCTGGGAGGGGCGCGGGTGGTGGGGGCCCAGCGCCCGGCCGGCGGGCAGCGCGGCCCCTGAGCCGCCCGCGTACGTCCAGCGCGCCTCCTTGCCGGCAAACAGCAGACCAACCGAGGCCACGCCCGCGCGCGCGCGCCGCGTGTCCCCGCCCGCTCGTCGGTCGGAGCGCGGCTGGCGGCGCGGTGGCGGCTCGGCACGGCGGCGGCCGGGCGCAGGCGGCCGGGCGGAGCAGCAGACTGCGCCGAAGCCGCCCCAGGCGCAGGGCTCGCGGCGGCGGAGAGCGCCGGACTCATCGGGGCCCGCGGCCACCCGCGCCTTTCAATGGGCAGCTCGCACTTGCTCAACAAGGGCCTGCCGCTGGGTAAGGCCGCGCGCGCGCGCATTTCCGGCTGCGGGCGGGAGGGGGTGCGGAGGGGTGCGGGGGCGGGGCGGCCGGGCGCGCGCGGCGCTGGCTTTTGTGTGCGAGTGCGCGTGCGCGTTCGGCGCGCGGGGGAGGGGGGGGACCTTGCGGCCTGCGGGCGGTGCGCATGCGTGAACCGCTGCACATGAGTGCGCGTGCGTGTGCGCGTCCCTATTTTTTTTCCCCTTACCCGCTCGCGACCGGCGCAGGTGACAAAGGGGCCTGTGGTGCTACGACCCGGTGTGTGACCGAGCTGGGCCTGTCTTCCTGGCCTGTAGTCCCGTGAGGCTCCTTCCCGTGGACACCCCGGCGGGACCTAGGTGTTCCCTTAACGATGAGCCTGCGGGTCTCGCCGGGGCCTCGGGTCGGCTGATCCGGGAGCTGGCATTTTCTAGAGATTGGCACTGAAGGAACATGGGTAGCCTACAAGCCTATCACTCTCCTAGTGATGCCCATCTTGGCCTCTAGATTTGGGCCATTTAGGTTTTTTTTTTTTTTTATTCATTTGTGAAAGTCCTTAAACCACTGGGGTCCTGCCAGCCGAGGGCAGTCCTTTCTTGGCTGCGTTCGCTGGCCGCGTAACTTGGCGCACGCGCAGTGGAGCCGACCCCACCTTCGGGCGGGTCGGCCCCAGGGTTGCAGAGCTGGGAGGAGCTTTTACCCACAGGCCAAGCGTCCCTTGGTGTCCCTCTCTTTGGCTCTTCAATCTTAATAATGAAAGGGCTTGACATCAGCTCTGCCCTTAGAAGGACACTGCCTTCTTCCTTATGGTCTGAAAGATGGCAGAGGAAGAGTCCTCGCAGCGTGTGCTGCCAGCAGGAACTACAGAACTGTGGGCAAGAGGGAAGGAGGGAGGTGCCCTGTGATGGCCTACTGCACTTCTTATCAGACAAGGCCATTTTGCAGATCCTGTCAGTCTGTTTCAGGGTGTGGCAGGGTTAGGACTTTCAGGCCTGCCCTCCATCCTGGACCAGTGGTGGGTACCCCTCCCCCAAGATTGCACCATTTTAGAGCTGTAACTCCCTGGATGTGTGCGAGTCCACGGTGTGTATGTGTGTGTGTGTGTATTGTACATATATGTGTGTATGTATATGTGTCTATATATATGGGGGTGAATGTTTGTAGGAAGAGGGTCTGCACCCAAACCATCAGGGTTATAAGCCAGAATTTCCCTTGGAGTGGAGAGGGCAGGCCCAGCGTATTGCCTTCTAGAAATCAGGAGGACTGCCTTCATCCTGGCCTTGCCTGTCAAACTTTTCCTGGTCCTCAGGGCCATGCCCTTTGTCCTGATGAGCTTGTGACTGGTTAGGACAAATTTGCCTTCTAGGCAAGAAAAGGGAAGGAGTTTAGTTGGACAGTGTTAGTGGAGGGGAACCGTGTGAGCCAGAGGGTCAGCAGGATGACACCTAGTGGTCTGTCCCCCCCACCCCCCGGAGGTAGTATGTGCCCTCTGTGTATTGCTTTGTCACAGAACCCGAGAGCACGTGCCCATCATATACGAGGATGTACAGGATGCCTACCCCAGGGAGGCTGGCGTGCAGGACATCAGGTCCACTGCTGTGGAGTGGGGCCAGCATCTCTGAGCCCTGCAAGAATGAGGGGAGGAGACATAGGAATGTGGGCCTGGACTCAGGTGGAGTCTGTGCTGCATCAGCAACATGGGGTAACAGCTGTGGGAAGTGCCAAGTTGAGGGACAGCTCTGTGGGTAGTGTGGGATGATACTGTTCTCCGGAACTGTGTTCCCTTGTCTTGTTACTATTTAGGGTGGCAGCTGTGGGTTGAGGCTGGCCTTTCTCTGCTCTGGAGCTTGGTCAGCCATGGCCCTCCCTGCTGTATGTGTCAGCCTGGCTCCAGGCACAGATGTCTGAGGGCACTGTGCCATGTTGTTGTCCCTAATGTGGACTGGAGCCTGTGGATCCTTGGCGGGAGCTCAGTGATGTACTGCTCTCTCTTCTGTCACCGGTGGGCCTGTAGCTGGGTTTTAGCCGTGTGCTTAATCTTTCTCCAGATGAACCTCAGGCTCAGAGAGGTCCTGTTTCCCCTTCAGGGTTCTAGGTGAGATCAGGGCCCTGGCCCCCAGCCTATCAACAGCCCACTGTTTCCTGCCTGTCTTTTGAGCTTCCGTGGTGAGTGCCCTGCAGTGTCACCTGGCAAGAGGCTTCTGTGAACATTCACCCTCAAGCCTGGGTACTGCTGAGGTCCCCCTTGGGTAGAGCCCTGTCCATGTGACCTGGTGGCCCTGTGGCCCTGTGGCTCCTTGGCATGGCATATGAAGCAGGCATGTGCTGAGGTCTTTGCTACATGGCAGCACCTTTACACTAGCTTTCATTCTGCTAGTGGCAGGCAAAGGCCTTGGCTTGCATGGTGCCGGGCAGGGTGGCCTGCCCCCAAGCCTGGCGTGTAAGCTGCGCGAGAGAAGTAGCGGCTTATGTTGAGTTGGCTTTGTAGTTCAGCGTGTCACCTGATGGTCTGTCAGCATCAGTGCCTGCATTCTGCAGCCTCACAGTCACTGTCAAGAGTGATGTCGTGAGTTTGGTAGGGTAGATCTTCTCCGCCTGCCGAGTCAGCATTCCTGCGGCAGCTGCAGCACCCTCACTCAGGTGCTGAGGGCCATGATCATAAACATGTACCGTAGTTCCCAAAGCCCAGGCTGTGTACTGTGTGGGGTGGTAGCTTTAGAAGACACTCATTTTTTATAAAGTTGAAACTTTTAGTGTGGCCTCTTGTCAGCTTTGCCTGACTTAGCTTCTCTGAGGCCCCAGTCAGCATCAGCCCTGGGTTATATAGGCAGTGTAGGAGCTGGAAGACTGAGGGACAGGGTTGCACTGGCCTGGGTGGCTCAAGAGAAAATTTAGCAGGCTTGGGGTGATGGTGTATGGACCAAAGGTGCTGGTTTTGCAGCTCACAGGGCGTGGGAACCCAGAAAGAGCTGCGCTCCTCCCCAGGCATTGCTATCTTTTCTTCTAGTTTTGTGTGGATGTAGTGCTCTTCCTGCCAGTGTCTCCAGTAGAAATGCACACAAAGCTGCTTTGTCTGGAGACAAGGCTCCAGGGAAGCTTTCTGCAGGCCCTGTGACCTCTGTGTCCTCCACCAGGCCAGGCCTTCCTGCAGCATTGGAAAGATGTCCTATTAAGAAGGGCAGGGTGGCAGCCCCTTATAATAAGCTGGGATATCTCACACAGCCTGTGTTCCTCAAGAGAAAATAGTTTTCCCAACTGGCTTTGGAGTAAGCAGGTGTTCTCAGGTGTCAGGACCTGCGGTATCTGTTGTAAACATACAGGCACACTGACACAGGTAAACAGTGCTGACCAGCATTACTGAAATGAGTCTTGGTGGCAAATCCATGCCTTTGTCATGGTTTCTATTCTGCGCCTTACCTGATGTGTACTAGAACTCACAGCTGGCTGTGGAACACGCGTTCCTAACGGACACCTTCCCTCAGTGCTTCCCATCCCACGCCTTGGGCAGTGCCTGCCCAGGGGTTCAGGAGCAGTTTGCAGCTTCCTCCTTGCTGCTCTTCATTTTCAGCCTCACTCTTGCCAGGGAGCAGACGCTTTCAGCTTTGGCCTCCGCCTGATCTGAGTGGCCAGGTTCTGTCCTTTGACCTCCAGGTCTGGGTAGGGACCAGCCCATAGGACACCTTTGTAACCATAGAGGGCTACTTGGGAATAGAGCTGGCCTTGTACCCCAGACGGATCTAATCTGTGGTTAGAGGTAGGAGGAGACCCTCTCTGTTGCTGGGGAATTCCTTTCCAGAGGGCCATTAAGGACGTGAGTGGCTGAAGGGTAGGGGGATCTGGTCCTAGTTGAGAAGTGTGGCCATTCCCAGGAGGATTTTTTTTTTTTTTTTTTTTTTTTTTTGGTGGTTTGTTTGAGACAGGGTCTCTGAGTCACCATGGCCCACAGAGCTGCTACTTTTACTATTATAGATGACAGTGTCCCGTTAAGGGACAAACACTCCATGCCACAAGTCTGTCAGCATCCAGCATCCTGCCTTCGGGTCCCTTCCTTTTGCAGTGGTTCCTTAGCGCCCTCTTCTGGCAAAGTCCAGCATGGCTTCTACTAAGGGGAGAGTTGGGCCTGTGGCAGGTGCCTGGCACAGGCAGGGCTGTAAGTCAAGGTCATTGCTGCTGTTTGACTGACTGGCTCTGCATTGTCTGTAGTGTTTCTCAAGGCTGGGCAGATTCTGGAAACCAGCACTAGGCACATGTGCTGGGAACTCACAGAGCTTGTAAAAAAAAATTTGTGAGTCTTCTGGAAGAAATCTCCCCCTACTACACTGGGTGCTGGGTTCTGAGGCCCCAACCTGCCTGGATTGGTGGCCACATGTGGCTTTTCTGGATGAGCTTCCAGAGCGTTGGTGGCAGTCTTGTCTCTTGTTGGTGCTGAAGGGTGGCAAGGCCAGGTTCCATCCTAGCAAGCCTGATGTCCAGCTAAACTAAGGAGTTGGCCCCTGTGTGGGGTCCACACGCTGGGAACAGGGACCAGGGCTTGGGTTGCTCAGTACCACACTTCGAGGTTCGGCGTTTGTGCTCACCTGTAATATCCTAAGTTTCTGGGCTATAGGCCCTGCCAAAATGTGTTTGGGTGTCATAGCCCACACTTTCAACACAACTTTCAGGAGAACCAAGTGACTGTTAGCTGTGCTGGGATGCTTTGAGCAGGGCCTAGGAAGGAAGTTGGAAAGAATGCTGGAAAGCCAGCATCTAGAAAGCTTTCCTGAAAGCCTTGTTAAAGATCCATGTTGGAACATGGCTGGGACAGCTTTAGATGTCAGGAAATGGAAATATAAAGGAGAAACTCCCAGGACCAGCTGTAGGCCCCATTCTGCAGTTGCATGGCCCTGTGCTCAATGCTGGCCGCTTTTACCTTCCAATTTGAGACCCCTGGGCTGAGCCAGAAGTCTGATGGGGTAGCCAACTACAGAGCTATTCCTAGGTCCACAGAGATGACATAGGAGCTTGCCCTACCCTGAAATCACAAACACATTAGAGTGAGTGAGGGCCTTGCTGTCCAGGTTGGTCTTCTGGCTGTGGCAGCTGGACAGGGCTAAGGATATAGACTTTCATGAAGCTTCCTGGAGTCTGAGTTTTAGCTGGCCTTTGATGGCATTTTAACTTGTCTTTTGTGTTTGATTTTTAGTAAGACTTTGAACCCGACGCAGGCTTCAGAGGCTGCTGTGGAGCAGAGGCCTGAGAGCTTTGGTTGGAGACAATAAGACGTGGGATGAGGCTCCGTGACAGAACGCGGTTCGGCCTGGGGATTCTGAAGACAAAAAGCTTTGGACAGGCGAATTCATGGTCGTGGAAACCCCGCCCCAATTAAGCAATGTCAGGTTGGTAGGGGCTGCCAAGTGAAGCTATCCCTGCAAAGGAGCTATATAGGAGGGACATGGGCTACATAGCTATACATTAGGCAGGCTGACCTATGGCTGAGGACAGTGGGATGCCTGAGGAGTGTGCTTGATGTTTGCAGGCTGCTTTGGTCAGCCCTCATCCAGCTACTGTGCTAGGGGTCGGTTTCTGTCAGGAAAGTGTCCCGAGGGTATGGAGGTGGGTACTCCTTACCTGAAGGAGCTTGAGGGTCGGTTCTGAGGCTGTGTGTGCCCACTGCAGACCTGAAATCCTGAGCATGGCTCAGCAGGGGTTTCTTGTCTTTTCTGTCTTCAGCCTGGGAAAGGCTCTTACATAAGCTAGTGTTCCTTTATAGCAGAGTCTAGTTAGCAGACCTGTCTACCTCCTGGGTGGGATTGTTGGGGGTCCTGGCACTGCATCAGCTCTGTGAATGAAGAGGAGGCACCACAAGCCCACTGGGTCTTAGAAGGCTAGGTCTTTTGTCCCTCCACACAAGTCTTTGGGCGTCATACCCATCTTTAGATGAAGATTCAGGCTTAGACCCCAGCTTAGCCACACCTGCATCCATAGGTCCTCCCAGAGGAGTTGCTTACAGGCTGAAAGAGTGGGGTTTACATCAGCTTGTCCGCCTGGGCAGGCCCTTGATGAGGTGTAGGCCACTTCCTAGGCAATAGGTTAAGACTGCTCTGAGGACTGGCTTTGTAGCCTTCAAGGTGTGTGGACATGGCGTTGTTTACCACATTGGTGATTCTTGCTGAAGCCAGGGAATGAGAAAAGTAGATGGTTATCAACTCTTTAAAAACAGCAGTAAGTCCATTCCCCGCTACAAGAAGTAATACTTTTATGTAGGAAAAACTACTTTGCAAGTCCAAGTTGGAGCACAAGTGGATTGTTGCTGTTGTCCATCTGTGCTGCCTGGGGATAGGAATCGATAGGAATGTGGTCCGTAGGGATCACGGAAGGGAGTATGCAAGTGCCAAGCCTGTGACCTTGCAGACCCTGTCGTGAAGGCTGGGTCTATCTAATACTAGCACCTTTACTTTTACTGTTGATGATGGCATGGGTGGATATAGTTGTGTCTTCTCAGGCACATTGCCCCCGGGGAAGGGCTCTGTGCAGCAACACCTCTGTCCCACAGCTGGAGTCATTGGGCCTAGTGTTGTCTAGATGACAGCTCCATTATTTCTGAGTGGTCGGTGAGACCTGTGTCACAGCCCAGGTATCCAGTTCTAGTCCGGGGAGCACTCAGAGTCCTGCTGTACATGGCTATGGCAGTCCTCAGAGCATTGCCTTTCTGTAGCATGTGTTCTCTGAGGCACTTCCATGGCGCTGGCAGCTTGGGGTCAGCCTCTGTATGTGAACGTAGAGTCAAGAAAGGTGAATGTGGACTGCACTGGTTGCTGCTAGCCAGCAGCTGTTACAGGGCTACTCTGGCCTGCTAAGTGGAAGACCATGGTGACTTGTTTCTTGTCCTCCACTCCCCACTGTGCCTTCATCCATTCTCTTTGTCAGCTTTCTGGGAGGCTTTGCCTAGTGCTGCCTGCTACCGTTTGACCTACTTTGAGGTGTCTGCTGCCCAGCCCTAGGTGGCCAGACAGTACCTGGGACTTCTGTGTTGATTGTGTACCTGGGAAGCCCTTGCTAGTGTATTTGGCTCCAAGTGGGGTCTAGTCTAGCGTGTCACATTGGGAACAAACTGATGTATCCACAAAGGCTTTGGTGGAGGTCGGAATCAGATCCAGGGCCTCACAACCACTACGCAAATGCTCTTCTTCTGAGTTGCACTTCAGGCCCAAGGTTTTTTCTCACCTTGATTTGGGAGGTGGGTTCTGATGGTGTCATGGCCCCACTCCTTTTTTTTTTTTTTTAACTTTTGCATGATGTTTTGGCCTTTGAAATCTACTACTAGGAATGATATCGGGTAATATCAAGTGTTAAAATCACCATGGTCTCTCTGTGCTGTTCTGGGCAGTCACATGCTGGTTTTAAGCAGCGAAGAGTGACCGGGTACTTTGCTGAGTCCCGTCGTTTTGTGATATGCACATTCCTGTGTTGACAAGCTAGCCTAAGGCTATAGGGAAGCTCCTGTCCCCACAGTTCCCTAGGGTGTACAAGAATTTCAGGTCCTTGAGGGATTGATGGTCCGAGTCTACTCAGCCATCGGTGAGCTATAGCAGACTCCATTTTCTTCTTCATAGTTTTAAGTTCCTGTTACAAAGCCCATGTAACCAGATGCTGAGTGCAGCAAGTTCTCAGGGCTCATCTCTGTAAGTCTAGTGGGAGCGCAGTGCTCAGGGCACAGGCTGGAGCTGCTGAGGGCATTAAGTGGTCTGCTCCTCTCTTGCAGGCGTCCGACCTCCCATCATGAACGGGCCCATGCACCCCCGGCCCCTGGTGGCACTGCTGGATGGCCGGGACTGCACAGTGGAGATGCCTATCCTGAAGGATGTGGCCACAGTAGCCTTCTGTGACGCACAGTCCACACAGGAGATCCATGAGAAGGTAGTGTCATATATGTCCCTGTTCATACTTGGCCAGGCTTCATGGGGGAATGTAGGGGGCTCCAGAGCATGGGCCATGCAACCTCAGGCTGCAGTCTGAGTCAGCGCTAGACACTAGTCATGCTCCTTGGGCTCTGGCCACAGTGGGTCTAAATGCCACTTGGCCTTGTGTGGCCTGTCACTGTGCCTGGCCTTGTCAGGAGGTAGAGATAGACTTACTCTGTATCTTCTTGGTTGGCTTACATCACAGCCAGTTCATTAGAAGTGGAACTGTGGGCACCTGCCAGTGAGTATGCTGGATGCTACCAGGATACAGAAGGTTATAATAGCCTCACCCACAGTGCCTGCCTAGAGCTTGCAGTCGGGTGGGTAGCATCTCTGAGCAGCTTCTATGATTCATGTTTGTCAGGTCTGTTGGGTTCCTCTGTTACCTGACGTGTTCTCATCTGGTTTTTGCTTGTGTCACAGCCAATTCAAACATCCCACTGGAGACAGCTTGAAAGCATTCCTTAAAACAAATAAAAAGCCTTCAGAGCTGACAGGGTAGAAGCAGTCAGGGCCTGAAAACACAAGGGACCTGGCACCTGGTCTTGTGGATGGTCTGGATGGCTAGGCTTGAAACTTGCTTCTCTGGGAAGGATGGTGAGCTTTGCTCTTGGTGGCACCATGACCTCAAAGAATTGCCTTAAACCCAGAGGCAGTGGCACCCATGTCTGAACTTATCTTCACACTACCCAGCCTTCTACGTCTGCTAGGCATGGGATTTAACACAGAGTGGGCCTGCAGCCCTGGTCTTCAGTGGTTGCAGACTCATCTGGAACAGTCATTCCAGCCTGACTCCAGGGTGTGTCTGTAGCCCTTGGGCACTTGTCACTTCCACAGAGACACTCAGTTACAAGGAGGAAAGGCTCAGAGTAGAATAGAAAGCGCTTCTGACCTGTGGGAGTGTCAATCTGACTGTGGGATGTGCTGCTCTCAGCCAAGAAAGAAACTGAGATTGCCAAGTTAAATGTTATGCCGTAAGTATGAAGGAACAAAGTTGAAAACACAGGGCTGCAAGACGCCAAAGCTAAAAGTGAGAATTACCACTTAGGGCAAAGTAGTAAGCAGGAAGAGATCAGAAGTTTTGAAGTTCTTATGCCTTGTGGAGAGAGTGGGGCACGAGAGGAGAGTGGGAGCAAGGAGTAGACAAGTTAATAGAGCCCAGAGCTCAGAGCAGAGGAGCTAGATGCAAAAGCTGAGGATGCAGTGGTCAAAGAATTTCTCAAACATTAACAAACAGTGTCTTGGTTAAGGGCCTTGAGCCTGTGGTGTGGCATGGACAATACTCAGTGGTTCTATATACTGTTGTTACACAGCCTTCCGGCATGCCAGCAGCCATACTTGGGGCCTTTGTCCTAGCAGACATGACCTGCATTCTTACAGACATCTGTACCTGAAGGTGCAGCAGCTTGATTCACAGGAGCCCAAACTGGGCAACCACTCAGCGACCTTTGGTGATATGCTGGGCAGATTGCATCCTGCCACAGATCCTGCCTGACTCAGGAAAAGTATTGCCCACATGCACACAGCACCCTGGGTACATGTCACTGAGAGAAATAACCTTCCCTCTTTCTGCTGGCTGGAAATTGGATGTGATGGCTAAAGCCTGGGTAGAAACCTGTGCCACAGAGGGAAACCATATACTGGGAACGGCACAGCCACAAGATAGAGTCTGGTACCCAAATAACTACAAAGATGGAACAGAGCAAGTAGGACACCTGTGTCTAGGAGTGGAAAGGAAATAAATGTCTTATATTCTTGCTATGTGGGAATTTCCACCTTTTTAGAGCAAAAAGTCCTCACAACTGGCTAAGTGTTACTGTCTACATTGCAGATGAGAATGTTACACTATCAGTGAAGAACATGATGAAGAAAACCTTCCAGAGACTTTGGCTCTTCTGCCATGGACCCAGGAGGTCTATTAGAGGGGCTGTGAGATGCCCACCGGATGGGGGAAAGTCACCTGGTGGCAGGAATCTCAGAACATCCCTGGGCTGGGTGCTTCACAACTTCTCAGCCAAATGATCTTCAGCCCAGGGCTACATGGGGCCCAGGAGGAACCCAGGGACACTGCTCCCAGCATGTGCTAAGTGAAGACTTAGGGCAGTGGGAAGTCTCCAGAGGAACTTGTGGAGATGGGAGAATGATACTCCGTGACCCAAGGGTACAGAACATGGGTCAGGGAAGTCCCCTTGCACCTCAGGTGTGCAAGAAATAAGTGACTGGTAGGCTGCTAAGGCACTGACCTTGGGCCGTAGTAGACACACCTGAGAACAGGACAAAAGTTGAGAGGAGAGGCTTTCACTGTGTGCAGGAGCCCATTGCCATGGGTCAGCAGGTCCTCCTTTCAGAGTGTGCTGAGACTCTGAGACCCACTGGTAGTGCCTTGATGAGACAAGCAGAGGACCCAGGGACGTGTGTGGCCTTCAGGTGTTTGGGCCAAGTGCTGGTAAACTAAGTTCCAGGGCTTGGATAGTGTCGTGGTGGGGTGGCAGCTGTTCAGAGAGCAGGAGGGAGATGCTTTTCTTAGACATCTACACAGAAAAGACTCAGGCAGCTTCTGAAAGGAATCTGTAGGCATGTTCAAATGACACACAGAGGGAGGTAAACAGCAGTAAAATTCAGGGAAGTCAAGTGGGCACTGCCCTCTGTGCCCTGGCCCAAGGGCCACATACAAGATCTTCAGGCCCTCCCAATCAGCAGGAAAAGGAAGTCCTTGCAGAGAGCTGGCCAGAAAAGCACTGCTTATGTAAGCCATTCCGAAAGCTTCTCTCTGGCCTCATGAAAACTCACAGTTCACCAGCAGGTAGCCAGGTGATCACTGACAGAGTAGGAAACCTGCATGCCACTGCTTTCTGTGCAGCAGAACAGCTGCAAAGCCCCCGGGGCCTGTGAAGTTGGATACCACAGAGGCTTCCGCCAGTGTCCACTCTGCCTGTGCCAGGAGAAAAGTATCTGGCGGGATGGTGAGGTGGGAAGAGCTACACTTTCACAGTTCCTGTTCGTACAAGGTGAAACCATCCAGAATAGTTTGGAGCTCCGGTGTTCTCTCAGCAGGAGGTTGGCACGGTGAACTGGGTGCACACGTAACCTCACATGGTTTGGGTGTGAGCTCCATTCAGAACTTGCTGCCACTGGGTGCACTCAGGGCCCATTCCAACCAAACGACGTGGACCTGCCTTAGTCGCTCATTGTTTGCTGTACCTGCTATGACTGTCTGGGAGCCATGTCCTTCCCATTGTGGTGTTGAGGACACCAAGTACACTAGAGCCAAATCACTAACCTGGTTACACAGCTGGTGGATGGGGACACGTGAGTGGGTGTTTGCAAAGGATAGTTTCTTAGAGGCTGTTTAAGGAGTCAGACCTAGAAGCACCTACCTTTACTACTAAAGGAGCTTAGGTACAGGGAGGGTGTCGTTGGTCTCATACACACACACACACACACACACACACACACACACGGGGGGGGGGGGGTTGAGAGAGAGAGGGAGAGAAAGTCACAGAAAAACATAGGCAGATTTCACCCAGGAAGGCAAGATCAAGCACCATTAGTGGATAAACAGTAGACTGTGTTTCAGTGCCTAGAGCCTTGGAGAACTTCCATTTCTAGGAAATAAACACAGTGGCTTTGTCATGGAAGAGTTAGCACCAGCACAGCAGAGTGCAGTGGAAGGTTCAGCTACTTCAGTTTCCCCCTTCCCTGTTGGTACATTCTGTAGAACATTGAAAACATGCCTTTTAAAAAGGTTTACTTATTTATACGTACACAGACTTGCATGTATTCCAGAATCAGAAGAGGGCATCAGATCCTATTATAGATGGTTATGAGCCACCATGTGGTTGCTGGGAATTGAACTCAGGACCTCTAAAAGAGCAGCCAGTGCTCTTAACCGCTGAGCCATCTCTCTAGCCCGAAAACATGCTTTTAAAAGACATTACTCTCATGGTTAAGTGCTAAGGATAAAAAGCAAGCTGGCTGTCCACATGCATGTTGACACACATATATAGCATAGGCCTCTAGGGTAGGGTTCTGTTCTGTCCTCAGCCAAGCCCTTTGCAGACATAGTAAGGGACCCATGTGCATTTGGTTGTCCAGGCTGGACACCTGGCTCATGTCAGGTGTTAAGTCTGTCCCTAACTACAGACCTATCCCAGTACTACCCTGAGATTGGTCCATTTTTGGTCTGTACTTCTCAGCAAGTGATCATTTATGTGGGACTGATCCCCACTTCCCCCAGCCTCATCTGCTCCACAGAGCTGTCCATCCTTCCTGTGCTCGTGACTGGCCGTGTGATGGCCATACAGCACGAAGCAGTCAAGGACTTCCCCTAAGCCGCCCCCTATTTCTATTCCCTGTGCTGCCCTAGCTGCCCGTTCCCCTTTCACTCTTGCCCACATGGGCTGTCCATGACACTCCTCTGTCAGTGGGTACCCACTTTTCTACACAGGTCCAAGTAGCATAGATGGCCCTGATTCCCTCCTTGAAGCCAGGGGCAGCCATCAGTTCTGGCCCTGAGCTTATGCACTCCAGGGACCACTCACCCCAGCTTCCCAGAGGCCCCTGTTTCGGCCTCTCATGATCGTGCCTCAGCACCTAGCTGCTGCTTCCTCATGTAGTAGTCTAGATGGCCCCTGGGTCCAAAATGACTGGAAGGGCTGCCACTGTCTTCACCCTTGTGGTTCTTCATGACAGGCGAAGGCCATGTGCCTCAGTGATAGTTGTCTGCATTCTGGGTCATACACCTGGCTGTTGAGGTTGTGTACCTGAGGCAAAGGGAGGCTGCACTAGCCTTTCCACATGGAGCAGCCACTGTCCCAGAAGCATACCTTAACTCCACAGCTAACCTGATCAGCAGGAAGTACCAGTGTGTAGGAAGACAGGTGCCAGAATTGGCTTGTTGCAGGACATGGTGTCCTCTTAGAGGCTGGCCCTGCCACTCCCAATCTAAAGTGCCTCTGGGGTGCTCTTTGCACTTCTCCAAGGAGACTGGTGTGGGCTGGGCCCCATAGTTTTGGCCATGGAGTCTGGGTGCTTGCAGGTGGTGCTGCTAGTCTTTGCTCTTGGACACCACCCACAGCCTCTCTGTTGAGGCTTTATTGGTAGCATGCTGCTCTTCTGAGACATCTGAGAGAACACAGCTGTCCCTGCATTGTGTTTTTGGTGTCTCCCTTTTGTTCCCTCTGCCTCCCATGCCCTTCTGTTTTGGCTGGCCGCTCAGCGCCTGTTTTCCCTCACTGCAGGTGCTGAATGAGGCTGTGGGTGCCCTGATGTACCACACGATCACACTGACCAGAGAAGATCTGGAGAAATTCAAAGCTCTTAGAATCATCGTCCGAATTGGCAGCGGGTTTGACAATATCGACATCAAGTCAGCTGGGGATCTAGGTAGGAGCTCCGACGTCCCTGTTTGCATTTACCAGGGTGTCTCAACCTCCAGGCTCTGTAAGACAGTCAGGAGAAGCCTGCTGGGACTGCTCCTTGAGTTGGAGGTGATTTGGGGGCTATGAACAGGGCAGGTTGTGGTGGCAGCATAGGATGTGGGTGCAACTTCACTCACTGTGTTGTCACCAACCTACCAGGCCCTAGGGCTTGGGTGGAGACAAGTGGCTGGTCAGGGAGCTCATTGTCCTCTTCCTAGAACAACAGAGAAGGGAGTGTGCGCTATAGCCATACTTGTATACACATGAAGCCATGTGTGCTCAAATTGTACACGTGTGCAAGAATCTGCAGCTGTGCATGTATTTATATTGAGACAACATAGCCGTACTTAGCCATTTTAGAGTAGCCTGTTTCTGTGTTAGTGTCCAACGACAAAGCAGGGCTGCGCTCTATAGTACCTGCTGTTGATGTCATTCTGCCCCTCTGATCCTTAAGGTGCAGAGGGGGGCTAGAGCTGGCCTGTCTGTGAGAGCCACAGCACAGCTGAGAACTTCAGTGGTGTGGTGAGGAGTCAGTCTTGTTTTGCTGATCCATGCTGCACTGGCAAGCCACGGGGGCTAAAACCTTGGTGGCTGGCCTGCTCCTCCCAGTCCTCCATAGTCCCTGGAATTCACAGGTCCACTCTTCAGCTAGGGATGGCCCAGGGGTGGGCCAACTTTGGCCCTTTAGGTTCAGCTGGTGGGGTGGGGTGGGGTGTGTCTTGTGATCTGTCTTCTCAGGGGGCAGTTTTGTTTCTGAGCCTCAGGGCTACCTGCTACTATTCCCTGTTCCCTGTTTATTTCAAGTGAGTGATTTCTGGAGAGTATATGAGTCCTGTTTTGGGTCCTTCCTGTGTCAGATACTTTTAATTCCAAAGATAGTTTCTAGAAAAACACAGTCCTGTCCTAGCACCTCAGTGGGAAGCAAAGGCAGAAGCATCCAGCTGGGGTGGGAAGTAGAGTTGGGGCTAAGGCCACTGTGGAGGATGGGTTCATGGCTGGGATGATGGGGTCTTCCTCTGAGGACAAAGGCCAAGGGTAGCCCAAGGCAGACTGTGTCAGCTTACAGTGCCTGAGCATGGGCCCTTGAGAAAATTGGGGCACCATGCTTAGGGGGGAGAAGCACCATCTGCCTTGCTCCCAGGACAGTGGGGGTCACTGAGCCCTGAAGCCAGGGCATGCTGGCCTGGGAAGCCCTGGGGAGCTGGAAGATTTGATTCATGTAGTGTCAGCAGGTGGGGGGGCGGGTCAGTCAGCCCCAAGAAGTGCCTTGGCTCTGGCCCTTTGCTAGTGTGGCCATGGCTGCTCAGGAAGGTTGAGTGGCTGGTGGTCCAGGTGGGGAAGAGTTGGGCATTGGTGCCATTGGCTTCCTTTCAGCCACCTACACATCCAGATAACTCAGACTGGGAATGATCAGGCAAGAGGCCTCTTCCCTGCCTCTCTGTTTGCTTGTTGTTACCACGTCTGTGTTCTACAAGGCTGCAGGTACAGGCTTAAATATGCCCAATGATAGAATGGATAGTCTCCTAGGTGGCTGTGGATGTGCCTTCTGACATGTTACTGCTGAAGTACCACCCTGAGGGTGTGCTCTGGATGTAGCACCTCTTCCTGTGGACAGGAGGCTGTGGGCCTGGTACATGTGTCTCCATGTGTTTTGTAGGCATCGCAGTATGCAATGTGCCTGCAGCATCTGTGGAAGAGACTGCAGACTCCACCCTGTGCCACATCCTGAACCTGTACCGACGAACCACCTGGCTGCACCAAGCACTTCGGGAAGGCACTCGGGTCCAGAGTGTAGAGCAGATCCGAGAGGTGGCTTCAGGAGCTGCCAGGATCCGTGGAGAGACCTTGGGCATCATTGGACTAGGTGCGTTGGCCACTGTGACTCAGCACAAACAGTCTATAAGATTCTGCCACGCTTCTACTTCATAAAGTTGAGGCCTTGGACTTGCTAGCTGTGTTGCTGTCTTCAGCCCAGGATAGGACATAGGATAGGTAGTCCAGGGGCAAGGCCAGAGACACCAGGCTGTCTTTGACAGGCACCATCCATGGAGGTCATGTATGGCACATGTGTACATCGTATGTGGATTACACAGACATGGTATGCACATAGACATGCTTAGATGTATACACAGTCTATGCAGACAAGGTTATATACATACTCATTCCCCACAGCTCTGGAGTAGTTGAGTGAGTATGGCCCCAGGGCCTGTTTCTGTCCTGCTAAGTTGGTAGTTGGTTCCCACCCTCCCTTGCTTGTTCTCACAGCTGTTAGCTTTTTGTGGGAGTCCCATGGAAATGGCACAGTCAGCTGTGCCAGAGTCTCACTTTTGAGAGTTCCTGTGTCACCAGGCAGCCTATCCTTGCCTGACCCTGGCTGCACTGTACTTCTGCCTTAGCCCTGCTGCCAGCATCAAGAGATTGGAAGCGTGTGGGGTCACCTCAGTTACAGGAATAGGTAGGCCTAGGACACAGTTGTTGTTGTCCCGGTGGGCATTCATAGCTGTGTGGTCTTCCATGGCACTGAATGTGCCCTTCCTGTCCAGTGTATAGGACATGATAGTACCTCCTACCTCAGGATTGTGCCCTCAAGATTTGCTGAAGGGTGGAACAAAAAATATGTATGGGTGGAGTGAGGGGTCAAGGGTGACACTGGGCAGGTTTGGGTGGTCAAGGCAGCCCCACCCTTAGGGCTTGCTCTCCAGTCTGCCTCTGTTAGTGGCTCAGCCGCTGCTTTCATCACTAGTGTTGGGGGCTGAGCCATGTATCTTTTTGGTACCCTGCCTTGCAATATTACTTCATCCAACATGGTTGCCACTGACTACTAGCCTACATTGCTTGTCCTCTCTGCTTTGCCAAGCTGTCCTCTGTAGCCAGACTAGAGTTCCCCCAGAGCTCAGGATACATGGGTGGTGACATGTATCCATGTGGATGATGTAGATGAGTAGATGACAGACATGGTTATACATGCACACATGCTTGTATGTGAGCATACAGTCTGTACAAGCAAGGAGCGTGAATTTTGCCTCCTCAGTGCACAGCACGGGCTCCTGAGTTGCTGCACCCTCTATCTTGGGGATCCCTTGTTCATATGTAATTGCTGTCTGCCAACTACAGAACAGTTCTGAGGCTGGCTTCCACACACTTTGGCCTCCCTCAGGAAGGGAGATAAACAGCTGTCGCCGCTGCCCACCCCCCACCCCCACAGTTTCCCTGTACCTCTGGCTTTCTTTCTACAACCTGTTGAGGTTGCCCTCTGTATGGAATACAGTATTAGTTCTTGGTTCATAAGTGAGGGTGTGTAGGCAGTGTGGGCTATACGTTTTTGCTTCTGTGGTGTTAAATGTGTCAGCTACTTTCCCATGGCTGTTGGCCTCCACACCCACATGCTTCTGCCTTTCCCTCTCCCTGTCAACTCGGTTAGTTTTTTGCAAAGTGCTCTGTTATAACTGAAGCTGCTCTGCTCCTTTCACAGAGGGTACCTTGTGTTCTGCCTGGGATAGCCTTATACCTTTCCCAGCAAGCCCTCCCTCAGTACTCGGAGATGGTGCCACAGGGCAGGGGCCCCAGGCCTGTGCTCTTTCAAGAGACATAAGGTTTTAGGTGTTGGCCCCACCTGTCTTGCTCAGGAGCTCTTCCTGTTGAACAGGATTCTGTTAATGTATTTAACCACTGGACAGATGAAGCTGCTGTGAGCCCCAGACCACGTGGAGTCATTATGATAGAAACATAGACAAACATGTTTGTGTCTTTCCATGGTGTCCAGATTTGTTGAATAACAGTAAACTCATAGGACTCAATGATTTCAGTGGCAATAATTTGCTAGATAATCTGCTTTCCCAGTAGTCTGTCCAAGGTGTATGCAGGATCTTTTATTTTTAAGAAAGGGTCTTGCTGTGCAGTCCTGTGCGGCCTACAACTTGATAACAAATAGCACTGGGACTAAAAGAGTGCAGTGCCACACCCAGTGTTTTGTTCCAATTTTTTCTTTTTTGGAGATTTAAAGTCTGGTTGTTTATTTGTTACACTTAGAGACTTATTTTTAACTGGACTTACTCAGACAACCTACTTCTCTTGGCAGTCTGTGTTGCTGATGGGTTTTTTGGCTTTCTTCATTCTTTTGGACAAAAGTTTAGCATGTTCTGTACCCTCCTCATTTTTCTTAGTATATTGTTTCTTTAGAGCAGTGTGTTGGTGTTTGTGTTACAGGTCACATGGAGTAACAAGATGCTGACTCTTGGGTGCATTGGTCCTGGGCTTCTTGCCTTCTTTGTGTAAGGGCTCTCTGAAAACATATTGGCAGATGTCTTCAGTTACTTCTCTGTTGTGACAAAATACCATGACCAAGTCAACCTACAAAATAAAGTATTTAATTTGTGGCCTCGTGGTTCTAGTTTAGAGTCTATAACCATCATAATGGGGAAACAACAGGCAGGCAGGCATAGTGCTGGAGATGTAACTGAGAGCTTACATCTGATCCGCAACCATAAGAGAGGGGGGGAGGGAGGGAGGGAGAGAGAGAGAGAGGAGGGAGAACAAATGAACATGATAGCTACCTGGGAGTGGTATGGGCTTTTGAAACCTCAGAGCCCACCTCTAGAGACACACCTCCTAATCCTTCCAAACAGTTCTATAAACTGGGGACCAAGCATTCAAATTTGTGAGCCTATAGGGGCCACTCTCATTCAAACCACCATAACAGACATCATCTTCCTTAGAGAGATTGAAAAGCTTTTGGATTTTGTTAGCTCTTTTGGGCCCCAACTATCTAGGTACAACAGTATCTGTCAGTCCAGAAATATCTTTCTCCCCACTTTGTTTTATGATAACCAAGTTGAGAACACTCAGACTGGCATCCAACATGCATCCTCAAACAAACTTGTGTTTTTTCTTTCCAGTTCTCTTTGGTCTATAGCAAGAATGCCCCTTATTCAATTGTAGTTACACTTTGCTGGTCAAGACACCTTGCTTCACGGGAAAACCTTGTTTGTCATTTGTCTTAGTTAGGGTTTCTATTACTGTGAAAAGACACCATGACCACAACAACTCTTATAAAGAGAACATTTGAAGCTAGCATACGGTTCAGAGGTTAGTCCATAATTGTCATGGTGGGTTGCGGGCAGACATGGTGCTGTAGAAGGAGATGAGAGTGCCACATCTTGATTGGCAGGCAGCAGGAAGAGACTGATTTACGCTTCCTCCAACAAGGCTACACCTCATAATAGTGCCATTTTTGTGTATGAGGCCATTTTTATTCAAACCACCACATTCCACTCCCTGGCCCTCATAGGCTTGTAGCATATCATAATACAAAATACACAGTCTCAACAATGTTTAAAAGTTCAAAGTCTCTTCTGAGACCCATGCAATCTCTTTAACTGTAAGCCCTTATAAAATCAAAATAAAAAAATCAGAGCACGTACTTCCAACATATAATGGTACAGGATGTACATTACCATTCCAAAAGGAAGCATAGTACGGAAATACTGAGCCAGAGCAAGATAGAAAACCAGCTGGGTAAACTTCAAACTCTGCATCTCCATGTCTGATGTCAAAACGTTCTTCAGATCTCCAACTCTTTTCAGCTTTATTGACTGCAGCACATGTCTTTCTTTGGGGCTGGGTCCACTCCCTGTTAGCATTAGCATCTCTTCTTGGCAGGTATCTCGTGGTTCTGGCATCTCCAACATTTTGAGGTTTCAAAGGCAGTCCAGTCTTCACTTTCTCTCGGCCTATATGCAGGGACATTCCTGCCACATGCCTGGTCTCAGTGGATTTCCCTAGTCTTGGAGGGGGCTTCTATAGCCCCTTTCTTCTATCCTGACTCTAAAGTCAGAACCATATGGCCAAAGCTGCCAAGTTCTGCTGCTTGCTGGGGCTCCTGGTTCAATTACATATTTACTAGCTTTCTGTTTTTGATGGTTTCCTCTACTGCCTAAGCTTGGCTGGCCTGAAACTTGTTTTGTAGACCAGGCTGGCCTTGAACTCACAGAGGTACCTGCCTCTGCCTCCAAAGTGCTGGAATTAAAGACATTAAAGATGTGCACCACCACTCCTGGCCGTGCCATTCATTTCTGATAGTTCCACTTTAGAACCAGCTCATCGGTTTGTGTTTTATTTAGTCCTTGTGATATGGGAAAACTGGTCTCTGAAATTCACACGCGTGTCCCCAAGACATACACGAGCCTATTATTTCATGTTTTAATTTCTCTTAGGAAAGCTCTGCAGTGATCAATATAGAACATTTGCACAGAGTTTGTTAAACTTGTTAAAGTACTTTTTCTCTGTGCTTGTGATTGGACCTAGGCACTACCCCTCCAGCAGGTGTTTGGTATAACTACTGTTAGAATTTGTGTGTTTTCATTTCCTGTGATGTTAGAAAGAAACACTAGGTCATTGCATATTGACCTGCCCTGCTGTTTCCCTGGATTCTGGTTTGCAGAATTCTCGGGCAGTTGTCAACACCCTGCTGGGTCACCTGCGATGCACTGTGTGTTTCTTCCTCTAGTGTATTTCACGCCCTTCCATTCTTGGTTCTTGCCCCCTGAGCAGTAGCTGGGATGGTCAGTGCTTTATAGAATTCAGTTTCCTCTCTGCTTTAGCTAGGGTCACTTCTGTTGGCCACTGTTCTGTGGTTGGTAGTAGACCTTCTAATGGGTTCTTCACTGTAGAAACAGCTTTCCCAGCTCTAGAATGTGTGTGTGGTCTTTTGTAGAGGACAGTTTCTCTGCTGGAGTTCCCTGCCCTCTCCAGTTTTCACATGTACCTGTGATGCTGTCACATGTTCCTAGCAGCTATCAAAAGTCCTTTTAGCTGATGCCACCATCTGGGCTGTCTGTGGGTCTGTTTTTTTGTTTTCCTCTTATCTGTTATAATTTCTGTGGTAAGCTAGATAGATCTCATCTAGAAAGGAAGCCTTCCTGGCTCACTGCCTTCCTTTGTGCCCTAACCCTGCAGTCACTGGGAGGGTTTTGAGCTTTGGTGGGCCCTGCCCTACCTGCTAGTCCTGCAGCTCTAATGGAGTCTTCATATTGTTCCTCTATGTCTCCCACAAACTAGACCTTTGTGAGGAGGCTGTCTGGCTACCCTCTTTAAAATTGTGCCTGTGTCCTGTCAGCATGCCTGACCCTTCTCTGCACTCTTTTCTTGGTGGGTATTACTCTCTCCTGATGGATGCTGCAGGAGAGACTCTGTCCCCAGCATTCTTCTATCAGTAGCTCATGATGTCTGTGCTCCATCTGTAGCCAGCATGTAGCTGGTGTGTGGATATGTGGAGCTGTCCCCATACTGTGGCTCCCATGCCAGAGCCAGGCTTCTCTCAGAGGACACCTGGTGTGGGTCTGTGGGGTTGGGCCAGAGGGTGGCAGATACCTTGCATGCAGTGTATCCTCTCTGCTGCTAGGATCTTTCTTTCTTTCAAGATTCATTTCTATTTTTTTAGTCTGTGGGGTGGGGTGGGGGGTTGGTGTTCCTATGAGTACAGGTGCCCATAGAGGCCAGAGAAGTCAGATTTCCTTGGAGTTGGGAGTTAAAGGTGGTTCTGAGCTGCCTGAAATGGATGTTGGGAACAGAGCTTAGTTCTTCTGCAAGAGCAGCAAGCTCTCCTAACCACTGAGCCATCTCTTCAGCTCCCTACTGCTGGATTGTAATGAGATAATAATCTTGGGAAGGATGCTGTCCAGAGTAATCCCAGCCTGTACTGTTTGTGGCCAGCATTGAGATTCTAAACATGTCTGATAAGTAGACCAGTGATCAGGGAAGGGGCCAAGCTGCCTGTGTGTTGGCTCTGCACACCAGTGAGTACAGCTGATCAGTGGCAGGCTGTGGAGGGTGACAGCTAGCTCCTTCCCTCCCACCCCCTGATTGTGGTGCTTCAGCACTGGGGAGCAGATGCCTTGGCCGAGTGTTTGTGACTGAGGCCCCAGGGATCTGGTATAACTTTGGCAGCCAGGCAAAGTTACATGTGAGGACTCCTCAAGCCCCAAGGGTGAATGTCTTACTTCATCTTGACTCTGCCAGGTCGTGTGGGCCAGGCGGTAGCACTTCGGGCCAAGGCTTTTGGCTTCAACGTCCTCTTCTATGACCCATACCTATCCGATGGCATCGAGCGAGCACTGGGGCTGCAGCGTGTGAGCACACTGCAGGACCTGCTCTTCCACAGTGACTGCGTTACCTTGCACTGCGGTCTCAATGAGCACAACCACCACCTCATCAATGACTTTACTGTCAAGCAGGTGCGCTGCAGCTGTCCCTCCACCCTCCTCCCTTCCCTCTCAAGGCACTGCTGTTCCTTCTTCACGGTGTGGCCCCTTACTCTTCCCTCAGGATTTGTCCCTCCTCCTTTCCCCTAGGAGGCAATGGGCCTCTGGCCTAGACAGGAACAACAGTTAGATACCTGGGCTGGTCTCACTCTGTTGATAGACCAGGGTGTACTTGCTGGTGCCACTGCCAACCCTGGCCCAGGGTCCCTCCCAGAATTGGTCTCTATCAGGCCAGGCCCAGGTGGGTGGGAAGTAAGATTTGCTTGTGGGTGTGCCACTACAGTGAGAAGCCTCAATGCCAACCACTCACTTGGTCATCCTGTCTTCTCAGATGAGACAAGGAGCCTTCCTGGTGAACACCGCCCGTGGCGGCCTGGTGGATGAGAAGGCGCTGGCCCAGGCCCTGAAGGAAGGGCGGATCCGTGGCGCAGCGCTGGACGTGCATGAATCAGAGCCCTTCAGGTGCCCTGTGCCCCAAGATGGACTATGCCCACCAGCCTGATGACTATGACTTGGAGACTGTGTCTTTCAGCTCTGGCCTCTTGCTGGCTGGGTGAGGGGAGGGCTTGCTATCTGCTCTCAGGTGGGGGACAAGAGCCTCAAGAATCTATCTCAACTTGGCCACAGAAATGAGCTGGGCTTAGGGCTTGGCTTGTTTCTCAGTTCGTCTCTTGATGTCCATGATGGTTTCATGGTCCCAGTCTCAGGTGATCACAGGGCCAGGGCACATGCTAGCTTGGCTTTGCATGCAGCCTCTAGTCCTGTCTGTGCTGATTTCTTTCCTGGGGCTTCAGCAGCTGGCAAAGCCCATCATGGGGTTAGCAAACCAGCAGAGTGATGAGCCACTGAAGAGCAGGCAGTGGAGTCTAAGCCCTCACTCCTAGAGTTTGTTGTGCTGGCCAGGGCTGTGCCAGCACCCCATCAGGGATTCTCCCCTAAGGCTTAGGAGACCCCCCACCACTTACTGTTAAGACCTTGGGGTAGGTTTGATGGTCCTGCAGTTCCTCTTTTACAAATGCCTGGGGACAGATCAGGGACCCTCAGATCCTAGGGCTGGCTGCCTTCTGTACCTCCCCAGACTTGGGTGCTCAGACCACTCTGACTGGGTATGTGCTATCCTCAGCTTTAGCCAGGGACCCTTAAAGGATGCACCCAACCTCATCTGCACCCCCCATGCTGCATGGTACAGTGAGCAGGCGTCCATTGAGATGCGAGAAGAGGCAGCCCGGGAAATCCGGCGAGCCATCACAGGTGGGTAGCCATGCTGTCAGACTGACAAGTCTGTTTTACGCCAGTTCAGGGGAGTGACACTTGGTTGTGCCCTTACTGGGGTCCCTGGGGGTGAAGTTGGGTAGCACATGCATCATTTTCATACATGAGGACCTGCCATGCTGGCTGCTATCAGCTGCTTGTAAGCTGAGGGCACATGTGTAGGGCTCAGGTCTCCAGGTTGGGAGCCGACTTCTCAGGTGGACAGGCCCTGTGGTGTTCAAGGGGAGGGCGCCAGGGCTGTGGTAAGAAGGGTGGCTCTGGGCCTGCCTCCTGGCCTCTGCAGAGGAAGCAGTTTTAACCCACATTGCTGTCTTTCTCCGGTATACCTCCCAACCTCCCAGGCCGGATCCCAGATAGCTTGAAAAACTGTGTCAACAAGGACCACCTGACAGCCGCTACCCACTGGGCCAGCATGGACCCCGCTGTGGTGCACCCTGAGCTCAACGGGGCTGCCTACAGGTGAGCAGGCAGGGGCATGGGCAGGGACAGCCGCCAGGACAGTGAGGCTTAAACTGGGCAGGGCCTGTATACATCCTCATTTAGGCCCCTCAGAACATAAAGGATGGAGTCGGGTGGGGCTTTTTGGAAGGCAGCTTGGCCTCAGGAGCCTCCTAGACAGGCGTGCTGGCCAGAGCTACTGTTGGGGCAGAGTGCAGAAAGGAGTCAGGAAATGGGGCTTGGGGAAGACGTCAGGTGAGAAGCCAGGCAGGAACGCTGCCCAGCACTGACCAAGTGCCCAGCACTGACTGAGTGCCTCTGACCTTTCTGTACCTCAGGACTCACTGACAACCTGTGAGGGCTGTGTGCAATAGGTGGGGCTCTGCATAGGTGACCTCACGTGTCTGCCCTCCTCTCCCAGCAGGTACCCTCCAGGTGTGGTGAGTGTGGCCCCCACTGGCATCCCAGCTGCTGTGGAAGGCATTGTTCCTAGCGCCATGTCCCTGTCCCATGGCCTGCCCTCTGTGGCCCACCCACCCCACGCTCCTTCTCCTGGCCAGACTGTCAAGCCTGAGGCGGATAGAGACCATACGAGTGACCAGTTGTAGCCTGTGAGGAGCTCTCCAGCCTTGGCGCCTGGTGGAGGGCGCCGCACGCCCTTGGACCCAAGTGTGCAGAGGTGGCATCCAGTGTGGACCCTGGCGCTCCAGAGACTGGCCGGGGCGTGCACTAGGCGGGGCAAGAGGAAGCACGTCCCCAAGTCGATTGTAGTTGTCCCGTCCTGTGGGCTGGCTCACTGTCCTGTGTCCTTTGCGTTCCTCGTTTAAGCAAAAGAAGTTAGTAGCTAATTCTATCACGAATGTTCTTGTCTGTGTACAGTTTTTAGAACATTACAAAGGATTTGTTTGCTTAGCTGTCAACAAAAAGAAAACCTGAGGGAGCATTCAGCAAGTCAGTTTGAGATTATTTTTCCTTTTCTACGTTGGAACGTGCCCCGGAATGTGGCCGTCGGCACACTTCTCAGGACAATGAATCCTTCCCGTTTTTCTTTTTATGCCACACAGTGCATTGTTTTTCTACCTGCTTGTCTTATTTTTAGAATAATTTAGAAAAACAACAAAGGCTGTTTTTCCTAATTTTGGCATGAACCCCTTGTTCCAAATGAAGACGGCATCGCAAGTGGCTCAGAGGAGTGTTTGCAGTGCCCAGCGTGCTCAGGACCATCGATCGGTGTCTGTCCTGGGGGAGGCAGGGGTTGGCAGACTCTTGCCTGCGTGGTGCCGTCCTGCTGATGTGGTAGGCTAGCAATATTTTGGTTAAAATCATGTTTGTGACTGTAACCATTTGTATGAATTATTTTAAAGAAATAAAAATCCCAGAAAGAGCCGGCATGCCTGGCACCAGATTTAGTGGCTTCATCAAGTGGGAGTACTAGTGGGTCTCTTCTGGTCCTGGCTCTCATGACCTCCAGGGCTTGACTTAGCTTCTGTGGAGCTGGCAGTCCTGGGGAGACCCAGAAGAGGGCAGCAGCAGATAGAGCTATAGTTCCACTGCATCTTCAGGAGACTGAGGGCTCTGGGTTGGGGAGGCCATCAACACAGGCAGAGAGGGCTGTGAAGGGGACTGCACAGCTCTGACAGCCCCTTTTGTCTGGACAATAGCCCCTGGTCCAGCAGCTCTTAGAGTAACATTTTTAGGCAAACCCACTGAAGATACCAACAGAAAATCACTACTGAACCGAAGTCTTAGTCTGCTTACCGAGTGCCAGGCAGCTTAGGGCTCTATTTCCTGTTCCTCTATTGCATTGTCTTCAGATTCGGACTTTCACCCACTGAACTGATTTGACAGTGATTCCCAAAAGGGTCTGAGCCTGGCACCATTGGTCCAGCCTGGGAATCAACCAAAGAGGCAATGCCTCTGTGGATGCCAAAATGGTTGAAACTAGAGACAGGCTGTGTGTACAATTGTGGAGCTTCAGTGAATGGGTGACAGCAATCCCAGAGCTCAGCTGTTTGTTTTTAATGGGTCAAATTTATATGGAATAATGAATGTCTGACATCTGGGATTATAAGACTAGGGCATAGCAAAAAGCAGGCAGTGGCTGGGTAAGTACCCTTGCTCTGCAAGCACAAGGGCTTGTTTGAATTGCCAGCACCATGTAAAAAGCCAGGCATGGCTGCATGTGCCTGTCAGCCCAGCACTGGGGGACAGACAGGCGGGGCTGGGGAGTTAGCTAACAAATCTAGCCAAAGCAGGGAGCTTCCAGTTCAGTGAGAGACCCTGTCACAGGTAGAGAGGGATAGGATAAGATACCTGACACTGCTCTGGCCCCTGCATGTGTAGGCACGTGTATCCACACCCGTGTGTGCACCCCCTCCCCAGCAGGTGTGGTGTCAATAGCCCGATTCTGAAACAGATCAGTGGGCTAAAAGGAACAGGGAGCCTAGCAAGACTAGATTGGGCTACAAGTGTGTATGTACCTGTGCGTGTCTACATGCTAATGTGTATGTATGTGAGCTTAAGACTTGAGCAAGGGAAACAAATCGGGCCTCACCCTTCAGTGGGCAGAACTGTAGAATGACTCTCAGAGAAGGGTAGTTTGTTCAAATAAGGGTCAAAACCACAAATCATGGGGTAAAACCTAGGATTGTTTTGTATTTAAGGCTCCTCGGTAACGTTTATTTTAGAAAAGACTGGGCCAAGATACTGGAATGTAGGGCATGCAAGGGTCCTGTGGCAGCAAGAACAAGACTTGAGTCCCTGGGTCAGGAGTGAGGCTCATCTTCAGGCCCAGGGCTGGGCAGGCTGGACAATGAGCAAAGCATGACCTGAGGGTGGGTAGTTAAGAGGCCCTGTTTCAGGGACCTGGTGCCCGTCTACTCTCCCTCCTATGGCCTCTCTTGATCCCTCTGCTTAGGCAAGAAGTTGGGAGAGGGTGGACATTCTCGGTCAGCCTGAGCAGGGGCACAGCAGTGGCCAGACTCCTCTCCCTATGGCCACTCTAACCTGGCCTCACAGTGATCCCAGAATGGGCCCAAGGAGGGCAGGAAACACCCTCTTCTCCCCACTGCTCTGGGGCAGAGCCCAGAGGGACTCTGGAGATGGAGATGGATTTTCCAGCAAAAAACAACTATTAAAACGGAAGAGTGGAGGAAGGCCAGCTGCCCAGTCCCTCCTCTGCCTGCAGACTCTCTAAGTAAAGAAAACCATCTGGTCTGCTGGGCCTGAGCCCAGGGCCCAGAGGAGGACCGCTAGTCCCTCTGAGCAACACTGCTTACTCCCCTGCCAGCCCCGTGGGCTTCTCCCAGCCTCGCTTGCTCCCACCTGGGACCAGACCCCTGGAAGCCTCTACCGATGCCCAGGCAGGGGTGGCCTGTGCCATCATAGCGCTGGAAGAAAGGGTTTTGTTTTATCTTACAACTCAGTTCACATTCCATCACTGAGGTAAGTCAGGGTAGGACCTCAAGGCAAGGACTGATGCAGAGGCCATGGAGGGATGCTTCTTACTGGCATGCTCTTCTTGGCTTGTTCAGTCTGCCTTTTTCAACAACTCGGGACCACCTGCCTAGGGGTGGCCCCACCTGAAGTAGGTTGGGTCCTCCAACATTAGTTATTAGTTCAATTGCTCTACAGGCCAATCTTACGGAGGCATTCTCAATTAAGATTCCCTCTTCCACCCCTACTGTGATCTAGCCAATGGACAGGACATTCTCCACAGTTATGTGGAGAGCAGGGGCTGACTCTGACATGAACTCTAGTGCCCCCATATTCGACGACCTCCCCTTGGTAGGGAGGCCTCGTGGCACTCAAAGAAAGAATAGACAGGCTACCAAGATGAGACTTGATAGCCTGTGACCATAAAGTGGGGGAAGAGATCCCCTTGGTCATGGACCTAGGGGAGGGCAATAGGGTGGGGATGGGAAGGAGGGAGGAACGGGAGGATACAAGTGATGGGATCACAATTTAGTTGTAATCTGAATAAATAAGATAAAATAGGAAAAGGGGAGGAAAAAAGATTCCCTCTTCCTGGGTTATGTGTAGGTTTGTGTCAAGTTGACAGAACCAACCAGGACAATATATAAAGACTTAGAAATCTCTTAACAGAGTGTTGATTGCATGACTTGAGCAATATCCAAGAAATACAGAAGGATAGAAGGTCCACAGGCCCTCGCAGGCCTGGACTGGTTTGTGTCTCTCCAGAAGAGTTTATAAACGAAAGGCATAAAAGCATCCGGATTTGGCCCCTCCCACAGGCAGTGTCTGTTTTCTATTTAAGCAGTTAGCTTGTAATGTCAGTATTGGATGACTGCAGTGGGGTCCCACAGTGTGTGGAGATGAGGACAGCTCTGGTGTGTGGCTGGTCTTGGGTCAGCAGGCTGTCACGGGTGAGCAGATGCATGGTTTCGATTCTCAGGGGTGGAGTTCAAAGGCACAGCTGTGAGCAATCCAGAAGACAGTCCCGTGCTACGTCCCTTTCACTGCGTGATGGTGCCCGTTCCCCACAGCCCCTCAACGTGCACATCCTCCTCAAATTCCACAGTCCTGTCATCTGGGGACATACCTACTCAGAACTCAGCCTATCTGCCCTTGGGGACCCCAAGTCTGCTGAGGTGAAGGAGGGGTGTGACCCATAAGGAAGAGCTGGGGTGACCTGTGGGTAGCATGTGGAGCATCTAGGAGGCCCCAAAGTGGTCACCGTGATATAGGCTGGGCCCTCGATTTGTTGAAGAACAAAGGCTTTGTGCCGAGACAGTTGATGTCTGGGTCCAGAAGCAAAGGTTTCCCACAAGGAATGATATAAAACTAACAGGACCGAAAGATTGTATGCCCTAGCATTTAGCACCCATGTCTCTTCCCAAGGCTGAGAGTCTATGAGGTATTAGGGTACTAGTGGGCAGGGCCTTCCCCCAGGCAGACCTGCTTTCTTAAAGCAATGCACTAGGCAGTGCCCAGGATGCAGGCTGTGCCTTCTGTTCTGACTTTGGAATCCCAGAGCAGAGAATACATGCCAGCCCCGCCTCAGGAAGCCCTGTGTGCAATGGCCCTTAAGCCAGATGCCTGTCCTGTAGGGCTTGCGTTCACTCCCAGGCGTGGCTTTCCATCCTTGAGGAGCTCTTACGTGACCTCCATTGATGTCCAGCAAAGTAAGGCCTGTCACCTCAGACTCCTAGCTGTAGGTATTCTGTCCTCTGCTTTGTCCCTACAGCCCTTTCCCTAGCTTTGCAGGGTAGACAGGAAGGAGGTCCATGATGACAATGGGTAGGGCTAGCTGAGGTATCTGTGAGCACGGTGAGTGAACAGTGGCCCAGACATGAGGACAGTGGCCAAGGAGGGACTTGGGCCCATGTCCAGCTGGCCTATTCCATTTGCCCCGGGCCAGCTTCACAGTGAGTAAGAGTGTCTCTGCCCCCAAGACCAAAGGTCTTTCACCCCTTCTGGTCTTCTTTTGACCCTGTCATCTGCCCCTTTTCCATCACCCACCATCCATCCTGGGCCTGGCTTTGCCTTTGCACACTGTTCTCCAGATTGAAGCTTAGACAAGGGGCCCTAGAAAGCAGGTTCTCCAAATGGGGGAGCTGTGGCCCAGGCTTTCCAGAGTGGGCACCTGCCCTGATCAAGGTGCCCAACATCACATAAAATCAGAAGAGGCCCTGCAGAAGGAAAGGGCCAGCTTCCCACGCTTGCTCTTTACTCATCCTGCAGGGCTAAGCTGTGTTCTTGGCAAGATCACTGACTCCTGCCCATTGGGAACCAAATGATGCAGCCCAGTTTGTTATCCCCCATCTCTCCTGTGAACCCCAAATACCCCAGACAACATAGCCTAAAAACCCCTTAAGCTCTCCACAGGGTCTGCCCTCACCCTTGGCCGATCACCTCTGATATGTCTGGTATAATCTGGGCCTCTGACCTTTGGGTGCTGCTTAGCAATAGAACTGGCTGGAGATGATCAGACCCAGAGGTAATGGCCAGGGCAAGGGGCATGCAAATATGAACTAGATGGAAGGCCACAGGGCTCTGTCTCCATCTGGCCTAAAGTGAGTAGAGCCAGGGGGTTAGGTAAGGAAGTGGGGAGTAGACAGAGGAATTTCAGGTTTGGGGCTGGGTTAAGTCCAGTTTGGGGAGGCGGGTCAACGAGAGCAGGTAGAGACTAAAGCCATGGCTGACTATGTATACCCTGTTGTGTCCTAGTTAAGGTTTTTTTTATTGCTATGATGAAACACCATGACCAAAGCAGCTTGGGGAGGAAAGGGTTTCTTTGGCTTACACTTCCACATCACTGTTCATCATTGAAGGAAGTTAGGACAGGAACTCATATGGCAGACCAGAGCTGGCGCAGAGCCCAGAGAGGAGGAGGATTGTTTACTGGTTTTGTTCTCCATGCTTGTTCAGCCTGCCTTTAAAAAAACATAGAACCCAGGACCACCAACCCAGGAATGGCACCACTGGCAATGGGCTGGACCCTCCCCCATCAATCACTTATTAAGAAAATGTCCTACAATCTTGCCTATAGCTTGATCTTATGAAGGCATTTTCTTTCTCTCCTCTCTCTCTCTCTGTCTCTGTCTCTCTCTCTCTCTGGTTTTTGGTTTTTGGTTTTTCGAGACAAGAGTTTTTTTTTGTAACCTTGGCTGTCCTACACTCACTTTATAAACCAGGCTGGCTTTGAACTCACAGAGATCCACCTGGCTCTGCCTCCCTGAGTGCTGGGATTATAGACGTGTGCCATCACATCCACTTTGGAGGCATTTTCTTTCTTTCTTTTTTTTTTTTAAATGTTTATTTATTATTTTGTATACAGTGCTCTGCCTGGATGTACAGCTGCCGGCCAGAAGAGGGCATCAGATCACATGAGCTGCCATGTGTTGCTGGGAATTGAACTCAGGACCTCTGGAAGAGCAGTCAGTGCTCTTAACCTCTGAGCCATCTCTCCAGCCCTGGAGGCATTTTCTTAACTGAGGTTCCCTCCTCTTAGATCACTTCAGCTGATGTCAAGTTGACGTAAAACCACCCAGCATGATTTGCCTTTTGTCGACTTGACACTCAGACACATCACTGTTAAGCCACACCTTTTCTTTCTTGTTCATCCCCAAGCCACACAGTATTATGGACAACACAGTATAAAACATTTTACAAACTTAAAAAGTCTCTCAGCCTTACCAACTCAAACACTTTAAAAAACATCTCGTTAAAAAACAAAACAAAACAAGGTCTATTTTAAAACCCAAAGTCTCTAAACTGTAGACTCTTATAAAGTAAAAAATAAGTTAAGTAATTTCTAATTTCAAGAGGGAAGAACCATGGCACAGTCACAACCAGAAAATAAAACTAAAGTTAAAATAGTGTAGTCCCTAATTATCCAATGTCTGGGATCCACTCACAGGCTTCTGGGCTCCCCCTCAGGGCCTGGCTCTGCCCTCTGCCCTCTGCCACACAATCAGATGGTTTTCTACACTCAGGCCAACCTCACTCCACGGCTGCTGCTGTTCTTAGTGGTCATCCCATGGTACTGGCATCTCCAAAACCCCAGGGGTTTCTGGGCAACTAGGCTGCACTTTCACTGATAGCCTCTCTTGGGCTCTCTACATGGTACCTAGGGTTAGCTTCTCTCCATGATCCCGTCTGTCCTGGACCTTCAGCTGCTACTGAGTCTACGCCTTCATCAATGGCCTCTCCTGGCCTCTCACGGTGCCAAACCTCAGATGGCTCCTTCATGCCTTCAAAACCAGCACCACCTCGGAGACTCTTACATATGACCAAGTTTGGCTGCCAGCACAACGTACAACCTCTTGGCTGCTGCCCCTGGAACACAGCTTATGTGTGCTAACTCTGAGGAAACACTTCCCAGAAGGTTTTTACCTCAGTGATACTTTTGTTTGTTTGCTTTCTTTGATTTTATTTTTGGAAACAGGCTTTCTCTGTGTAGGCCTGGCTGTCCTGGAACTAGCTCTGTAGAGAACCACTTTAGTGGTTCTGGTCTCTTGTTAATCACAGCTGATTGTTGCGGTGTTTTTTCCTCCCATCCCCATGAGACTCAAAATATATTTATAAAACCTAGGCCACAGAGCTAGGATAGGTCCCCGATTAGCTCATAGCTTAACAACCTACTTATTCTAATCTAAGTTCTGCCATGTGGCTGGTTACCTCTGCTTAGGTACCATGCATCTGTCTACTTCATATTTTCCTGGGTGTCTCTCCCACACCTGGCTCTATCCCAGAATCCTTTCTGCCTGCGGGGTGTCTCATCTATTTCCTGTCTCAGTAGGCCATTAGCTCCCCCTTTCTTTTCTTTCTTTCTTTCTTTCTTTTTTCAGCTTTAGCTGACCAGACAGTACAGATTTTTCACACAAAAGGCCTGGCAGAGTCTTTGCTTCCTTCTGAAACAAGCCAGGCCTCCACTGTCTGCATTGCTCTCAACAGTCTTATCTTCCAAGCTCTTACAGAACAGCCCACTGAACTCAGCACTCAGTGGCTCCTCTAGTCCTCCCACAATCTTCCCCAAAACAACACGGTCAGATCTGCCACAACAAAACCCCACTCCTGGTCCCAATTTCTGTCTCTGTTAGGATTCCTATTGCTGTCATAAAACACCACGTCCAAAGCAACTTGGAGAGGGAAGGGTTTATTTGCCTTACACTCCCATATCACTGTTCATCACTGAAGGAAGTCAGGACAGGAACTCACATGGCAGACCAGAGCTGATGCAGAGGCCATAGAGGAATAGCATTTACTGGTATGTTCCTCATGGCTTGCTTAGCTTGCTTTATTATAGAACCCAGGACCTCCAGCCCAGGGATGGCACCACCCACAATAGGCTGGGCTTTCCCCATCAATCAGTAATTAAGAAAATGTCCTACATCCAGCTGCTATAGCCCCCACCTCGGTGATCTGTGAGTGTATTCCCAATGGGAAAGAGAACAGCCCTCAAGGCTTGGCTACCGCCAGGGAGAGCAAGCCTGAACACCAGCCCCGGGGCCTGGTAACTGTGGGAGGGGGAGCCAGGGAAGCCAAGGTGTAGGGCCAGGAGCCAGCTTTCCAATAAAAAACGGTGAGTATTTCAGCAAATGTAGAATCCTGGAAATTGCTTAGGAAAAAAAAAAAAACACCCGCCCTTAGGCCCAGCCAGCTTGCCTAATGACATAGGGAGAGCTCCAGGGTCCTGGGCATGTATAAATGATGGCCCCTGGACCAAAGTGGGTGCAGTATAGCACCTTGCTAGGCCTCTCCAGGGGAGATATGTGATGACTTTACATCTACTCCCCTCTCCAGCCACACCCTGCGGGTGGTCCAGCCTCATCTGACTTTGCCCTGTGACACTGAGCCCTTCTTCTCCCAGTAGTGTGCCTTACTCTTCTTGTCCTCAACCTGACTCCTCCATGTGCACTAATGACTGAAGAAACTTGTCAGCATGACTACCCCATGCTAGAGCCCAGCCTGGACTTGAGTCTGCACTCAAACCACAGCCCTCAGGGGCACTGAAGATCTGGCCTGGCTTGCTCACCCTCAGCCCAGACATTTCCTTCTCTTCTGATGTAGGGCTCTGGGCAAAGAGACTAGTGTGTCGAGCCTTAGCTGCCACAAAAACCACAGCCTGGGACCCTGCAGCCTCTGTGGTACTAGAAGGCCCATCTTTACTCTCCTAGGAACTGGGATGCTTGCTGATGCTTGCGTGGACCATCTTCTCTCATCCCTTTCTATGTAACTTCTTGTCTGTTAAAGTCTCTCCCCAGGACGTGGGCCCCACGGAGGACACGGATCTGTGAGATCACAGGCGTGCCCTGCTTGAGGCTGCCTCAGGTGTAAAAAGTAAACACATGGGAAGGGTAGGGCCAAGGGCTTTCACGTGGGCTTACTTACCAGGCAGGTGCCGTTGGCTATAGACAGAACTGTGCGTAGTGCAAGGCCACAAGGCCTGGCAGCCCCCCAGTTCCATTAGCTCTGTAGGCCCCGGGGTTGAGGCCAGGAAAGAGGGGCCTGGGCATGATGAGTGAACCCCAACTGACCCTTGCTGGTCCTGGAGACAGCCTGGAGTCCTGGCCGAAGTCCACTCACTGCCCACTGACTCTCTTGGGAGGATGCACAGGATATCTTCCGTCTATGCTGGCCCGAGGCAAGGCAGGGTCACCCTGGCAGCCCCCAGCCCAGTGTTGGGGAGAAATCCAGGCTGGAGGAGCCAGTCACACCCAAAATGAAAACCACATGCTGGGCCTGGCTCTCCCTCAAGCCACAGGCCCACAGCTCCCTCTCTCCCTCTCTTTTGCTCCCCAGCCACTCCTTTCCAGGGTGCAGGGTGTGGGGAGGCTGAAACGAGGGGACATCACCAGGAAAGCTCAAGAGATGAATGTGGCTTCATAATGGCCACCAAGCCCTCAACCTTCTTCTTCATTAAAGCTGAGGGCCCCTAGTTGTCTCTGTCTCTAAGGGTCTAAGTAGATTTGCTGTGGGAGATGCCCATGCAGGGTTGCTGGGTGGGGCATGGTAAGGGGCCCTGGCAGGCGCCTGTGGGTGGAGCATTGGGGGTGAGTGAGGACAGTCATTAGAGAATGGCCTGGTGCTGGCAAAGATGGTCCAACCAACACCAGATGGCTTGTGCCCCCCGCCTCCATCCCCCAGCTACCTCATCCTGTCTGAGGCCATTGTCCCAGCAGCACTGGATGGATAGTCTGTGGGAGGACACTGTCCTCAGGATGATGGGTCCTAGCTGCTGGGCTCCCTACTTATGATCTCCAGTCTCAGTTCACACTGTGTAATCCCAGAACCAGGCACCATGCTATAAGCCATAGCCCTAGAACAACAGCTGCCACCTGTCAAATGAAAAACAGGCTCACAGGCGTGGCCTGAGTCCAGCTACTCAGAGGCCCAGCTGAAGTGCCGTCCTACAGTACTGATGTGCTCAGGCCTCACCCAGACAGACACTCTGCATTCAGCTGTGTGGACTACAGCTTCTTTCCTTGGGGTCTGTGCCAGGGGTACTTTATCCAGCCATGGCCAGTCCACTATCCTAGGCCCCAGAGACTGTCCCCAGAGCCCGGATTGGGTGGTATTGAGGGAGAAATTCAATGCTAGGTGGTCAGCTCTCCTGCCTCAGCCAGTGATTAGCCAGACCTCGCCTGGCCAATGCCCGGAGAGGGTCAGCACACACATACCAGGACACAAGCTCAACACACATGTGCAACCCATTAAGACTTCAGGTAGGGGGCTGGAGAGTTGGCTCAGTGCTTAAGAGCACTGTCTGCTCTTCCAAAGGTCCCGGGTTCAATTCCCAGCACCCACATGGCAGCTCACAACTGTCTGTAACTCCAAGATCTGACACCCTCACACCAATGCACGCACATAAATTAAAATTAAATAAAAATATTTTTAAGAAAGACTTCAGGTAGGTCCCAGGAAAGCCAGGGGGAAGTCCAGTAAATTCAGCAAGGCAGCTGTGCACAGAGATAATATTTATAAAGAAAGAAAGATTAAGACCCCTTCAAATCAAGTACTTCTATTGAGAGGCCACAAGGAAAGGCACCATTGACAACAGCACCCGGCAATAGATGTAGCATGCTAGAGCCATAGGGGCAATCCTGACGGGCTGCTGTGGGACACAGGCTTCAGCAATAGGCTGGAGCCTTGCTTGTATGACGCGGTGGTACATTGCTATTATGTGATGCCCAGTGATACAGCTTCACTCCAAGTAAATGCATTGGTCTGACGATGCCAGTGGAAAATAACAAAGAATTCCTCTATAACTAAGTGAATTCATTTTAAGGTCGCTATGGAAAAACAAGCACATAAGAGGTGATTGGGTGTGGGCTTCCCTTCATACAGTAAGGGCTATGGGGCTGGGAGGTTGGCTCGCTGGATCCCTAGTGCTGGGCAGGCTGATTCTCCTGCCAAGTGAGGTCATGCGGTGTAGACCACCATCAAAGAGGGAGAGGTGGAGCCTACGGAAGCCTTGGCTCAGGACTCCTCCTCTAACACTGTGAAAAACAACTTTACTGTTTATAAATCAGCTAGTCTCTGGTATTCAGTTATAGCATGTCTCCTGGGAAGATATAAAGAAGTGTCTCTTCACTTCAGTAGGGAGGGCTTGACAGACTAAAGAAAGGAGTCTATCCAGACCCACCTTAGCGAGACAATGAGCTCATTAGGAGTGACTTGCAGGTGGCTACACCACTGTTCCATCCCAGCCCATTATTTACCCCATACAGTAGCAATTAGCCATTGAGAAGGAGAGGAGCTTTGTGAAGGTCACATAGCCCTATGGTCTCATGAACGCCCCTGCCCCCTCAACCCCCGCTCTGCCTTCATTGGGGTTTCTATGGCTGTGATAAAACACCTTGGCCAAAAAAAAAGCAACAAGGGAAGGAAAAGGTTTATTTCACTTACACTTCCGCATCTCAGGAAGTCAGGGCAGAAACCTGGAGTCAGGAACAAAAGCAGAGGCTTACTGCTTCCTGGCTTGCTCAACCTGACTTACTACAGCTCCCAGGACCACCAGCACCAGAGTTGGCACCATCCATAGTAAGCTGGGCCCTCCCACACCAATGAGCAATAAAATGCACCACAGGCTTGCCCACACGCCAATTGGGGGGGGGGGCGGTATTTTCTCAAGTGAAGTTCCTTCTCCCAAATGACTCTGGCTTGTGTCAAGTTGATGTAAAATCAACCAGCACGTCCTCCTCCCACCAGGGAACAGAAGCAGGCCAGAACTCATTGTCCCAGTGCAGGTGACGTTGGCTGGAAAGTAGGGATGGTCCATCTGCAGGAAATGAGACATGTGTTCGTACCACAGGAGAATTGGCTGCTCAGGGGCATGGGGCTTCTTCTCCTTGAGGTGACTGTCTTTAAGTATGGTGGCATGCTGCCAAGTTGCTCACAGTGAAGGGCGGGGGCTTTTATGCTGTTGAATTACATGTCAACACAGCTGGCTTTAGAAAGAGGCCACATGCTCTGCACGCGCCTTCCCTCCCCCCAATTTGGCGTCACTGTGAAAGCCACACAAGAGAGGCAGATACAGCCCATCTGGCACTGCAGGGCCTAGGCCACCTTGCTCAAACGGTTGCCCCATTATGGGCAGCAGAGCAAAGGGACCCAGGGACTCAGAGCCAATCCAGACACCTTGGTGGAGGACAGTGACCCTGTGGTCCCAGAATAAGTAAGAAGGACATCTCTGGCTTGAGCTACAGGAACTTAGTCAGGTTCGGACTCCATCCTACTGTGTGGCACTGAGGGTCCCCTGACACCTCACCACAACAGCAGACGTGAAGCACGGACTGAGGCTCTTTCTGAGCAGAGAGGTACCCTATTGTACCCCACCCCATGGAAGGTTGAAACCTGTGGCTAGTCACCCCTGGCCTATCGCCCTAGAGCCCTGGGCTTCTCACTGGAAAACTGGGAGTGGGCAGAGGTGTGGAGGTCAGCCCTGTGCTGAGGGGTGACCAGCAGACTCGGAAGGGGCAGCCAGCGGAAAGTGCATTCCCACACAGTTAGCTCATGGTTTACACATCCCAGCAGGCTGATAAGGTCAAGAAAGGAGAGACGCTCAGAGCTGGAAGCATCATCGGGCTAAGGAGCCAAGCCCTGCCCATGCCAGAACTCTGGGGGCCTTTGGGGTCATCCAGCTCTGGCTAGTTCTGAGCTGGCCTCCTAGCAATGCCACCCACCCTGTCCTCCGTGGTAGGACCTCCCCTAGCTCAGCTTTCAGTTCCTCCCCGCCACCTTTTCTGACATCCAGTCCTCAGACAACCCCCAGGAAACCCAGTTAGGACTTTTCACTTGCTTCATGCCCCCCTCAGAAGTATTTATTTGTGACAACCAATCATCACCCTGTGGATGTTTAGGAGGGTGAGCTTGCTGAGCCATTTTTCCTCAGGACAAAACTGTGGTTGCCTCAAGGCCAGGCTGTTGCTAACCACGGTGAGTCCCAACCATAACTGTTCCATCACATTGAGACACTAAAGCTGCCTGACTGGCCACATAGGGATGGTTCCATAACATCAGCCCTTCACGAAGCCTGACAGTTTCTCTCCACTGTCTGGCTCACTGTAGCCATACTGTATGCAGTATATTTAGTCAGCTTTCTGCTTCTGTCTTTGCTCTGTCTTGGTGCAATTCTGCCACCACTCCTATCGCCTGCCTGCCACTGCCTTCCCACAGAGCATTTTTTTTTTTTTCTTTTGGTTTTCCAAGACAGGGTTTCTCTGTGTAGCCCTGGCTGTCCTGGACTCTCTTTGTAGACCAGGCTGCCTCGAACTCATAGAGATCTGCCTGCCTCTACCTTCTGAGTGCTGGCCTTAAAGGCATGCCTGGCCCACAGAGTGCTTTCTAAGCTATCTTTAACTCCATCTTTGCTATTCCTGAGCTTTTGAGACTCCGGGCTTTGTCAGCCTGGGCAGCCTGAGCGCAGGTAGCAGGACCTGGAGGCCAGGGGTTTCCAGAGTGCCCGGGCTCCTGCAAAGAACGCAGCATGTACCAGCACTTGGTGTTATTTGGCACATCATTTTTTTTTATTTTAAAATTATGCATATATGTGTGTGTGTCCAGGAGTGTGGATTCTCATGGGGGTCAGATTTGGAGCTGGAGCTGCAGGCAGCTATGAGCCACCCGACATGGGCGCTGGGATTCAAACTCCACTCTTTCCCAAGAGCAGCAGGCGTTCTTAACCGCAGGGGCATCTCCCCAGCCCTTTTGAAGAAAGAATGTTTAGTTTTTATGTGTAGGTGTGTGCACTGGTGCCCATGGAAGCCAAAAAAGATGGTTGGGTTCCTTAAATTAGCTGGAGTTATAGGAAGTTGTAAGCCACCCAAGCGTGGGTACCGAGAACTGAACTCAGGGCCTCTGGAAGAACACCAGCGGTTCTTAACCCCTGAGCCATTTCTCCAGCCCCGCCATTTGGTACTTCTTGGACATAGCTGCCGGTGATGCTAGAAGCAGCTGTACATGTTCTTGGGCTGCTGTGAGGGAGCAAACATGGAAAAAGGAGCAGAGATACTAGGGGCTTTCTCTTCCTCTCACTTGCCATCTTGTACTCATCAGGGAACCCAGGTGTCACTTTAACTTTAACTGGCTGCCACTGCTCCTTCTCCCAGAGGGCATCACTTCCTTCCAAGGGCACGCTGGACCTCCTTTGTCTACCTGTCTGTGTGACCTGCACTGATTTCATGGTCCTCCTCCCGCTGAACCTCCATCTTTCTTGTCCAAGTGCTTCACATGCACTCTTGTGTAGAGAATTGCCACTGTCAACTCTCCTGAAGTAGTGGCCGCCTGTCACGTAAGGCGATGTTTCTGTTCCCAGCAGCCAGGTGATGTCCTGACCACAAGGCAAACCCAGAGATCAGGGATACTTCTATGACCTTGCTTTAGACAGCATGGTCTGGCTGCCTTCCTCCTTGTAGCCTCCTCCTCCTCTCCCCTCCCCCAGCCATCTACCACCACCAGTCACTGCCCATGGGCATTTTTACAACCTTGCTAATCCTACCTGAGAACCACACCCTGAGGTCAGAAGAAAGGAAGCTAAGCATCACAGGAACAGAGAAGCCGTGGTGATGGGGTGGAGAAGTCAGCCTTGCCTTTTGGGCCTGGCCTGTTTGAGTTTGCTTGTAGCACCGTCCTAGCTCTCCGCTGCCCTTTACACACCATCCATGTTGTCGATGGGGCATCACTGCAGTTTTCATTGCTAGATGCTTGTCACAAACTAGGGTGATCAGGGAGGCAATTTCAGCCGAAGAAATGCCTCTTTGGGGTTGACCTGTAGCCAAGCTTGTGTGGCATTTTCTTCATTAGTGATTGATGTGGGGAGGGCCTTGGTCGCTGTGGGTGGGCAAGTAGTCCTGGGTTGTGTACAAAAGTAAGCTAATCCAGCTGTGGAGAGCAAGCCAGTAGGCAGCACTCTTCCCCGTGGCTCTGCTCTAGTTCCTGCTTCCTGCTTCCTGCTTCCTGTTCCTTCCCCGACTTCCTTTCATAATGGCCTGTAAACGCTTAAGATGAAATAAATCCCTTTTTTCTCCCAAGTCGCTTTTGGCTATGGTATTTATCTCAACAGAAAACAAACTATGACAGTGCTTATTGCTAGAAGAAATATACATGTTAAAATATTTATCTTGTACTAAATTTTCATATTGATTTTATTTTATTTTTTCTTGAGATAGGGCTGGTCTTACGATATAGCTCTGGCTGGCCCAGAACTCACTATATAGACCAGGCTAGACTTGAAACTCAGTGATCCTCCTGCCTCTGACCCTCAAATGCTGTATCAAAGCTGTGCTGAACTTTAATCCTAGCACTTGGGGAGGCAGAGGTAGGTGGATCTTTATGAGTTCAAGGTCAGCCTGGTCTACAAAGCCAGTCCAGGATAGTCATGGCTACACAGAGAAACCCTGTCTCAAAAACTAAGATAAAATGTTGATTAAAAATGTATTGTTGGGGCTCAGTGGTTAAGAGCACTGTCTGCTCTTCCAGAGGTCCTGAGTTCAATTCCCAGCAACCACATGGTGGCTCACAGCCATCTATAATGCGATCTGATGATAAAGTACTCATATACAATAAATAAAAAATTTAAAGACGTATTGTTGATAACGATGGTGAAACTTTGTCTCGTCTCTCCGAGGTTTCTGAGATTATCTTTAGTGAAGTGATCTGAGCTGGTCACAGAGCCAGTCCTGGCTTACATGGTCTTACACAAGATGCTACACATGTTGCCGTCTTCAGGTCGGTTGTTTTTGCATCTTCGTTTAGGAGTGGTGCCTGTCTGGTTTTCTGATTTTCTCCACGAAGGGTTTTTGTATTAGGTGACATTGGATTCGGGAGTTGAGTTGCAGATTTTCCATCTTTTCATGCACTGGAAAAGGCTGGAGTGATGCCAGGCTGACTTCTTCCAGCTCTGAGTCAGAGGCGGGCCAGCGTGAGCGTCTCTGCTTCTGCAGTGATGCCCCGGACTGATTGTTTCTAAGCACCTTTCCAGTTTCTCGTGTTCATCTTGTTGTGTTTTCCTGACTCAGTAACTCCAGCCATTTGAATCTACTGAGGATCACCTGTGTGCCGCAGGCTTCCTAAAAGGCTCAGGCTCTCAAGCTCCGACATCGTGACCCCTTCTGGAGTTTTCCCTCTTCGTGACTCTTCTTCCTGCCCCTGATTGCATATGTATCTAAGTGTCAACCTTTAGCAAGTCCTGGACAGTGATGGTTGTCCTGCACCGGGCTTTCTGGCAGACACAATTGGCTTCAGGAAGAAGAATAACTTTGCCTCTTGTTTTCTACTTCATGCCTTTCTTTTTACCCTCATAATCCTCTGTCTCATTTTCATGAGGCATTTTATTGTTTTCAATATGCTTTGCTTCTCTTGTTTGCTTGTTTTGTTTTGTTTGAGACAAGGTCTTACCATGTAACTCTGGATGTTCTGACCTCACTATGTGGACCAGGCTGGCCTTGAACTCACAGAGCTCTACCTGCCCCTGCCTCTTTGGTTTATTTATTTATTTATTTGGTTTTTATTTTGTTTTGTTTCTTTTAGTTTGTTCTTTTGAGACAGGGCTTCTCTCTGTAGCCTTCCTGGACTTGCTTTGTAGACCAGGCTGGCCTTGAACTCACAGTGATCCCTCTGCCTCTGTTTCCCCGAGTGCTGAGATTACAGGTGTACACCACCATGCCCAGCTTCAATTTATTTTCTTAAGATGGATAGAGCATCCTTTCTATGTGTTTCCACTACAGACTACCCAGTGCAGGGCTCTGTTGCCCATTTCCATGGCTTCCTAGCGGGTCCACATGTCCAGACTGGAATTCCTGCTTTAAATCGACGGTCACTGGAAGCATGCTACTTCATTTCTGCGTGGTTAAGGTTGGGGATATTTCTAGTTACTCTAAATTTTGCTGGATTATAAAATCATTTAAATCCAACCACATTCAGTTCACTGACAGAGGACGACTTCCTCTGTGAGGACATGAGAACCTTGGTGCTGTACACCTGTCTTTCTGTTGCCTTCATTCCCTCTCCTCAGCGTCTCCACCCCTGCAGGCCTTGCACACTGTGCCATGGTGACTCCTGTCAGAGTCGGTGCTCCCATCAACATGTCTCACTGGCGGCTTATGCTTAGATTCTCACTCTACTCACCCTCACTGTCTGGCTTGTGGCCGCTGGGTTGGCTGCGCTGCTGTTTTTGCTGGATTGGACATATGGGTGACATGTGCTAGTCTCCTCCACGCTTACTTGGGACATTTCTGGGCTGGTGTGGGATGCTGGATCCCTAGATGCTGTGCCAAATCCACGAGGAATTCCGGACCTTGTCAGAGCTTCTGAGGCTGCAAGTGAGAGCATTTCCCCTGTGTTCTGGAAGGCCTGGGAGGGGGAGTAGAGTATTAGTTTATGGCCCAGGCTCCCCAGGATCACCCTTCCTCCCTCATCTTTTTATGGAATTCCAGGGTTCTTCAGTGGGGACATGGCCGTACACCCTCCTGCGCATTTCTCCAGTGGCTGCCTTCATTGGATAATGGAAAAAGCATAAAGTCCTGGTGGATTATTAGATATATAGAGTGCCCCATGCTTCCAGATGGGCAAAGCTGAGGCCCAGAGAGGCAGTGTCACCTTCTTGGAGACACACAGCTGTGTGTGAAGAGGCTGAAATCTTCTCATCTCTCTGACCTCTGAGATGGTGCCCTGTGGAAGGACCTAGGAAAAAAAAACACCCTGCATTTTCTCAACATGCACCAAATACCCTGAGGGGTTGCTTAATGGTTCACAGAGAAAAACAAAACAAAACAAAACAAAACAAAACAGGGAAGCAGGTAATGGAGCTGAGAGAACAGCCTCCAGTGGCCATGATGCCTTAGGGGCCAGAGTTGGAATGCCAGCCAGAGTGGGGGCAAAGGGAACTTCATTCTTCTGCATCTGCAAGTGTAAGTGCTTTATCAATGGACTGGTCCCTCCATCCTCCACCAGGCTCTGCAGGGAGCTGAAACAGCAAAGGAGGCAGCGTTGGTATGGGTACCCCTCCATACGTTCTCTTTCACGTGGTGTTGAATTGGTGGGTAGCCCTTGCTTTGAATCATTAAGAGTAAATTTTACTGCATATACTTTTAAAAACATCTTTTCCTGGGTATGGTGGCACATACCTTTAATCCCAACACCCAAGAGGAAGAGGCAGATAGATCCCTCTGAATTCCAGGCCATCCAAAACTACACAGCAAGACCCTATCTCAATAAAATAAGCTTTAAAAAGAAGAAGAAGAAGAAGAAGAAGAAGAAGAAGAAGAAGAAGAAGAAGAAGAAGAAGAAGAAGAAGAAGAAGAAGAAGAAGAAGAAGAAGAAGAAGAAGAAGAAGAAGAAAAGAAACATCTTCTGAGAATTCCTAGAAGGAAGGGGAGCCAGATGCTGCTAAAGCAAGGGCTTAGCAGCTGTAGGGAACACCCCTGAGTTTGACCCAGGTCAAGGCTTTAACCCCTTTGCTTCAGGCATTTCTCTAGATAGCTCGGCCCATCTTTCCATTCTGGGCAAATGAGGGCCTTTCAGAAGGTGCTGTCTAAGAGGCACTGCTTCAGAGCTGCCCTGGGACAAGGATGCAGCCCTGGAGCCTGGATGTGAGGTACCCTTGGGCAGCCTGAGGCCCTGAGAGCCCTGGGAAGTGGTGAAGGCCCCCAAGCTGGGAGCTGTAGGGCACATGACCTTTCTGATATCTTAAGAAACAACCTGATAGTCCTGACCTGTGCTGTCAGGAGCCTGCAAGAGGCCAGCAGCTGGTCCAGTTACCTCTAGGGAGACAAAGACATGGACAGAGAAGTGCCTTAGTGTGGTCCGCACATCATCAGCTCTGTTTCTGGACCGTATCAGGAGTAAGGGGCCAGGAAACGAATGTGAGACTGAGAGCAGTGGCTAAGCTGGAGCTGGGGGCATCCTCCCCACAGCCCTGCATCCCGAGCTGGACTGTGGGCAGCAGGCTGCTGTAGGAATGGGGCTATGCCAGGCAGCTGGGCCTGGTGTTTTTCCTTTCACTGGCTCTCGCCCCAGGCTTAGTGAGCAAATGCTGACCCATATTTCCACTGCGCAGGGTGGAAAGTAGGACACTTGTGAGCCAGGGTGGTGGGAGGCAGGCGGAGGTGGGAGACCAGATGTAGCAGCTCAGACTTTCCAGGCTGGGAAGTGGGTTCTTAGGGATGGGGGTTGTCGGGGGTGGGAGGGGGGAGTGCTCTTCCTTGGGCCTCTGGGCTTCTCTGGGCCAGGGAGAGGGTAGATAGAGCCAAGCCTGAGGTACTGGGAGGAGTGTATTGTGGTTCCATATGTGCTCCTCACCCTGTGTTTTGAGGGCCTTGCCAGGGAACAAGGACAGAACAACTGTCTCTTCCCCTCCTCCCATTTCTTCACACAGTAGTTGGCCAGGAAGGTGCTCTTAAGGGAAAAATGGATTAATTGGAGCATATTAAAATCAGGACTTCAGGCTGGAGAGATGGCTCAGAGGTTAAGAGCACTGGCTGCTCTTCCAAAGGTCCTGAGTTCAATTCCCAGCAACTGCATGGTGGCTCACAACCATCTATAGTGAAGGCGTACATGCAAGCAGAACACTGTATAAATAATAAATAAATCTTTAAAAAAAATCAGGACTTCATGTTCAACAGAAGTCATATGTAAGAGTTTGAAGAGGTGACCCCAAGACGAAGTCCTCCATATGTGTATCTGCCAAAGACTCATATCTACAATCTACAAAGAACTGCATATCAGTCAAGGGGTTGGGAGAGGGGAGAAGGGAGGGAGGCGGGCAGGCAGCCAAGCACTTCAGACCAATAGGAGCATAAAGGAGGATGTCCAAAGGCTAATGTGGAAAAAAAAAAAGAAAAGAAAAGAAAGAAAGAAAAAGAAAAGCAGCTGACTCCCCTCCTCCAAATAAGGTCTTGTATGTAGCTCGGGCTAGCTTTGAACTTGTGGCTTCAGCCTTTTGAACGCTGAGATTAAAGGGATGCGTCACCATGCCCAGCAATACTCGAAAATTTCTCAGGAATAGTATTTAATCTGTGGGTCACTGTAGGGAGTACTGCCATTTTAATAATAATTTGGGGAAAGGAGATGTCTTTCTACTTGTTAGGTCTTCTCAAATTTCTTCTAATGATAGTTTGTAGTTTTTTAGTATAAAAATATATACTTCCTTGGTTAAATTCACTTTTATTATTCGTTTTAATGTAAATAGGCTTTCATAATTTTGCTTTCATGCTCTTCATTGCTATTATACAGAAGTACAACTGAATTTTTTATATTGGCCTTGTATTTGCAACCTTGCAGAATGCACCAGTTCTAATATTTTGTATTAGAAACAAAACAATACCAAGTGCTTCTTACTGGGGCCTATGAATATCCCAGTTCCAGGCTTTTGCCCTGGCTTACAGTATAAGTGAATTTCCCCATGTGGAGCTGACCTTAAATCCAACAGGTAAGCAGTAGGCTGCAGTCATAACAGCAGTGCCACTGTGACACCAGTGGGCACACCTTGCCTGACATGTTGGCATCATATCACATGAGGATCATAGCGGAGCGGGGCAGTTAGTGAGGATTCTCTCCCATGAGCCTTCATAGCGTCAGCAAGGAGGGAGCTTTCAGTTCAGTCTCAGATGTGTTTCTCTATGTCCTGCAATCAAATTATGTGGCATCTTCAGCACTAGGGCCTTATCTTCTAACTCTGGCATCTAGCCAGCAGCAATGGCAATAGTCCTGTCAGGCTCATGAGGCCCCTGGGGCACACCTGGCCAACAATTCAAAGAGAGCTAAGTGATGGCCGCTACTGGAATTTCAACCCAACAACCTTATGGCTCCTAGGATTGCCCTTTTCTATTCACGGGAGATGCTTTTGTTTACACTCCCTCATTACGGCTGTTACTGTTCTTCCAGACGTCCTTACAAATCTGAAAGACACTTGAAGGTTAGCATGCTGTAGGGAGCCATTTCATAGATAAGGGCAGGATCTCTGAAGGGCTATCCATTCCAAATGAGTGCCATTTGGTCATGAACAGCTAAGGGGATACTTACAAGGAACTCTTAATAATCATCAATACAATATGAAAATATACCATTACTCCTATCAGTTATTTTGTCAAAATAGTATTTTGGGTATGATGGCATGGGTTGGAGACACCATCCTCCTTAATCCATAGACATTTTGCATGAGCCATTCGGTCTCCTCATCCTTGAGTACTGCAGCTGCTCTGTACTGAACCTCAGTGCCTGCAGTACTGAGATTCTATTGTGCATTTTCCTACCCTGATGATCTTGGAAAGGCTGGCTTGGGTTGCTGAGCTTGGCTCAGGTCCAGTGACCCTGTGTTAGCTTTGCTGTGCCTGCTGCTGCAGCTGGAAGCCCAGCTCTGATAGGCTCCAGGACAGCATGTGGAGGGTACCTTTCTACTGGCCACATATGGGTTCTGCAAAGACCCCAGGAGGGGCAGTTAGTCTCTGTCACCAGCGTGTTTCACATTATATTCTCTGGTGGGGGGGGGAGGGTAGTTGCCCACCCCTAGGATAAACTTACTTGTTCTCATCTGTATTGTTTTCTTACATATATTTTGTGAGCTGCTGCTCAGGCCGGTACATCCGTTTCACTTTCCCATTATGCTGTTGGCTTTCTCTTCATCTCACTTTAGTTCTCTGGACATCTTAGGGCAGTTGTTGTAGAGTTTTTGTATAGCCAGTTCATCTGCGGGCCTTTTTCGATGGACAACTTCTTATTTACTTTCTCCCTGTGATGTACAATACTTTGAGGATTCTTTTGGTAGGTGGTGTTATTTTGTTGTTGTTAAAGTTAGAGATTTGAGTCTAATTATGCCATGGTTCTGTGATGGTCAGCTTCTCCCCACGGTTTATCATTTTTGTCATCGACTTGTTCTAGTTCGTTTGTCGTAGGTTGTTTCTGGGCTAAGGGCCAGTTTGACATGCAAAGCTGTCTGCTCAGGTCTTTTCAGAGCCTCCACTTTCCCAGTTTGCATAGTATCTGTAAAGTAAAACGTCTGAGCTCACTATCCGGACCTGAAATCCCACCATTCGTAACCCTGGAACCCGCCACCCGCAAGAAACCCTACACAAAGCCTGCCTCCTGGCCAGTGCTTTGCTGCTCCTTGCCTGAGCAGAGGCAGCCATCATCCTGTGTTTTCCCCAATAAGCCTCTTGTGTGCGGTTTGCTGTGCAGTGTGACTCTGTGGTATTATTCCTTGGCTCTTGGCTGCCAGGATACTTTCCCCTCAGAACTGTAACACTTACAGTATCACTTCTTAACTTTCCCCACATATCCAGTCCCCACGAACAACCTAATATTTGATGTCTGAGCTTCCAAAAGAGGGAAAAAGGGACGATGAGTGGGAGCCAGGAGAGGAAGGCCTCAGCCCTTTAAAGCTCTTGCCAGCTGGAATACTGGGATATATTAGCTACTTTATGCTGCTGTGACTAAAATGCCTGACACAGACAAGGAAGGAAAGTTTATTTTGGCTTCCACTTTCAAGGCCTAGCAGCTCACTATGGTGGGGGAGGTGTGGCAGAAAGGCTTCATTATAGTAGGAGCCTGTGTTGGAGGCACCTTATACAACAGGCAGGAGAGCCCCAGGCCACAGCCTTCAAGGCCTGCCCTCAGCGATCCACCTCTGCTATGACGCCCCATACGCTAAACGTTCCACAACCTCTCATACCGCACCATACAAGTGTTCGAACGCAGACTACGGAAGGAATAACGCGCAAATCACAATGGGCTCGCAACGATTAGAGACACAACCATGACCACCCATGTCTATGAGCATCTGTGATCATAGCCTCGGTTAGATATCTGAGTTTAGAGCACAGGGAGACAGGGTCCTTGGTGACCACCTAGCTCCTGCAGGCTGTGTGTAGACTACACCAGGAAACACACACACACACACACACACACACACACACACACACACACACACACACACACCTGCCTGGTGGCGGGGCCTGGGCAGCTCCTAATTATGGAAAACAGCTGCATTTCACTTTCCAGTCTCCCCTGGAAGTTGCATACCTTCAATAGTCTTCCCAGCTCCAAAGTGGGTGTGCCAGCCAGATTCTCCAGTGTAACGCTGCCCGCTGTCTGTGCTGGAGACAGCTTCCTGCCCACTATCTGCGCCTCCCACCCCAGGGCCTCCTGTCTGGCTGCTGTTTGGTGCTGTTTCTTTCTTTACATGGCTTTGAGTTACTGTCTCTGTTTGGGTCTAAAGGATTCCCTTTAGTCTTTCTCTTGGGGTAGCTTGCCTAAGAATAGATTCTGGTTTGGGTTATTGTGGAATGACAGTGCTTTCTAGAGCTCTTGGCTATTTTATTTTATTTTATTTTATTTTATTTATTTATTTTTTTACTCTTGTTGCTCCTTTGTTTCAGCATCCCATTGCCTACTGGCTTACCAGGCTTCCGGTGAGGGTGAGGTATGAAATCTAACGGAGTAACCCTTGCCCGGGATGGAGTGCTTTTCTCCAGCTGATTCAGGATTCTTTGGCTTGAGGATGCTTAACTGTGACGTCGTAAGGGTCCTTTGGCACGTTCCATATCTAGAATCATCTGAGCGTCTTAGATGTATAGATTACCTTTTTTTTCCCCATCAGTTTTGGGCATTCTCAGCTGGCTTTTTTTTTTTTTTTTTTTTTTTTTTTTTTTTTTTGCATAATTTTTCTCTTGTGAATGAAAATTTCCTGAAAAGAAACTGTGTCTGGCTGTGAACAAAGAAAAAAAAAAAAAAAAGCTCCTTGGAAGAAGCCTGTGTCTGCTGAGGCTGATGGACTGGCTGGAATTTCAGTCCCGTGGAGAGATTGGGATTTTGTAGACTCGGTTGACTAATTACTTTATCTTGGGCTAGTTTTAGCTTCTGGAACATCCGTTCCTTCCCCACTTCGTATCTGAACTAACACCTCGGGATAATATGTAAAAACCTCTTAGAGGCTATTAACTTAGAACTAACATCTTGTGATAATAATTGAAAACTTCCTAGAAGCTTTTTTTTTTTTTTTTTAAAGATAGGGTTTCCCTGTGTAGCCTTGACTGTCCTGGATTCTCTTTGTAGACCAGGCTGGCTTTGAACTCACAGATCCGTCTGCTTCTGCCTCCCAAGCCCTGGGATTACAGGCATGTGCCCCTTCCTAGAAGCTTTAACTTAGCAGAACACTAGCTTCCACCTATCTGAGAGCTAAGAATGCTGTCAAATACCATCTTGGGCCTATACAATAGCTGCCCCATTTCACTGTTTCCACTTCTCTGGTGTACCCACCAATGTCTTTTAAAGCTGCCCTGGTTTATGACAATTTTTGTTCTGTAAAACCATAAAAAAACCTTGCAAAATAACTCTCACGTAGGAACACGGACTTTGCGGTAACCTAAATCTGTGTTTCTGGAGCCACGGTCATCCAAAATGTCCCCAGAATAAACTGTGTATCACTCCCTTTAAGACGAGAGCTGTGGTTTTCACATAAACGCTCTCCATCTCCCCTCCTCCTTTTGGGGCTTCAGCTATGCAATTGTTTGTGTTTTACGCTTCCCTGCGAGTCCCTAGTGTTTGTTTAGTTTTCATTATCCTGTGTTTCTTTTCTTTTCCAGCCTGGATGATCTCAGTTGACCTATTCCTTTTATGGACTTTTAATTCCATCTTCTCAGATCTCCTGCTGAGCTCCTGTAGTGAAAAGTATGACTCAGTTACCATACTTTTCAAGTTCAAGATTTACGCTGTTCTGTAATTTCTACCATTCGGCGACATTGCTCCGTGGTGAGGCATCACTCACACGTTATCAGCTGTAGCTTCCTCGGTGCGATGGAGGCAGGCTGTGGCAGGACCCTGTTACGTAGCTCAGGTGGACCTGGAACTTGTCATATAGAAGAGCCTCGCTTGAAATTTGTGGAAATCCTACTTCTGCCTCCCAAGAGCTAGGACGGGAGGTGTGAGCCACCGTGCCTGGTTCTTAGATCTCTGAGCACACTTAGGACTGTTAAAGTCTTTAGTGAGTGTGTCCAAGGCCTGGGCTTCCTCAGTAGGGCTCTATAGCCGCTTTCCTGCCCTCTGTGTATGGCCGTGCTTCCTTCTGTTTTTGCGTGTTTTGTACATTTCTGTTGGAACCTGAACCATCTAGAGAGAGTAATTTAACAACTGTGGAAATTAGATCCTTCCGCTCTTCTGCGCTTGCTATCTGTTGTGGTTCCTCTAGTGACTTAGTCTGAAATATCTGTACTCTTTGCCACGTGTGGCCATAAGGTCTTTCCTTGGGTAACTTGGTGGTCAGTTAATTACTACACTGAAGATGTCTGGAATCAGTGACTCTCCCAGTTCTGGGGTTTTCTATGTATGTGGGGACATGCTTGAAACACTCAGCCGGGCACTTAACAAGGGCACTGGCCCCCACTTCCTGCTTACAAAGAGCCTCAAGGTCAGCCTGGGATGAGAACTCAGGGACCCTGTCAGGCCTTTCCTGAGTATTGGCATTTCCTGACCTCGTGGTGTGTGCGGTCTTCTGGGTTCTTGGGGATATGTTGGAAGTTCTCAAAGGTTCCTGTGTGCTTCCCTCCTCCACGCTTTTCAGTCTAGGGTTTTTTGTTTTTTGTTTTTTTTAGCCAATCCCCTTGGGCAACTGCCTGATCATTACCCATAGTTGTTTTCAACAGTGGTGTGCACGTGTGTGAGCGTGTGCGTGTGCGCGGGCGCATGTGCTCAGAATCAAGTCAAATAAAGACAGTGGACCTGCCAGAGAAGGAGAGTTAAAAACAGTTTTCTGGAGATGATGCTTTGAGAGGGCTCCACCCCCATGCTACCCAATGCTTCCAACCTATAGTTCCTATATTAATGGAGAGAAAGTTTGGGTCTGAGGTAGTTAAAAGTTTACCCCCTTCTCCATTTTCTTGACATTATAACTTCCTATTTACTGTTGCAGCCTTTGGTTAATTTCCAAAGCACCCCAACCCTGCCCAGGCATTTCTTCCTTGGGTTTTTTTTTTTTTTTTTTTAATTTTATGAAACAGAGTCTTACTACGCCATCCTGGCTAGCCTGGAGCTGGGTACATAGAACAGGTTGGCCTTGAACTCACAGAGATCTGCCTGCCTTGGTCTACTAAGTGTCAGGGCCCAAGGGAACACCAATTTCCCAAACTCCAAAAGGCAGTCCAGATATCCTGAAATGTGCTCATTCCAGACTAGGGAAGGATTTCTGTTGGTTAGATAAAAGCCGGTCTTCCCCAGGAGCGTGTGAAACTGGTTCCCATCTGCCAAAAGGAGTAGTTTCCCTTACCTGTGGCAGAAGGGACATGTGGCTTACCTGTGGCACCTATGAGCACATCAAAGCACGGGCTGGCCTCCAGCCTTCCTCAGTGCCACAAGTACCTGTCACACATTTCAAAGTCCATGCTAGCACCCTGCTGTCCCCACCTCCCCTAGTACCCTAACTCCCCCCAGCTACTTATCTTCCTTATAGCACTTGGCTGTTCTCACTGCGCCTCTCTCTCCCTCCCCCCTCCTTGTCTCCTCTCTCTGTTTCTGTTTCTCTCTTTCTGTTTTCTCTGTTCTCTATGTCCTGCTGGTCTCCCTTGTCTTGCAGGTAGCCCTGGCCATGTCCATTTAGCTGGTCATGTTCAGTCTACTTCTCTCTCTCTCTGCTCTGGATTCTTCCATATGCTTCTGACACACCCTCTCTCTCTCTCTCTCTCTCTCTCTCTCTCCTTCCTCGTCAATGTCTCTCTCTCTCTCTCTCTCTCTCTCTCTCTCTCATGACAAAAGCCTTCCCTTTAGCCATACCCTGGAGTGGTCATGTCATCAGTTTATACACCAAGTGCTGTCCCTGTCCCAGACATTTGGTCAGTTTTCTTGTTGTCCTGATGGAGAGTTCTCAGGTGCCCTGACTCTCTCATTGTTGCCGAGGTCCTGGCATCTTACATCAGATGTGAAGAGATACTATGGCAAATGCTACTAGAGATGGCCAGGCCCACTTTTATTGTATTTTATTTTCTACTGTGGGGGAATCTCATGAGAAGAATTTTGGGAAATGGTTCTCACTTTTCACCTTTACATGGGTTTAGGGATTGGACTCGGGTCACTAGGCTTTAGTAGTCATTTCGCTGACCCAAGTTCACATTTAAAGGAGGCCAACTGTTGCCCAGTGGAAGGAGAACATCTGTATTAGACCACACAGCATCGGCAGGTCCCCTCCAGATCTGTCGCATGCCAGGTATGGCCTGGTCTCCTGCAGGAGGGGAAGAGTTGCTGTGCTGACTTGGGGGTGGGGATGGGGTGGGGTGGGTGGGGGTGTGTGGGGGGTGGGTGGGGCATATGTTCAGTGTTCCTTCTAGGGTTGCTTAGCTGCATTGCTTATTCTCACATATGGGGAGCAGCTGCAAGTAGCCCCACTTGAATTAGCTCAGAAACTAAGGCAAGTAGAAAGGGATGGGTGCTGTGGGTATTGAGGCTTCTGGCTCTCGCTTTCTTCCTAGGTGTTTCCCAAGAAAGCAAAGGCCACAAGGCTGACCCCAGGACTGCTTTCCTGGATATAGTTCAGGCTTTGAGTCAGAGGTGCTATTTGAAATCTGACCTAGAATAGTGGCATGGAAGACAGAAGAGGAGGAGCAAGGGAGGCAGCTGGGCAGCAATGCCCTGTGGGACAAGTTCCTGAGCTGGTTGGGCGAGCAGCCAGTTTTGCAGCCCAGTTGACTGCATAGCGCTGGAAACTGTGCCCAGAAGCCTGGTCCAGAGACTGCCTCCTGCCTGCTAATGCCTCTGCGAGCACTTAACATCCTGCAGCAAAGCTTGGGCTACTTACAAGGCTGGGATGGATTACCCACCTCTGCAGGAGATGGAAAGTAAAGCCATACAGTAGGCTGGAAGGCTAGTGTGGGTGAGCAGAGGTGCCTCTGGCCTGGGATGGCTGCAGGGCTCTCTCTGAGACCTGAAGCCAACTTGGAAGAGCTCTCTTTAGGGAGAGGGACTGCAAGCAAAGGCCCAGTGCTGGGAATGCTCAGTGCCCAGCAGAGAAGGGAAAGGGGAGCTCGTGAGACAGCCAGTCTGGTGGCCCCAGGCTGGGAATACTGTCCAAGAGTGGACACAGCCTCTAGAGAGCGTGTGTATACAGAACACATATCATGGAGCCAGGCTGGAGCCAGTGAGCAGACGTGTGTGGACGTGTGTGAGTCTGTGGGGGACTGGATTGTATAGTATCTGAGGGCAAGCTGTTAATTCAGAGCCGGGACACCTGGCAGCCATATCTGCCTGCAGCCTGTGTGCACTGCAGGAGGCAGCCATTCTATGGGTGGAGATCCCAAGCTTGAGTCAGCAAGAGATGGTTTAGGAGCATGTTGCTACCCAGGTCAGGCCTGGGGGCCTGTGCCACACCTAGGGAGGGGTGTAGGTAGGTCCTGAAAGAGCCATTGTTCTGCCAGAGTCTTTTCCATGCCCCGTCATGTCCACGGAACTTCTTAGCAATTTATTTTTAGAGGACACTGCCACCACTAAGGGGAGTTCTTCTGGGGCAGCTCTGGCTTGGCAGCTGCAAGCCTGCTTGGAGGAGACTGGTATTGGCCCATTCCCACTGCATAAACCAGTGGATACCCACGTCATACAGACTCATGGACTTGAGGCTGGGAGAGGAGCCTCCTGCTGCTCTGGGCTGGGGCTGTTAGCCACTGCTTTGTCCTGTGGGATGGAGTGAGCCCCACTGGACATGGGGCAGGAGCTGGACTGAAGTTGCCCACAGCAGCTCCTGGCTTAGCAGGAGCCCAGTTTCCTGTAGGTGGAGACTGGCCTTGCCAGCTCTATGTACAGCTCTAAGGCTGCACCTAAGGATGCTGCACACATAGGGGAGGAAAATGTGTTTGTCTTCATGTGCGTACCATCCACCTGCTTAAAAAGCACAGGCGGTGCTGGCGCCTGCAGCCCCTCTCCAGCAACACTGTGAGTGGCCTGTCCCCTGCAGCCCCTCTCCAGGAACACTGTGAGTGGCCTGTCCCCTGCAGCTCCTCTCCAGGAACACTGTGAGTGGCCTGTCCCTGCAGCCCCTCTCCAGGAACACTGTGAGTGGCCTGTCCCCTGCAGCTCCCTCCAGGAACACTGTGAGTGGCCTGTCCCTGCAGCCCCTCCAGGAACACTGTGAGTGGCCTGTCCCTTGCAGCTCCTCTCCAGGAACACTGTGAGTGGCCTGTCCCTGCAGCCCCTCTCCAGGAACACTGGTGGCCTGTCCCCTTGCAGCCCCTCTCCAGGAACACTGTGAGTGGCCTTGTCCCTGCAGCCCCTCTCCAGGAACACTGTGAGTGGCCTGTCCCCTGCAGCCCCTCTCCAGGAACACTGTGAGTGGCCTGTCCCTGCAGCCCCTCTCCAGGAACACTGTGAGTGGCCTGTCCCCTGCAGCTCCTCTCCAGGAACACTGTGAGTGGCCTGTCCCTTGCAGCCCCTCCAGCAACATGTGAGTGGCTGTCCCCTGCAGCCCTCTCCAGGAAACTGGAGTGGCCTGTCCCTGCAGCCCCTCCAGGACACTGTGAGTGGCTTGTCCCTGCAGCCCCTCTCCAGGAACACTGTGAGTGGCCTGTCCCTGCAGCCCCTCTCCAGGAACACTGTGAGTGGCCTGTTCCTTGCAGCTTCTCTCCAGGAACACTGTGAGTGGCCTGTCCCTGTAGCCCCTCTCCAGGAACACTGTGAGTGGCCTGTCCCTGTAGCCCCTCTCCAGGAACACTGTGAGTGACCTGTCCCCTGCAGCCCCTGCCACTCTTGTTGGAAGTGAGAAACCTGGATGCCATGACAATCCTGGTCCATAACTAGCCCCGGAACACAGGGCAGGCTAGGAGAAAAGAGGCCTTTGATTCAAAGGCCGGTGTTTGTGTGGCATGGTAAAGATCCTTCAGGGTCTACAAAGTCAAGTCCATCCCACGAGAGCGTCTGTTTATACCTGATCTCTGTCGAGGGACAGTGGGATTTTTTTCCAAGCTGCCTTAGGGCACCTTTATCTGAAAGGGGGAAGAAAGTCCTTGTTCTAATGCCTACTCAGGTCTTACTTGTCTTCATGGCTTCACTCTGCATCCATCAGATGAGCATCTTCTCCCCAGCCAGGCAGGAGTGGAAGTTGTACTGCTTACTGATGAGCCATGCAGAGTTTCTGATCTTACTGCTCAGCTTAAGCCATTGTGCAACTGCTGGTAACACAAAATAGCTCAGTTGTTTCAAGCGAGTTACATGTTCTTTGTACTTGCCATGACTTGATAAGCACGAACAGCAAGATCCCACACAGAAAGAAGCCTTAGGGTTCTTGGTGACTCTTAAGCCAGGAAGCCAGTGCTACCCTACCAAGAGGTTGAGAAGTGCCGGGGCAGTTTGTCTTTGGCCTCTAGGACCAGAGCCTAAACGCTGCGCTCACAGTCAGCGCTCTGTGGCCGCATTATCTATTTGAAATGAGGGTGAAGTCATTTGCTTTGTTTGCATTCTAGCCCCCATTGACTCTATTTATTCTCTCTCACTGTCTGTCTCACAGTGAAACGGTAACTTGTTCCAAAACCCAGAATGTGGTTTGGAACAGCTCTCTGGCTATTTTGGTTGTGTGGAGACCCAGCAGTGGCTGAGTTAGATTGTCCCCACTCTTCTCCCCCCCCCCCCCCCCCAGTTTCCAGGCTTCCATGGTAGTTTTAAAGTATTTCCCTGACACTGAACTGTAGTAAATGCCAGACTCTACTACCTTGTCCAAAGAAGGAACCCCTGGCCTGGAGGCCAGGAGGAAGTGCACCAGTGATTTCCTTTGGCTGGCAGTGTAGGTCCTTACTGCTCCATAGCCCAGACCCCAGTAAGAAAACCCAGAGCTCCAAAGCCTATTATTACAGCTGAGCTGTTAGGCCTGGGGCTTCTCAGCACCCCGCCCCCTTCCCCAACACATACACACTTGTCAGGTGGAGAATGTGGGCCGCATCTGGTCACGTGTGTGGCAAAGTTCAGACAGGCACCAATGTGGGCTCTAGCCCCAGACTATCTTTGAACACAGAGCCCCTTGCAGCACCACGGAGAAGACCAGAAGACGCTTGTTAGAGGAGGGGGGAGAGAGAGAGAGAGAGAGAGAGAGAGAGAGAGAGAGAGAGAGAGAGAGAGAGAGAGAAGGCAGAGGGAAAGACAAAGAAAGGGGTGTGGCAGGGCAGCAGTTAGCCCGAGGGGGCGGAGAGTGAGCTCAGCCCTGAGCGGGTCACAGCAGTCAGAACTTGTGGGAAGGTTGAGAAGAGCAACTCAGAGCCGGAAAGCCTCTGCTTCCTTGGCTCAAGCCCCTCCTGCCACTTTCTGGGGCCAGGCACTGAGGAGGAAGACAGGAGGAACTGGGACCTATCTGTTGGTCGGCACTGACCTTGGGCCCTGGGATCAGTCCTGCAGCTGACAGCCCAGCAGCTCCTGCCAGGTGAGTGCTGTCTACATATCCAAAGAGGGCCTGGGGCTCCCAGACCAGAGACCACCCTGAGGGCTGGGCATGACCTGAGCTTTGCTGATCCATGTACGTGCATAGCATACATGAAGCATACATGACAGCCAGGCACACCTCACAGCAGTGGAGACACAATGTGGAGAAGCCAGGAGGTGTGGGGCTCCTGTGTGCTGCACCTGGCAGAGGTAGCTGTAAGCCTGTTGAGTTTTTTTTGTTTTTGTTTTTTAATTTAATTTTATTTTTTATCCCTTAGGCCATGATCCTGGGGACTGTGGTCTATAAATCACACTGAGGTTCCTGCAGACAGGCAGTGACACTATGTACTCTGTAACCTGGTGTCCTTCTTTTCCCTAGATGGGATCTTGGAAACTCTCGCAGGAACATTTTGGGCACCCAGGGGTGTGTTTGCAGGCATCTTACCCATATAGGAGGTTTTGTTTTTGTTTTTGTTTTTTCTGTTCTCTTCTGGGGCTGGGTGGGCAGGGGGCTTCTTGGGACTAAAGGTGCCAACACTTCTTTCCTTCTGCTGTAGGTGATGGAAAACGCGAGTTTCTCCCTGGGCAGAGCTCTTTGGGCCTTCCTCCTGGCCATACTAGGCTCCACCACAGGCCAGCCGCTGGCAGGAGAATCTGTCTGTACAGCCCGGCCTCTAGCCAGATACAGCGTCGCTTTCATTGGCAAGTGGAGTCAGACGGCATTCCCCAAGCAGTACCCTCTGTTCCGGCCCCCTGCACAGTGGTCCTCGCTGCTGGGTAAGGGAACCCTTCTTCCTTCCACCCCATCCAGGAGGCTAGCAGGAAGGGAGCAGTACCTGCTGGCTTCACAGTACACAGCACAGGTCATTTTCCACTGAGAAACTTCCAACACAAAAGACACTTCTTGAATACCCACTGTACTGGTGGCTGGTGGGGGACAGAGTGGCTGCCAGAAGGCTGGTGGGGCATCAGTCACCTAGCAAGGTGTCCTAGCTACATAAGCATAAAGGACATCACTGTCTGTCTGTGTTAGGAGTGGATGTGGCTCCTTACCATTCAACCAGGGAGCTGAATGGGGGGTGGGGGGGGGGCAAAGGGAGGGACATGGTGTCCACTGGGGACGGCCACGTGGGATTGAAACCTATAGCTGGGCTGCTACCCATCCCGGGCTGGCTACTCATGCAGTCAGGCCTTTGCACAGGGGCAGCTCACAGCTCTGATTACAGCATGTGGAGGAAGAGCGAGTACGTCAGCAATGGGATGAGGGACTTCGCTGAGCGGGGTGAGGCCTGGGCCCTGATGAAAGAGATCGAAGCCGCAGGAGAGAAACTCCAGAGCGTGCACGCGGTGTTCTCAGCTCCTGCTGTCCTTAGTGGTACCGGGCAGACTTCTACAGAGCTAGAAGTGCACCCTAGGCACTCGCTGGTAAGCCATGGCTAGCCCCCCCCCCCCCAAGGGAAGTATGGCCTGAGGCTGCCGCTGCTGAGCCTTCTGGTCCCATCCAGGTGTCCTTCGTGGTCCGCATCGTCCCCAGCCCTGACTGGTTTGTGGGCATTGACAGTCTGGACCTGTGTGAGGGAGGCCGCTGGAAGGAGCGGGTGGTCCTTGATCTTTACCCCCATGATGCGGGGACAGACAGCGGCTTCACCTTCTCCTCCCCCAACTTTGCAACCATCCCTCAGGACACAGTGACTGAAGTAAGTTGCCTTCGGCCCCTGCTCCTCACTGCGTAAGTTGCGTGGTCACTCCTGTACAGGCAGCTCTGGTCTCTGAGTCGGGTGGGATGAAGAAGGTGGCCGGCCTGGTTGTAAGGCTGTTGCTTACAGGACAGAGCACAGGTTTTGGCCTGCCCCAGGTGGACTGCTGGGCACCCCCACCTTGGGCTGCTCCTTAGAGAACAATCCTGCTTCTGGTGCCTTCAGGTTACCAGTGGAATGCTGTCCTGCCTGGGCAGTACTGTAGAGAGAGGAGCAGGAAAAGGGGCCTTGCACAGACCTTCCTTCCCGCTGAGGAGGCGTGTGTGCCTGCTTGCTTAAGCAGGAGTTCTGTAGACAAGTGTCTCAGCTAAGCTGCAGTGTTGCCGCTGGGAGACTGAAGTGATTCCTCAGTCATGGGGAGAGGCCATGTGGGCACCTCCAGCTATGCTGGGCTTGAGAGTCACTCAGATGAGAGGCAAGTTGGGACTGTTTGCTGGCACTGTCCTGCTTGATGCTGGGTCCCGACTCAGGAGGCCAAACACACACTTGAGCGTGGGCTTCCCGACCCCCTCTCCTCTTACTTCCTGCAGATAACAGCCTCTTCACCCAGTCACCCAGCAAATTCCTTCTACTACCCACGCCTCAAGTCCTTGCCTCCCATCGCCAAGGTGACCTTCGTGCGGCTACGGCAGAGTCCCAGAGCCTTTGCCCCACCTGCCCTGGACCTGGCCAGCAGGGGCAATGAAATTGTGGACAGCCTCTCAGGTGATTTGCGGGTTTCCCATCTGCTGGCCCCACGTGGACAGGCTAGCAGAAAGAGGCAAGCCGCAGGCTGGGAAGGCAGGCTGGAGCTCTCATATCACCACTGTCTGAATCGAGGAGAGATGCCACAGCTGTGCCCTGGACCCTGTTGGGTGTTTGTCATCTAGGGTCATATGCTAGGCCCCAAAGCTCACCCCGGTATAAGGGACACCATGTGAGTTCCCTCTGTGACAGGTCAGCCTTTGTCTCTGACATAGTCCCTAAGAGTCTGCAGAATTTCCCAGGCCTATCTAAGGCCACAGGAAACTTGAGCCTGAGCAATTTCAGAGGGGGATTCTCATCACTCTTTAGGAGATGGTACTAAAAATTTGAAGGTTTAGGGTTTGGTGGATTCAGACACTGTAGATAAAACTTTGACAATATCTGCTGTTGAAGCACGTTGAACAATGGGGAAAGAGCCCAGACGTAGTTAAGAGGCAGTTTGCATCAGAAATGCACCCAGGGAGCTGCGTGTCACAGCTGATGGAGGTGGACGTGAGAATCCACTGAGGGAGGTCTCAATTGTGCCTCCACTAGCCAGGGTATCAGAGGGCATTGGTGGAAGCAACACACTGATGACACTCCCATGGGGCCTCGGGCCCTGCCTGGCCCCGGCCAGTGCAGAATTCCCATCAGAGCCAGTCCAGGGTTCTTACCTTTGTGTGAGTGACTTGCGAGTCTGTTAATGGGCACCTTGGGTGTTAGTTAGTCCCTCAGGGGAGCTGAGGGAGCTGTGCATGGAGGGTGAGAGTAATAGTTCCTTCCGGGAAGCTCCAGTTCCTAGCAGCCCTTGCAGGAGGGCACAGAGAATGATTGGGCCGTCTGCCGCTGTGTTTCCCCAGTCCTTAACACTGGAAGGGTTGAGTGTGCCTCCCATCTGTTGGAAGGCTCCAGGATGGGCAAGAACCCGGCCCCCCCAGACAGCCAAGTCTCATTTTCATAAGGAACTAGGATCAGCCAAGCCCCACCAAGTGTCAGAGCCATTTCTACCACTGCCAGTAGCTGAAGGGTGTTCAGCAGCCAGTTCATTTTCCTGACAACTTAAGAGGGAGGGTCTCTGCTTTGTCTCATTGGCAAGGCCAAAGTCAGGCAGGACGATGAGCTTGCTGGACTATGTAGCACAGGCATTTGATGTATGTCTCTCTCACCCCACCCCCACCCCTGTTCTTGATGGATAGTCCTGTAAACACTGGGCAGTGGCATCACCCCTAGGCAGACATGGTCTGTGGGAAGAGCCCCATGCAGGCAGGCCATTGGAGCCATTTGCCTTGCCCTTGGGGTGATTAGCCATCTAGTCAGGCCTTGGGAAGCTAGCATGATCGAAATGCAGGGGACACTGCAGAGAAAGGGCAGGAAAGTTCAGCAGGTGCAAGGTGACATGGGGAGGAAAGCACAGGAGTGGATGCAGCCCTCTGTCCTGGCTAGGGACCACATCTCTGGTGACAGGGAATTTGAGGGAAATCTGCCTTCTCACACCTGCGCCTGATGTGTTTTACCTAATTCCCCCATGTCCTCATGACCACAGCCTGTCAGCGGGGTAGGGGCAGAGTGCCTGGCATGCCTCACACGAGTTTCTCTTGCTACTCTTAGCTCTTCAACAGCAGAGGCCAGTCCTTGCCTAGGGTGACTGCTCTCTGGGCAGCTCGCACCAGGCCCATGCCTGCACCTCTCTCACTTCTGGTCACACATTGGGGCATCTCAGGTCTGCTTCTCACGAGGATCTGCAGGGTCCAAGAATCATGTTTGGGAAGCTCTCCCTGCAGACCAGGGCTGCTTGAAGCATTCACAGCTCAAGCTGAGTCTCAGCTGCGACTTCACTGTCAGGGAGCTGGGAAGGACTCAGGCCTCTAGCCCCGTATGGATGATGGGGACGCAGGAATCTCATCCAGGCTAGTCTGCCTGGAATCCTTACTCTTGGGCAAGGTTCTAGGCAAAGATTGGATCTGTTCATCTTTCCAAAGGGTCTTTATGGGCCCTGTTCCACCCTTTCTTCTGTGGAGGGGGCTATTTTAGGAGAGGCCTATTGCATCTACTAGAATATTCCAGGTACTATATCCAACATCCCCAACCTCCTTATGTTCCTTTCTGAGCTCTTCCAACATCTGACTTGTCTGGGGGTGGAGGTGGGGGAGGTGGCGGGGGGAGGGGTGTCGGTCTCAGCATGAAGGCAGGACTCATGAATAATGGAGCCCTGCCCTGGGAGCTGCTAGCCCCTCTGCTGCTGCTGGCACTACCTTGCCCTCCCATGACTGCAGCGGTGGGAACTGAGCTCTGTGAGTGATTGCTCTCCCCTGGCCCGGCTGGCTGGTTTAGCATGTGTTGGATCTAGGGACATCTGCATTTTGACCTGGAAGATGAAAATTACCAGGTCATTTAGCCATAGCTCCAATTGGATTACTTTTAAATGTTGAATATGATGGAAACAGAGGAGACATAAATAAAAAGGAACTACTGAAAATGTTTGAGCCTCGTGGAGGAGTAAGGTTCCATGGCTCAAAGGCTTTCCTGGCATTCGTAGGACTTCAGAAATGTCAGTTATGAAGGTCACTGTGGCCAGAGAGCCACCTCCCTTCAGAGAGGTCCCCACTGTTGCAATACCTCTTCCGCAGCTGCTAAGATCCCAGGACTCGCGCTGTTACACATTACTCTGAAGCTCATGTCTAGAAAGGCACAGCTGCAGCCAGTCATCTGGCTGTTGTTTGAGTCTGTGTCCCTGGTACCCATCATGCATCTTGCTCCTCATTGCCTGAGAAAAGCACGTGTTTCTCCTGGACTTTGGAGCAGAGTTGCTTTCTGGGATGCCTGCTCGTATGGGGGTAGTCCCTTCTGCTTTTTTTTTTTTTTTTTTTCCTGAGTGTCTCCTTACATCGTACTCACATTGGGTCTCCCTGTGCTTTGTCCAGTTCCAGAGACGCCGCTGGACTGCGAGGTGTCCCTGTGGTCATCCTGGGGACTGTGTGGAGGACCATGTGGGAAGCTGGGAGCCAAGAGCAGAACTCGTTACGTCCGTGTTCAGCCTGCTAACAATGGGACCCCCTGCCCTGAGCTTGAAGAAGAGACTGAGTGTGCCCCTGATAACTGCGTCTAAAGCCAGAGTCCGGTAGCTAGCCCTTAGGACCCCTGCAAACCTCAGACTCAGATCTGGGCCACAAAAGGTTGAGAGGCAGGATAAGAGCTTGGGCAGTTTTGTACCATTTCCCACCAATCCTGGGCTGACAGATGCTCTTGACACAGAGGCCCTCAGTGGCAGGTAAGAGACAGGCTGCCTCTCCCACTGCGTGATCCCTGGGGCCCATGGGTCTGCTCTACACAATGTCCCTTGTAATTTATTACTGCGGTGGGAGGCTGCCTTTGATGCAGAGAGCAGGCATGCCAGGAACAGGAGAAAGGATACTCTAAGCCTGTGAGCCCCACAACCACACTGCTGTCAGATACCTCAGACCTGCTGCCACCACACCTGCTCCCGGAGGCCAAGGATGTAACCTTCACAGCGCTCTCGGCTTCAAACAGGGGTGACCACAGGAGGAATAAATGAAGAGGGGCAGTTTTGGAAACTTGGCGCTTTTGTGTCACCGATCCCTTTGCATTTGAATAAAGGCTGTGTTCTCAGCAGACACCAGAAGGTGTCCTCTCCCCTGGACACCCTGGAGCACAGGTGCACCTGGATACATACAAGGAGGGCTCACAAGTCTCTGCAGCGATGTCATGGCTGCAACGTGGGCATGGGTGCTGAGGAGGCTGACTCGGGGTAACCAGGGCTGCGGAGTCAGGAACCAACAGTAGGGGGCGGAGCAGCAGGAAAGCAGTGCTCATGCCTTCCAGACTGTCCCACAGGCACGGTGGGGACATTCAGAGCAGCACCCAGAGATCTGCCACTTCTGTGGGGGACCCTTGTTCTGTTCTTTCCCACCAAGAAACAGCTCTGCTGGCTAAGAATGGGTGCCTCTTGGGAACCTTGGCTCAGGCACCCTAACCTCAAATATCCCTCTTGTGTCAGCTTTCTGTCTTTGTGACAAAACATCGGAGACAGCCAGCTTACAGAGAGGAAAGATCTGTTTTGTCTCAGTTTTGAAGCATTTCAGTACATGGTCCTGCAGAACCCAAGACGAGACAGCGCATCATGGCCGGGGTGGGGTGGGGGAGAGGGGGGCGCACAGGAGAACAAGCCACTTGCCCTGCTGCTGGAAGGGAGGAAGGCTTTTTTACCCAAGGGTGCTTCCCAATGACTTCAGGACTCCCAAGAGGTCTCACCATCTCATAGTGCCACTCTAGTGGACCAACCTTAACACATGGGCTTTGTAGACATCCCAGATGCAAACTGAAGCGGCCTTGAGGGCTCACTTTGATCTGCCAGGGCCTTCTCCTGTGTCAGGACTGCCCCATCTTCCTCCTATCCGAAGTCACTCTAGCATCTAGCCCCAGGCTAGGCAGCACTCCGGGGATACCCTCCTAGCCCTGTTCCATCAGCTCAGATATGAAGAAGTTGTCCTTTTTGCTTCCAGGGGACTCTGGTGGACTTCTCTTCTGACTGGCTGAGACCTTTACCCCCGATGGCTCCAGAGTCAGATGCCAGGCCCGCTTCCCACCAAGAGTTTGGAGGTTGTCATGAAGACCTGAGAAACCTTGGTTAAAAGCTTTCCCTAAGCATTTAAGGAGATTAGATAGCAGGACGTCCATGAGTTTGAGGATAGCCTGGGCTACATAGTGTGTTAAGAGCGAGACCTTGTCTAAGATAAGAAAAGGAAAGAAAGAAGAAAGAAAAAAGAAAGAGGTGTTCTCTAAAGTTCCCTGGAGGGTAACATCAGAGGAACTTTGGGTCAAGGAACATAAGACTGTACTGGAATGTGTCCTCAGGAACATGTGGTCACCAGCCTAAGACACACAGAGCACCAGTCCTCATGCCTGTAGCCATGACAATAGCAAATCGTAAGATCAGACCCAGGAGACGTTAGGGTTGGAATGATCGATCCCAGGATATCAGTAGGGATGTGTCACACCAGGAGCTCAGAACCAAACAGAAGACCAGAGCGACGTCACTGTGGTGCATTTAAACCTGAGCAGATGGACTCAGTGACCCAGCCAAGTGATGACAATCCTGAGACCAGAGTCACAAAACCACAAGCTGCTATGGAGTCTCTAGACTCTGCTAGATGCCACACCGGTCTCCCTTCCCTTATGGAACATATTGTCAGATGGGGCCACTGAGCAAGTTCTGAGCAGAGAGCAGTGGGGGATGGGGAAGGCAGGAGTGGGAAGAGAGACACCCTCAGATTCATCCCAGAAGGTCAGTGCGATCTCTGTGGAAGAGGTTCAGGGGACACACACTGACCTGTCTATTGGCAAGGCAACTTAGATACAGATTAGTATTTAGCCTGCCTTCCAGAGGTATCTGAATAACTGTCATTCCAGTCAGCTAAGGGAGGGAAGGGCTGAAGGTCCTGTATAGTGGGGTCTGTGACCCTGTCATGCCCTGAACAACGCAGGGTAGTTGAAGGCACGTGGCCTAAATAAGGTGACCTGGTATTTGTGTTGATGTCTGCAGACCGCTCAGTCCACTGGTCATTTAATATTGGGTGTCTAGTGACTACGGAACCCAGGAAGCCTACACAGAGAGTAAAAGGAATCGATCCACAGCAGCAGGTGATGGACAGCCTGTGGCCCTGCATGCAGACGGTGGAGGTGATGGGAGGGGTGCACACTGGAGCCATGGACGAGAGTGTGGCATGGCACAAGCTGCAGTGCTGCCTCAGGCTCCCAGAGAGGAGGAGCATCCTCCACACACACAGCACAGCCAGTTTCCTCTATCTGGATGAACACACCTCTGAGACATCGCCTTTCCCAGGCAGAGGGCTTGAACCAGGGCACCAGGGCCTCTAAGCCTGACAACAAGAACTTGTTCCTCAGAGATCACACAGTAGAGGAGAGGACAGAATCTTGTGAGTTTCTAACATACACGTTACTGCACACACACACACACACACACACACACACGTTAAAAAAATGAACATTAATGTACTAGTGGGTAGAAAACAGCATTTGATCTGGGATTTGACTCAGCTTTGCAGTTCTGTGTGAATATATATTTTCTGCAATAAAAGCTTTTTAAAATTTTTATTTTATTTTTTATTACTGAGAGGAGATGGAGAAATAAGCATAGCACACTGGGACAGCTCCCTTTAAGGTATTTGACTGTAACGTCATGTGGACTGTATGCCAGGAGTGATTTTTGCCTCCACCACGTACAGCAGGGTCTGTTATTACCTCATGTGATGGTTTGACTAGGAGTGACCCCCATCGACTCATGTGTTTGAATGCTTTGGCCCATAGGGAGTGGTGCTCTTAGGAGGTGTGGCCTTGTTGGAGGAAGTGTGTCACTGTGGGGGTGGGCTTAAGCTTAAGTCACACCCAGTGTGGCACACAGTCTCCTGCTGGGGCTTGTTGCTCAAGACGTAGAATTCTGAGTTCTGTCTTCAGCACCATGTCTGCCTGCATGCTTCTCACCATGACAACACTGGATTAAACCTCTGAAACTGTAAGGCAGGCCCAATTAAGTTTTTTCCTTTATAAGAGTTGTGGGTGGTCATGGTGTTTCTTCACAGCAAGGAAACCCTAAGACACTTCACTTCACAGTTAAGGAAAACAAGGAACAGTAAAATCCAAGGACATTTTATTTTAAAAAGGTTTATTTTCCTTTTAATTGTGTGTGTGTGTGTGTGTGTGTGTGTGTGTGTGTGTGCGCGCGCGCATGTGCGTGTGCACGCACACAAGTACAAGCACCCACAAAATTCAGGCGACGGTGTCAAACCCCTTGTCTTAGGGTTTCATTGCTGTGAAGAGACACCATAGCCATGGCAAATCTTTTTTTTCCCCCCCCCGCAACTCTTATAAAGGAAAACACTTAATTGGGGCTGGTTACAGTTTCAGAGGTTTAGTCTGTTATCATGATGGTAGGAAAACCGAGCCACTAGGCCTGGTTTTGACCTTCTGAGAGCTCAAAGCCCACCCCCCTAGTGACGCACTTCCTCCAACAAAGCCACACCCACTCCAACAAGGCCACGCCTCCTAATAGTGTCACTATGAAAGTCATTTTCATTCAAACCACCACACTCTTTGAACTGGAGTTATAGACAGGTGTTGCTTGACATAGGTGCTGGGAACCAAGTTTAAGTCCTCCACGACAGTAAGTACTCAATCACTGAGCCATTTCTTCAGCACTCAGGAACTTGATGATGATGATGATGATGAGAGTGTGTGCATGCACATGAGGTGGCAGTAGGGGAATGTGGGTCATGATGCACATACAGAGGTCAGATGACAACTTTGTAGTTTACTCCTTTCCTCCCGTCTTTGTGTGGAGGGATCACAAAACGAAGCAAACCACAGAGGAAAGACGTCCAGAGAGTAGAGTTGAGGCTTGGATGGTGTGCCATAACTCTTCCAAAAGAAAAGCATTAACACAAGGGAGGAAGTCTGAATTAAAAAGCACAGGCCAGTGGGGAAAGAAATCCAGGCCTCCGGGACAGCAAGGCTGACTCCACACGGGGCAGATTCGGAGCGGGCTACAGATGAAGAGAACCTGGGTTACTGTAACCTCCTGCGACATCCCAGGAATGCGTCTAAGTGCAGATCCAATGCCAAAGTCCCAAAACAACAACAACAACAAAAACCCTCAACAGGTGCCGTCTTTACCGCACACTGCTGAGGCCAGGCAGAGCAGATGATTTCATATGGCTCGCAACATTAGTCCACGCAAGAATACTATGAGACTCCTGTGTTAGCGGTGACAGCCCTGAAGCCCACCGACCTCCGCCTACTCGCAAACTCACAAGCCATGTGGTCAGATACCACCGTCAAGGCAAAAATGAGCCTGAGTTTCTTTGTTTCCCACTTGTCTTGAGCTAGCCTGTAAACACGCATTGACATATTCTTACATACTATACCCTCACACTGAAAAAGAGTGTGTGTTGGGGACTAGGGCATAGCTCAGTGGGAGAGTACAAACACCTGTGAGGTATTGGGTTCAATCCCCATTACTGCAAAACAAAACAAAATGAAACAGTGTGGAGCTGGAGAGATGGCTCAGTAGTTAAGACCACTGTCCTGGTCTTCCAAAAGACCCAGGTTCAATTCCCAGCACCCACATGGCAGCTCACAACTGTCTGTAACTCCAGTTCCAAGGGAACTGAGACCTTTATACCAATGCAGATAAAATAAAATAAAATAATATTTTTTTTTCAAAAAGGAAACAGTGAAGTCGACTCAGAGTCCTAGATCATGGCCTGCTCCCTTGTCCTCAGGGCAGGGCCCGCTCTCCCGCTCCCGTGTCATCATGGCAGGGCTGGCTGTCCTGCTCCCATGTTGTAACTATAGTGAAGGCCTCAAACCAGACCGATGACTTAGAGCAATGAACATTTGAAAGTAAACACATGTGGACAAAAGGCTATACTGCGTGATACACTATAGCTTCTGTGACAAGATTTTTTGTTTGTCTGTTCGTCTTATTTTACTGGGGGAAGGAGAGGGATTTTGGTGCATGACATGTAAATCATTGACGTTCAATAAAAGTAAAAAAAAAAAAAAAAGGAAACAGTGTATAAAAACTGAAGAAACTGACACAAGGTCCATAGCTCCATCAGTTGTCCTTCCCACCCCCACCCTTGGCATGTCACACTCTCAGCTCCACGGCTGGGGGCCTTCTGTTCCACCTAAATGTAAACCATGCAGAGGTGAGGAAATGCACTTCCGTGGTAGCCATCTCGAGTGCTCAGTGCCTAGGACCTGAAATCCGGCTTGGCACATCCAGAGGCTTTTGGTTCTGAGTCTGCAGAGCTAGGGACCTTTTGCTCTAGTCTCGGCCCTGTGTGTCCTCAAGGTAAAGGTTCATTGCTCTGGGCTTTAACCACAAGTCACACACGTGTCCCCACTTCATCTCGGCAGCTTCTGTAACCAGCAGCAGGTGGTAGTGGACAGTGGGTCTCGGGTTCCGGGACTCTCAGACCTACATCCTTGAGTGTTAAAACTCCTGAGTAACTAATTGTTACAGCTCTTAGGCCTAAACTGCTGAGACCTCCCACCCTCAAAGGCTGGGACCCTTCTAGCCACCAGGGCCTCTAGTTTCTCTTCTTTCTTCAGTCTTTGCTCCCTTGCCTCTCTTATGGTCTCCCGTCGCTGATTTCTGTTTTCTCCATCTACTCTCCTGAGTTCTCTACCATCTACTTGTTATTATTGGTTATTGTATTTACCTTGGTAGAGCCAGCCATCTCCCCGACTGCTGCCTTCTTCAAAGTGCCACTTCCTCCATCTCGTCCCAGTTCTACCAATGATGAGGTCAGAAGTAGGCAAGACAAGGCCCTCCACGAGAAGCCTGGTATTTCCGCACGGGGTGGGGGGTGGGGGGGCAGCACAGAAGGTGTGCCCTGGCTACAGTGCTCTTCTGTAAAGGCCGGAGTCCTCGGAGTGACTTCAGAGTGTCCGAAGCAGCTTGGCTAGTCTGAGGGCGGTCAGGCTGGCTGCCTGTCTGACAGCTCCTGCCCAAGGCTGCTAGACACAGTAAAGAGCCAATCACCACTCAGGAGCACCTCAGGGACTGTCCTTAACTGTCTTATGAGTCTTCTCACGGCAAGGCCTCAGCTAAAATCCAGGCTCTCTCTGGCCATGGTTGGCGCCCCAGAGGCAGAGGTAGGCAGATCTCTATGAATTCGAGTCGAGTCTGGTCTATATAGTGAGTTTCAGGACAGGGATGACTACATAGAGAGACTTTGTCTCAACAAAAATACAGGTTCTTCACATTTCTTGGTGCATAGAAGTGGAACTGTAGGCCCTGGGGGCTGGAGGGATCCCAGGAAGATGCCAAGCTACCCAGTGTCTCAAGCACTCTAGTCCCAGAAACTATTTGCTGCTCCCTTTATCCACACTTCCCACACTGCACACCACTCTCCCTTTGTCTTTTCCCTCCTCTCATCCCTCCTTCACCTCTTCCCACCAAGTAGGGACAACCAGTAAACTTCAGGCTGGTCACAAAGGCCAGCTCTGGGCCTCACCATAGGATCTTTGCAAAGCAGGGTATTTAGGCTTCCCCCAGCCGGCTGACCTGACACTGTCTCCTGTCACCACACTTCAACATCTTCAAAAGCAGAGGACTGAAAGTTACTCTGCCACCCCTATCCCTGGAAAGGCCCGAGGCCCAAAAACGGTTTTTATCTAGCTCACTGGGGTGTGCAGCAATTATCTGAGTGAGCGGAGACACTGTATGTCACTTCCTACAAAGATCAATTTGACAAGATTACTCAGCAAAATGCAAACACCTTATAAGCAATCCCTTGTAACTGGACCATGTCAAACAAAGCACCACCAGGAGCGGCCAAGGCCATGGAGATGCTAGTGCGGGCATGTCTTCTGTGTTTCAGCTTTTCGCTTTCCGCTTTCCGCTGCTTTTTACTTCCACGCTGAAGAGTGAGAGGGGACGTTCCAGGTGACATGCTGATAACAGGTGGGTAAGATGGAGTCGTCTACTGAAGGTTAGACGTGGTGTCGTTTTATGGCATAACGCTAATCCCCTAAAGTCTGTTGTGTTTGGCAGGAGCTATAATGCTAAGTGGTTTTTTCCTCTGATGTTTTATCAAGTTACGAAAAACTGACATGAACACTGCCTTCAGGGTGAATTATATAATTCATGAAACAGGAAGCCTAGGTCTGACACCTTGGAATGCAAGCTTGATTTGTTTTCTGGCCTGTCACATTTCCTCAAGTAGGAAATCGCTGGTGTCACTTAGCACACTAATTGGGGTCGATTATGAGGACCGTGGGTGGGGAGTTTTGGCCAGTCCCATAAAGCAGGACTCACAGCTTGAATCTGCACCCACCCAGCTTCCTGGAGCCCCCTGTACCTGTGGGGAGGGAGTTCCGTGAAGGAGCCATGCCTCACAGAGCCTGACTTTGCCAACCACACTGTCACCACAGAGATTTCCATTTGCTCCCAGATGCAAATGCACTTCTGCACAGGCGAGCTTCACCCGGCTTCTGAGAAAGACATGAGCGCCCAGTATACCCAACATCATATAGGAACCCTACAAGCCTTCTGACACGTAAGTTGGAGTCAACATCAAATTCCCTGATTTGAATGCAAGGAGAAAATAGAACTTAAATGTTGCACGATTCTCCACAAACGCTGATTATGTATTTTCACACACTAGTCTATCTTTTGTTGGTTAATGTTGAATTCTTTCAGTTCATCTTGACTGTTATTCAGTGTTCTATTTCCCAAAATAACAATCTGGTTTTTAAAATTATTAGATAAATGCAACAAGGACGGAGGTAGAGAACAGAGACGGTGTGAGGCAGAGCTCGGAGGAAGGAAAATAGGAAGGGACACTAGAGGGAAACTGAGGGGTGCAGTTTTCCTTTTGCTGGCCACCAAGGGAAGAAGCTGTGTTTCAGGCCAAGGAGTGGGAACAACACCCTGGGTCCAGATCTCTTGTTAAAAAAAAAAAAAAAAAAAAAAAAAAAGATGGAGACAATGTGACAGCACATGCTCCTTTGGGTTGTGAGGACGGGCCCAACACACAGGAGACACCAAGTGCCTCCTCAGTGTGCTCCTGCTGCCTGGCACAGTGAGCATTTTCCTGGCAATGAAATTGAGTTTTCCAATGTGGATGTCAAGGAGCCATGGGAGAATAAGAAGTGATCTGTCCATCCTGCCTGCCGCCAGCATTTGTGACACTGAACTGAAGAGTCACGGGGGCCGTGGAGACACCGAAGAGGCAGGACCATTATGACCGCACAGTGCTGTGACGGCGTGTGAAGGAGAGGTGTCAGCGTATTTGACCTATGGCTGCTCTTTCACTATGGCTGGCTCTTTTCGAGCTCTAGCTGACCTCAGCTTCCTTGCCTTCAAACCTCCCCCTTGCCCACCCCCACCCCCCCAGCTCTCTGGTCCCCTCAGGCATCACTCCAGGCAGCTTTGTACACAGAGTTCAGCTTCTTAAACTTGACGTTAACATAGGAAACTTTAAATGAGTCAGGCTGTGCTTTGAAAGATATCAAATCACTAAAACCCCAAAGATGAGCAGGGAACAGAAAGAGAACCACAGACAGTTCAGAAGGCGGCTTGAAAAGGCTTTTAGCCATTGAAAGAAAATAGCGAGACAGATGAAAATAAGGAGAGTTTTAACTACTGGACTCTTTTGTTTGTTTGTTTGTTTTGTTTTTGTTTTTCAAGACAAGAGTTTCTCTGTATAGCCTTGGCAGTCCTGGACTGGCTTTGTAGACCAGGCTGGCTTCAAACTCATAGTGATCCTCCTGCCTCTGCCTCCCAAGTGCTGGGATTAAAGGCATGCACCACCACCGCCCAGCTAACTACTGGACTCTTTAAACACAAAACATACACATGAGAACTGGGAGCCACGATCGCTGAAACTGGGAACTTATGGGACAGATTGGAGAGGTGGAGAGAAGAGACTAGCGGAGGAGTCTCAGTTGCCAAACTACAAGAGCCCTCAACAGAAAAAGGAATAAACGACCAGAAGAGTGTGAGAGACACGCAGGAGCCAGGTGGATGAACGTACTCATGTCTGAAGCACACATGGAGAGACAGGATACACAGCAACAGAGCAATATGCAGAGACGTGCTTACTGATGAGACTCGAAAGAGTCCAGTCGGCCCACAGGAGGGTGACCATGGGCAGCTACACCCAGGCTCACCATAGTCCAACTGCTGAGGGCCCAACAGAGCCTCTCATCTTTAATGACCGCTGCAATTTCTGGATATGCCAGGCAATATGCTAGTATCCCATAAAATGTAATTTGTAACTTTTTTAAAAAAAAAATCCCTTTAATGAAAGCATTTTGTTGTATGCTCACTGTTAGTTGTGGTTGCTGTTTATGACATGCTATGAGTCTCAGGATCCGGCGTAGTTCCACCTGCTGTGTGAACACACCAGGGACGGCTTCAGCAGGTTCACTGGAGTCAGTCAGGAACTCCCATGTTGTCTGTTGTCAACAGAATTCTGTGTTCTCACATCCTTGCTCCTCTGAGCGGAAACGCCTACAGAGCCTGAGATATGCCTCAGCTCTCCATAGTGCATACATGACCCCCAACATGCTCCTATCTTAGTTTTGAAATGATCTGGGATCTGTGAGACCTGAGACTTATGTCCCACGGCCCCGTTGGTACCCCAAGAGCACATACGAGCCGTGTGTAGAGTCTCATGAAATGCACCCTTCTGGAAAGTTCAGGAGATGACCCAAGAAGCAGCCATCAAAGTATGTTTTTCTCATTAGAACCAAACATAGACCACAAGGAACCTGAGAAATCTACCACCTCAGAGACAGAGAAAATACTTTAGTCACTTTGACTATCTGGTAGCTGGTGACTCTGAGCCATGTTAGTTAGTAGGGGGACAAAGTGGCTCTGGGCAGAAAAGCACCTGGCTTATCTCTGATTTGCTGAAAGTGCTCTGTCAAGGCTGGCTCCTGCCTTGTGGACTTTGTGTCCTCCAGCCTCCCTAACCTGGCTTCCTGCTCTGAGCCTGAAGAAGAAGCAGCTGCGTCTTCAGCGCTACAACTCCCTGAATGAAGAAATGTCTGAGAAGTCCCGGCCTGTGCTGCGTGCCGGAAGCTGAGAGGGGACAGTATAGGACTTGTCCACTAAGGGCACCACAGCCAAGCCCGGCATAAGACACCCTTGCCGGAAACCCTAAGATAGATAGATACAATGTGTGTATCTGTATTTGGTCTTGTTTCTCTCAGTGTGACTTATCAATGTAACAGCAAGTTACAGATAGTTTTGTGTGAAAAGAGGGTGAAGAGATCTCTGATAGTAAGTCTGAGGGGAGATAGGAGCAGCAGGGTGGGAAGCTGCATCTGCTATCCCTCGGGCCTGATAATCTTCCCAGAGATCTTTTTTTTTTAAGTTTTTTTTTTTTTTTTTTTAAGATTTATTTTTTTCATTATTATGTATACAGGGCTCTGCCTGAGTGTACACCTGCCTGCCAGAAGAGGGCACCAGATCTCATTATAGATGGTTGTGAGCCACCATGTGGTTGCTGGGAATTGAACTCAGGACCTCCCAAAAGAACAGTCAGTTCTCTTAACCTCTGAGCCATCTCTCCAGCCCTTAAGGTTTGTTTTTAATTTTTAACTCTCTATGTATGTTTGTGTGTGGGTTGGGCTGGGAATATGCACACAAGTGTGGTTCCCTGCTGCAGTTTCAGGCGGTTGTGAGCCACATGATACGAGGTCTGGGAACCCAACTCTTGAACTCTGGCAGAGCAGGCAAGAGCTCCTAACTGTGGAGGCATCTCGGCAGCTTCCCCCCTTTTTTCTTTTCATTCTTCCTTTTGTTTTCTAAGAATGAGGTAGTCCTCAGAGGAAGGATAGCAGGCTACCAAGAAGAGACTTGATACCCTATGAGCATATACAGGGGGAGGAAATCCTCCTCAGTCACAGTCATAAGGGAGGGGAGTAAGGGGAAAATGGGAGGGAGGAATGGGAGGATACAAAGGAGGAGATAACCATTGAAATGTAATATGAATAAATTAATAAAATAAAAATTTTAAAAAGATGCAAGATCACCTTTATCAAGGGGAAAAAAATAAAAAAAGAGATAGCCAGGCCCTTATGACAGAGGAAGACAGGGAGACTAGAAGCTATGCCGGGGAGCCTAGTGGTCTGACTGTGAAGACAGACTACTAAGGAGAAGCTTCTGGAGGTGGAGAACACCTGGGTGCTTCTTTGCTATGGAAAGGGTTCTGATGGGACCTATTCCTCTGCGTAAGTGTGGCGAGGCTTTTAAGTACAGACTGGGAAACAGCAGGGTGGCATATTAAATAGACACTAATGCAGCATCTATTCCAGTAGGACAAACAGACTCCATTCAGGCCTCCGTTGGAGACTTTGCTGCCCCCAGCATCACCCTGGGTGGAGAGCTCTTTGAAGCAGGGCTTTGAAGTCAGCGATTTGCCAAGGAAAATCCCCAGAGCAACGAGGCGGGGCAGGGAGGGGGGTGGGATGCTGAAGAGTGGATTCAGATTCCTTCAGACCCATCCCAAGTTCTGGGGAGCACTGGAATGTGAGATAAATCAGCATGTGACCCGGAAATTCCACTCATAAGTTTATAACCCAGAGAACTAAAAACAGGGCCCTAAAACTAAAACAGGTGTCATCGTTCCCAGCTGGATCCAATAATCAAAAGAGGAACACAGGGACGAGATGGATGAAAATAACGGGGAAATCCTAACTGCTTCAAAACGGGCTCGCGGAGTGGATTCAGTAGAAGACAGACGAGGCCAACGAAGGATGCAGGGTTACCTCAAGAGAAAGGGGGCGAAGGACCAGAAAAGAGTGGGCGAGTACAGGGGAGCCTGCGTCTTGTACTCCATGTGTTTTGAAGCCCTCTGCAGGGTGTGACACAGCGCTTTGTCCATAGGTGGCTGTGTGGAAGTTTCTGCCTCCTGCTCTTGTCTGCGCTGACCTTTCTCCCAGGCTCCCTCCTCCCATAAGCAATGCTTCTCTTCTGACATCTGCTGGCCACACGGGGCATGGCATCTCCCTTGTTACTTTAAAAAAAAATTATTATAGTTTATACAGATTACATCCCGGTTGTTATCCCCTCGCTTGTGTCTTCCCGTTCCCACCCTATTTCCCTCTCCTAGACCTCTGACAGAAAAGGACCTCCTTCTCGACCATACAACCACAGCCTATCAGGACTCATCTGGATGGACAGTCGACTTCCCTCTGTGTGCCCAACAGGCCTCCCCACTAAGGGGAAGTAATCAAATCCGAGGCACCAGAGATCATGTCAGAGGCAGTCCCAGCTCTCCCCATTGAATTGAAGACCCAAAAATAAACCCATTCACCTATGGACACTTGTTTTTTGACAAAGAAGCCAAATCCATACAGTGGAAAAAGGACAGCATCTTCAACAAATGGTGCTGATCTAATTGGATGTCCACATGTAGAAAAAAATGCAAATATATCCATACTTAATACCCTGCACAATACTAAAGTCCAAGTGGATTAAAGACTCAACATAAAAACAGATACACTAAATCTGTTAGAAGAAAAAAGTGAGGAAGAGCCTTGAACTCATTGGCACAGGAGACAGCGTCCTGAACAGAGCACCAATAGCTCAGGCTCTAAGACCCACAACTAATACATGGGACCTCATGAAACTGAAAATTTTCTGTAAGGCCAAGGACACTGTCAACAGAACAAAACGACAGCCTACAGACTGGGAAAAGATCTTCACCAACCCTACATCTGACCAAGGGCTAAAATCCAAAATATATAAAGAACTCAGGAAATTAAACACCCCCAGAACAAATCATCCTTGTTACCCCTGCCTGCCTGAGGAGAGACATAGAGTGTCATGTGCTTAGGACTGGAGGAATCTGGACAAATACAGCAGAAATTACCCCTCAGTCACTCTGATAACACAATACTTTAGCAACACTGGCATCTTAACAGGAGAGTCAAACTGGCGTCCATCGTTTCAAACACATTTAGGACACATTTTCACTCACCCCACAAATCTTTACTGAGCCTCTACCCTATCCGGTGGTTCTATAGCAGATATCCTGCATATCAAGTATTTACATTATGATTGATAAGAGTAGCAGACTTGCAGTTTGAAGTAGCAACAAAATAATTTTGGAGGTCACCCCAACATGAGGGAGTGTAGTAAAGGCTTGCAGCATTAGAAAGCCTGAGAGCTGCTGATATAGCCAAACACTGTTCTAGGCTTATTACAATCCTAGAGATGAGGGGGGAGGGGGACAAACTGTCTCCTGCTCTCCAGCACCTCACAGAATACAGGTGAGTGCATACATTGTTCCCAACAGACATGCACAGAGGCCGTAGGAATGGGAATGAGTGAGTGAGGCCACTGACAGAACGATGGCACCCCAGGCGTGCCAACAAGTGACAGCCAGAGAGTGAGCTGCAGGGGGATTTGGTGATAGAAAAAAAAAAATGGAGACTCCGATTCCTTCCTTCCCCCTTTCTTTTCTTTTAAACTGAAAATAGATTCCTTTCTCATACAGTATATCCTGTTTACAGTTTCCCCGCACTTCACTCCTCCCAGCCCTTTCCCCCCTCCCCTCCCCTCCACGGCCATTTCCTCTCTGTCTCCTATTAGAGATCAGGCTTCTAAGAGATAGCAGCCAGGCATGACAAAACGCACCATAACTAGATACAAGGAAAACAAGTATGTCGAGGCCAAACCAGGCAACCCACCAGAAGAAAAAGAGCCCAAGAGCTGGCACGAAAGTCAGAGACACACTGTTTGCACACTCAAGAGTCTCAGACAAATACTAAGCAGAAAACTATAACTTATATGCAGAGGACATGGTGCAGACCCGTGCTGTCCCTGTGCTTGTTGTCGCTGTGTCATCTGAGCCGTGCTTGGATAATTCAGAGGGCCTCGCTGTTCCCCGTACCCTCTGGTTCTTATGTTCTTTTCGCCTTCTCTTGCTCTGGGCTCCCTGTGCTCTGATAAGGAAGATTTGTTGGAGACATCCCTGTTGGCATTTTGTTGTTGTTGTTTGCTTTGTTTTTGTTTTTGTTTTTGATACAGGGTTTCTCTGTGTAGCCCTGGCTGTCCTGGACTCACTTTGTAGACCAGGCTGGCCTTGAACTCACAGAGATCTGCCCGCCTCTGCCTCCCTGAGTGCTCTCTGCCTCCCTGAGTGCTCTCTGCCTTCCTGAGTGCTCTCTGCCTCCCTGAGTGCTGGGATTATAGGCATGCGCCACTGTGCTCAGCTGTTGGCATATTTTTAGAATCCATTTTATTGGGTTCTGTAGGCATAAGGTTATTCTGTAATTCAAATGCTGATGTCTGTACCCCTCCATATTTGGTTGCAGTTCTTATTCCAAGAATCTCCTGTCTCAATGTTGTGTAAACACTGCTCCCCAATTTTCCCCTAATATTCCAATAAAGCAGCTTATAGCCAATCTCTGAGCCAGGGAGAGAATAGGACTGGACTTCCTGCTAGCCAGGGGAGGAGAAGTTAGAGGAGGAAGTAGGGGACTCAGCCGTGGCCAGATTCCAGGAGGGACCAGGAGAAAGAGCGCAACAAAGAAAGCTACAAAGTGCAAGGATCTCTGGGATGTACATATGTATATATATACAACAAAAATGCCGAAAGGGCCTACCTTCAAGGAGTTTACAGTCCAGGTGACTTTGGAAATCGAAAGCTCACATAGGTCATCACGATGCATGAGGTCCCATTTGCTTTATAAGCGCTGCTGTCTCACCAAAACAAGATGGTCACATAAAATGCTCCCTTCTCCTTCTCCCCTTCTGCTAGACGCCATCCCGAGCAAGGCAGCAGCCTCTGGGACTGTCTGGTCATACATCCTCTGTAGGTTCTGCTAGCAGAGGAACATAAAAGTCATCATGGTTGACAGAATGCAGGATGCAATGTGAATAAATTATGATAAATAAAGAAATTTAAAGACCAAATATTAGCAGCAATTTACCTAATGATAATTTATGTATAATAAATACTTACTTGAGCTGAGGTAGCACTATTCCCAATTTTCTGAGAAAGCACCAGATTGATTTCCAAAGTGGTTGTACAACTTTGCACTTCCACCAGCAATGGAGGAGTATTCCCCTTTCTCCACATCCTTGCCAGCATGTGGTGTCACTTGAGTTTTTGATCTTAGACATTCTGATAGGTGTAAGATGGAATCTCAGAGTTATTTTGATTTGCATTTCCCTGATGATTAAGGACATTGACCATTTCTTTAAGTGTTTCTCAGGTATTCAATATTCCTCTGTTGAATATTTGATATTCCTCTGTTTAACTCTGTACACAATTTTTTAATCGGGTTGTTTGGTTTGGTGCCTTTTAATTTCTTGAGTTCCTTATATATTTTGGCTATTAGCCCTTTGACGTGAAGATCTTTTCTCAGTCTGTAGGCTGTTGTTTTGTTCTGTTGACAGTGTCCTTTGCCTTACAGAAGCTTTTCAGTTCCATGAGATTCCATTTATTAATTGTTGATCTTAGAGCTTCAGCTGTGGGTGCTCTGTTCAGGAAGCTGTCTCCTGTGCCAGTGAGTTCAAGGCTCTTCCCACTTCTTCCTCTAACAGATTTAGTGTATCTGGTTTTATGTTGAGGTCTTTAATCCACTTGGAATTTAGTTTTGTGCAGGGTGATAAATATGGATCTATTTGCTTTTTTCTACATGTAGACATCCAGTTAGACCAGCACCATTGATTGAAGATGCTATTTTTTTTCATTGTATGGTTTTTGGCTTCTTTGTCAAAAATCAAGTGTCTATAAGTGTGTGGGTTTATTTCTAGGTCTTCGATTCGATTCCATTGATCAACCAGCCTACTGCTATTCCAGTACCATGCTGTTTATATTACTATTGCTCTATAGTACAGCTTGAGATCAGGGATGGAGGTTCCTCCGGAAGATCTTTTAATTGTACAGGATTGTTTTAGTTATTCTGGGTTTTTTGTTTTTCCATATGAAGTTGAGAATTGATCTTTCAAGTTCTGTAAAGAATTGTATAGGTATTTTGATGCTGCTAATATTTGAACAAGCTATTATCTGTTTGTTGGTTAAATTAAGAATGAGAAAAAAATAATTTTAACTCCATGTATTTGTTCTCTAATGCTCACTTCGTCTCCACGCAGACTTTATCTTCTGCCCCAGCCATGCTTCTCCCTGGTGAGCTTCTTTAACACTTCATACAGGGCAGCTCTACTGGTGACAGAGTCCCTCCAGCTTTGCTTTTCTTGTCAACTCCTTTTTTTTTAAAGATCACACACACACACACACACACACACACACACACACACACACACACACACACACACGGTGTTCTGCCTGCATGTACACCTGCACATCAGAAGAGTGCATTAGATGGTTGTGAGCCACCATGTGGTTGCTGGGAATTGAACTCAGGACCTCTGGAAGAGCAGCCAGTGCTCTTAACCTCTGAGCCATCTCTCCAGCTCCTCTGGTCAACCCTTGAAGGATGATTTTTCAGAAGCCGAAGTTGGTGGGTTCTTCCTTCTTGATCGCACTCCATGCTCACTTCTCTCTCGCCTTGTACGGTTTCGGGGACCTCAGGACTTATCTTTATCCCTCACTAGGTAAAACTTCCCCTCTGGCTCCTACCAAGGCTTCCTGGCTCCTGTCAGTTTCATATGATGCACATGGCTGTTATTTCTGTTGTTACTACTGTCCATTTTGCCTTGGCATGAAGACTGCATGGTATTTCCCGAATTCTTAACATCCACGTCTGGGCATCTGACATTAACTTGGAGTTTTCCTTTTTGACCCAACTACTCTTCAAAGTTTGCTTCCAGTTTGTCAATGCTGCGTTAAACATCTTGTTCTTTTCCTTTCTCTTTCGCCTTCTGATACCACATCTTGCTTCATTAGTTTTTATAGTTTCCCTACTGTTCTTCGATATTCTGTTTCACTTATTTTTTTTTCTTTCTGCTTTTCATTTTGGGGAGATGGTCTATCCTCAGACTCAAAGACCCTTTTCTCAGCTCTGGCCAACCACTAACACCTTAAACCCCGTCTTCCTTTCGTTTTGCAGTGTGCTTTATCTCTGCCATTTATTTTCTTGAGCTTCTCTAGTCATACGGCCCACCTTTCCTTTCATGTTGTCTACTTCCTGTTAGGTTCTTTAGCATAGGATTTTTTAAGAAAAATTCTTGACCTGGGAATTGTAATGTCCTTTCATATCTGTGTTTACACTCTCTTCAATGTGATTTTCACCTTTCCTTTCATATATATCTGTGTTTACACTCTCTTCACATGTGATTTTCACCTGTCAGTATGGTTTATAATTTCTGGGTAAAGAATAGACATGATGTACCTAGTACAGGGAACCTGGTACCTGCTTCAATAAATTTTTACTTGTGCACTTGGTTTTTGTTTGTTTGTTTGTTTTTGTTTTTGTTTTCCTCTGGTAAGTTGTGATTATTTGTATTCATCTGTCTATATGTCTGTCTGTCCAAATTGTGAACAGAAGTTTGTCACATGAATTTGCTCAGTTCTCTAATCCATCTAAGAACTGTTGATGTTTAGTTTGTTCAGATTTTGCTTGTTAGGCACTCTTCTCTCTCTCTCTCTCTCTCTCTCTCTCTCTCTCTCTCTCTCTCTCTCTCTCTCTGTGTGTGTGTCTTGCTCACACACATGTATGTAGTGAGAATTTTGCAATTTTGGTTCCTTAAAAAAACACAGAAATATAAGAATGTTTTTATTCTAATCCCAGGTGTGAGAATGCAGGGCTGACTATGATTTGCCTCATGCTCTAGCAGAGGTGTGACTTTGACAGCTGCAGATAGTTTCTGCGGTTGTCTGATGTTTGGAATTCTAGGAACTTTTTAGAGGGCATATAATGCTAGGGCCCCCCAAGAGACAGTGTGACTCGTTGGTTGGTCGTCAGTTGGTATTGATTGTGGTTTGTTAAGTAGTCATGTGCAAAGCAGAAACAACAAGAAGAAATTAGATATCCTGACCTTGAAGCTCAAACTTGTCCCAAGGAGCTCGATGCCCCTAGTCACCAGGACCTAGTCCAGCAAAAACATCACCCCCTTTCCAACTCCTGACTTTATTCAGGGATCTCTATCCAGTTCCCCTCTTATCTAGTGCTAGGGGGTCGAAAGGATGGGAGAAAGGGTGTGGAGAAAGGGGGGGAAGAAAGAAGTACCCACAAAGTAGTAAATGCTGGCCACACAATGTACTTTTATAAACAATGATTTTTATAAAAATAGTATCCAATAAAGACCTTTTCTATAAATCAGGGCAGCGAGCCAGATGTGGTGGTGCATCTGTGATCCCAGCACTGCAGAGGCAGAAGTGGGAGGATTAAAAGTTTGAGGCCAAAGCCAGGCATGGTGGTGCACGCCTTTAATCTTAGCACTCAGGAGGCAGAGGCAGGTGGATAGCTGTGAGTTCGAGGTCAGCCTGGTCTACAAAGTGAGTCCAGGACAGCCAAGGCTAATACAGAGAGAACCTGTCTCGAAAAACCAAAACCCCAAACAAATAAACTAAAGAGTCGGAGGCCAGGCTAGGATGGTCTCTCTCTCTCTCTCTCTCTCTCTCTCTCTCTCTCTCTCTCTCTCTCTCTCTCTCTCTCTCTCTCTTTCTCTCTCTCTCTCTCTCACACACACACAGACACACACACACACTCACACAGAGACATCTTTTGTACAGATAACAATTTCTTAGTTTCTTCTGCTGTCACATACGGTTCCTTAGCAGGCTTATTCCTTATTTCTTTGTTTTCCAGGTATATAAACTATTTATTAACAACAAAGACCCACAGACTCATTTCTTGGATACACCCACAGTACAGCCCCTACAGCCAGTGGTCTCTGTGTGCTGATCTCGGACATGAAGACCCCAAAAGTGTCATAGACCCCTGTGGGCTCTGACCTTCTTCCTTCACTCCAGGTCCCCACACAGATGTTGTCTAGACCCCTGGCCAGAACCTGGCTGTACTTTCCGTCCTTCACGTCCTTCTGTCTGTCCAAGAACCAGTCTGGGATCATGTACTGCCATGGATTCCGCATGATGGGGATCACATGCTCCACCTTATCCTCCGTGAGTTCTCCAGCCCTCCTGGTGAAGTCAGTGTCTGCTTTCCTCAACACCACATGAGCATATCTCCGCCCCACACCCTTAATGGCAGTGATGGCAAAGGCTATTTATTTTCCATTGTCCATCGATGCTGGTGTTGAGTACTCACAAAACGTGCTGGAACCTCTCGGGGATCATTAGAGACACATGGCAGCACTAGCGGTGGCGTGGAGGCCTCCTGTGAAAGAGCTTATTCCTTATTTCAAAGCCACAACCTCGCAATCACAGTAGCACAGTAAATACTTTTCCTGTGTAACTTTGGGTATTTGCACATGGTCACAGACTACTTTCCTATAGGTAGAGTTGCTGGGACAATGGTTTTATATATATTGTACAATATATAAAACACACACACACACACACACACACACACACACACACACACACACACACATTTATATTACGTTTTAATTGCTTAACTGCTCCCCTGTTGCCCTGTCCTTCCAACAGCATTGGGAGGGTGTTTATGTCTCCATAGCATCCAAGAATTTTTAAGTGCTTAACAATCTGATGACAAACAAGGGATGTTTCACTGTAGTGTGAATTTTTATTATTTGTAAGGCTGAATAGTTTTCATGTTTTTTAACCATTTTATTTCTTCTTCAGGGCTGCATGATTTTAGCACACATATTAAAATTAGGACTGGAAATTTGACAATAACAAGCTATTGAAATTCTCAACCCTTGGTGTTATTATCCACGTTATATGGTGCACGTGGAACATTGCATTTTGCCTCACATTCACCCGGTGAACACATCATAACTCTACACCGCTGTGTCACTCACAGGCAGTAGCTGCTGAGTACCTGCCCGTGGAGGCTGTGGTTGAACACATCACTCACTGTTCAAGCATGATATTGGTATGCAGAACCATCGCACTCAGACTGACTAGGAAGTTATTAAAGTTCTGCGTCCAGATCTCAGTGCAGCAACCAACGAGGGAACTGGAGAGCTTGGAGAGCCACAAAGTTGATTAAAGGATTTGAAAAAAAAAAAAAAGCTGTGAGGGAAAGCTAAGAGGACTGTGGTTACTCAGGCTTGAAAGCAAGTGAAGGCTGAAGAGTGAATTAGTAATGGGATCCTAATAAAGAAAAACACTTATATGGTAGATGGGCGATAGGCTATTTTCTAAATGTGCTAAGAGCAGACGACGTCATCTGTCCTTCAGCATTTACACGTAAGCTATAGGTAAAGAGAGACTTCCCTGGAGCGCCAGAGGCATTTGCATCATATTCGTGCATGACTATACCTTCAGGTCAGTGGGTTACCACACTGCTATGATAAGAATGACTAGTGGGTAGAATAGAGTGACAGGTGTGGGCAAAAAAGAAACATCAAGAGGGTGTAGCCAGCCAAACATTGGGCAAAGCAGAAGGGGTCTTATGGAAAATGGGATGTGTGTGTGTGTGTGTGTGTGTGCGTGCGTGCGAGCGTGCGCGTGAGTGTGTAATAAAAGGACCTAGAGGTGACAAGAGCTCCACAAGAAGACCAACAGAGCCAACTATCCAGGGCCCAGGGCCCTGTCCCATGAGCAGCTCAGGCTTCATGTGGGTCCTCTAGTGAGGAGAGCGGGGACTGCCTCTGCCATGGACTCTGTTGCCTGTTTTTCAATCATTTCCCCTTTGTCGGGGCTGCCTTGCCAGGCCACAGGGGAAGAGGACCAACTCAATCCTGATGTGACTTGATGAGCTGGGGTGGGTGGGGTGGGGTGGGGGCTCCCCTTTTCTGAGGAATAGGGGAAAGGGGAGGGGGAGGGAGGATAGGATTGAGAGGAGAGTAGCGAGGGGACTATGACCTAGATGTAAAGTGAATAAATAAATAAATTAATTAATTAATTAAAAAGAGAAAAAAGATGGTGTGGTACTTCACTCATGAAAGGAAGGGAGGGAGGGAGAGACTAGGAAGGCAACAACACAGAGAGAAAGCAAGCATTCCTGGAGTTGATGTTACAGGCAGAAGTGAAGCACCCAACAGGGCTCTGGGAGCCAAACTCAGGTTTTCTGTCACAACGTCAACAGCCCTTAACCACGAGCCAACACTATGTGTGTGTACAAATGTATATTTATATTTGTGTGTACATGTGAATATTTATTTGTGTACATGTATATGTTTATGAGTGCACATGAGTATATTTATTGTGTACATGTGTATACTTGTGAGTATACATGCATGTATGTGTATGAATATATTTGTCTGTATATATACGTATACTTATGTGTGTATATATACGTATACTTATGTGTGTATATATACGTATACTTATGTGTGTATATATACGTATACTTATGTGTGTATATATACGTATACTTATGTCTGTATATATACGTATACTTATGTCTGTATATATACGTATACTTATGTGTGTATATATACGTATACTTATGTGTGTATATATACGTATACTTATGTGTGTATATATACGTATACTTATGTGTGTATATATGTATGCGTGTGTGTGTGCATGGGTATGTTTATGTCTGTGCATATGTGTGTACGTATGTGTGTATACATACCTTTGTTTGGGTAGATATGTATCTTCATATGTGTGCATGTGTGCAATTATCTTTGTGTACATGTGTATCTTTATGTGTATATGCACACACATGTGTGCATATATTGTCATGTGTATACATGCATATGTTTATGTATACATGTGTATAGTTATGTGTGTACTTGCATGTATTTATGTTTATACTTGTATACACTTATGTGAGTATGTATATGTGTGCATTTATTTGTGTACATATGAACATTATGTGTGCATATGTTTATGTACATTGTGTTTGTGTGTATGTTTATGTGTGTTTAGTCATATATTTGTATATCTGTATATATTCACAAATGTGTACATATGTATAGTTATGTTTGTACATGTGAACACTTATGTGCGCACAGGTGCATATTTACATGTGTACATGTATACATGTGTGTATACATGTGTATGTTTATGTGTGTGGTTGTGCATATTGTGTATATATTTATGTCTACATGTGTACATTTATGTGTATTTAAAGGTGTATATTTATGTTCATGTGTGTGCATTATGTATGCACTTTTGTACACTTGTTTGCATACATGTGTATATTTATGTGTGTACATTTCTTTACTTGTGTGTACATGTGTATATCTATGTGTGCATATATGTATTTATGTTAGTATATGTGTATGTTTATGTCTGTACATGTGTATATGTATGTGTAAGTGCATGTGTATGTTAAATACCTTCTTGAGACCTCTGGGATCATAAACAGGAAATAGCTTGAATCTCTTATTGTCTATTGTGTTCATGACCACCCTGAGCCGTCACACGTTCTTATGAAGCGTTATTAGTATGCAGAGCCTCCTGTCTCAAGAGAGCTGGGTGTGGTGGCACCGCCAACAATCTCAGCACTACGGAAGATGGAGCTTTTCGGGTCTGTCTGAGCTGTGTAGTGAGATCTACCTCAAAGAAAAAAAAAGTGTCCAACAATGGCTTAGTCTTTAAGTCATAATGCATAATGCACAATGCATAATGACACCATTTTCTTTCACATATATAAAGTAGACTTTCATATAGTTCATGTCTCATTGAGCCCCTTTCCAGTGTTTGGTATACAGAACAAACATTTTAGGGTTAAAAAAATGTTAAAATGATTGCCACTAAGGAAAAATAATATTGGAAAATTATGATAACCATTTCAGTTTTTCAAAAGGAATGCTGTTGTATGCGTCTCTTACTTATTTATTTTATGTGTACGAGTGGTTTGCATGCACGTATGTGTGTGCACTACACGCACACCAGCCGCCCACAGAGGTCAAAAGAAGACATCAGGTCTCCTGGAGGCAGAGGCAGGCAGGTTTCTGTGGATTCGAGGCCCATCTGATTCTACCTAGTGAGTTCCAGGCCAGGCACAGGTACATAATGAGACCCTGTCTTGAAGAAAACATAGAAATTTAGACACACTAGTCATGCTTCAAGTACTCGGCAGCCACATGTGACCAGTAACTACCTTATTGGGTAGTGCAGCTGCACAGGGACCAAAACCGCTACATATCTCTATACAGCCACAGGTGACTTTGCAACCTCTGCCTCCCACATGCTGGGGTTACAACAGGCCTGTGTCACCGTGCCTGACTAGTGAACTCCAGCCCATGTATTATAATCATTGCGTTCTTAAATTTGTAAGCATGCTATAGGGACGGCTTCCATTTGGGTTGCTTCGGCTTATATTCAATTAGTGTAGTATACTTTATCTCAGAGGACATATGCTTGATATAACTTAAGTGGTGTTTACATGCGTATGATGAGTACACATTACTGAAATTACTCTTGGTCACATTTTTACATGATCCTGAAATGAAACAGTGCTTAAACGTGGTTCACTGGAGTGTGAGACATTAACGGAAGCTGGAGGTATAACACACTGAGAACAACGCTAGCACTGAGGGTGAGCAGGAACCCAACAGTGTGGGCCTATTTGTGCTGGAATAAGTCAGCCTGTAAGTTTCTCAAAGTAACCAAAAATACGGGAGGAAAGAGAACGGACCTTCAACTGTCACTCACCCATCAATTTATTCTCTAGCTTTAGCATAGAGACCCCCCAGAGGACCCAGTCATCTTCTTGAGTCCAAACAAGTAAGAAATCACACACTGTTATATGAAAGCAATGAAATTTACTGTTAGTTGGGCATGGTGGCACACACCTGCGATCCCAGTACCTAGGAAACTGTTGAGTACTCAGGAGAACTCAAATTTGAGGCCAGACTTGGCTACATAGTGAGACCCAGTCTCAGTGAAAAAAGAAAAAAGAAAAAAAAAAAAAAACACCCAACAGCCTGGGGTGGTGGCAATACTTGTAATCTCAGTTCTTGGGAGGCTGAGACAGGAAGGTTGTAAGTTCAAGACTAGCCTGTACTACATAGCAGGACCCTGCACAACAAACAAATACATAAGTAGACAAAATGTTAAAAAGAATATATGTGCTTCCAGACTGAAAAAAATAACCATCATTTCCCCTCATTTTAGTGTGTGTGTGTGCATGGGTGTGTGTGTTTGTGTGTGTGTATGCTTGTGTGTGTGCAATGCATGCCATGGGGTCTGCAATAAGTGCCTTTAACCACTGAGTCATCTTGCAGGCTTCAACTATCCACAACTCATTTTTCAGTTATCACTAAACGTAGGTATATGTTGTGCTATTTATCGGACAATCGTTGCAAAGTAGTTAATAAAAATCATATTCACAGAGAAGACAGAAGAGCTACTGGCAGAAATGTTGGATGAAATAAGCAGAATAATAATGATGATGATCAAAGTGGAAGAGCAGATGCCATCATTTGTGTCGCTATATGATCCTAGGGAGAGAACACTGAACAGTGTAAGGGTACAAACCAGCTTGTGCATATTGTGGCACAGTGCGCAGATAAGGAGAGCTGGATGGCTTTATTCTTTCTTTAAATTTATTTTTATTTGAAGTGTAAGAGTATTTGTTGCACATATGTATGTGTGCAGAGTCCACAAAGGCCAGAGAGGGCATTAGTTCTCATGGAGCTATAAAATGGTTCTGAGAGACATTCTGTCTTAATAAATGAGGTAATAGCTAGACTCATGCCTTTAATTCCAGTACTTGGGAGGGAGAGGAAGGAGAATCTCTGAGTTCAAGGCCAGCCTGGTTTACAGAGCTCCAGGTCCACCAAGGCTACACAGAGAAAACTTATCTCAAAAAAAAAAAAAAAAAAAAAAAAAAAAAAAAAAAGAAAGAAAGAAAGAAAGAAAGAAAGGGAGGAGAGAGGCAGGGAGGGGAGAGAGAGAGGAAGGCAAGGAGAAAGGGAGGGAGGTGGGGAGAGGGAGAGAAAGAATAAAAGAAATAAAGAAACATGACTGTAGAAGTGTAGAAGGCATACACTCAACCTCTGGCAGAGCTACACACACACACACACACACACACACGTGTGCACACCCATGTGCACACCCATGAGCACACATTCCCACAGACACATAAACACAGAGTAGGTATATGTGTGCATGATCAAACTTTAGGCATATGGTTGGGCCTGGTGGTACAAGCCCTTAATTCTAGCACTCAGAAGGCAGAGGTAGGAGGGTATCTGAGAGTTTGCTGCCAGCCTGTCCTACATAGCAAGTTCCGGTCCTGCCAAGGAGAAAGACCTTGCTTAAAATACTAACACCACCACCACCACCACCACCACCACCACTACTAATAATAATAATAATAACAACACTAATAATAACAGCAATATAAATAAGCCTCCAAACCTTTGTTACTATCTTACCCTCGCAAGGCACCTTGGTAACTACTATATTAACAAGGTCTGCATCTTTTCCAGGTTTCCCTGTTTTTGTCTAAATCCACTTTCTATTATGGGATCCCTCCCAGGACTCCACGTTACTTGGAACACTCATCTCACCCTGGGCCCTTGCTGGATGTGACATTTCTCAGGCTTCCTGGTTTGGATAGCATGGTCAATTTGAGATGCAGGGGTCAGATTGCTTACCAGTGTCTTATGACTGCATAGAGACTACAGGTCTTCCTAGAAGTGAAGAGGCCCCCCCCCCCTTTCCACAGCTTACAGAGTGCGTGCTGTCACTGTGATCCGTGACCGCTGGCACTGGATGACCACTGGCAGTGGCCACATCTCTCAGGTCTCTCCACTGTCAACTGCTGTTTTCCTCTTTTCTCTTCTGCACTCTTTCAAAGGAAAGCACTTGGCACAGCCCACATATAAGCAATGGATTTGTTAGGTTTCTAGTAGTGTGATAGACACCATGGCCAAAATAACTGGGTGGGGGCATTTGTTTCATCTTACAACTATCAGGTCACGCTCCATCACAAAGGGCTATCAGGGCAGGGGCTCAAGGCAGGAACCTAGAGGCAGGAACAGAAGCGGAAGCCATGGGGAAGTGCTGCTTACTAGCTTACTCCCCTTGGTTCACTTGACTTGTTTTTTTTTTTTTTTTTTTTTTAATACAACCCTGGACCACTTGTACAGGCGTGGTGCCACCTACAGTGGGCTGGGCTCTCCCACATTAATCATCAATCAAACACTTGTCCATAGGCCAATCTGAGGGAAGCAGTTACTCATTTCAGGTTCCCTCTTTCCAGATACGTCTAGGCTTGTGTCATGTTGATAAAAACCAATCAACCTGGGGGCGGGGGTCTGCCTTACTGAAGAGCATCTGTACGAATTCAGAATTCTTTTGTATCAGAGATTTGTCTCTACGCCCTGGTTGAATTCATTCAAGATTTTATTTATGCCAGCTTAGAGCCAGATATCTTTCTTTGAGTTGTATTTCAATACTTGGCTTTTTATTTTAATTTTGGTGTGTGTGTGTGTGTGTGTGTGTGTGTATGTGTGTGTGTGTGTGTGTGTGTGTGTGTGTGTACACATGTGGAAATCAGAGGACAACTTTCAGGAGTCAGTTTTCTCCTTCCACTACCCAGGAGTCAGTTAAACTCAGGCCACCAGGCTTGGCGGCAGGTGTCTTTACCAGCTGAGCCATCTCCCCAGTCCAGTGCTTTGCTCAGTTGCTCAGCTCAAAGAGTCGCATTGTTGTCAACAGGGACTCTTTCAATTGGCCCATTCTGCCACTTTGAGCAACATGCACTTCTCCGTGTGTATGCCTGAGTCTGCGTGTTCATGCTTAGCACACCCCTACAAGACGCCCAGCCTCATAGTGTGTGTTTTTTGCCCTCTTCTTAGAATCGGCCATTTCTCTAAGGAGAGAATGGAGGAAAAGCAAGACTGTAAGGTGGTAACCATTTGACGCCACACAGAAAATCACCCAGAGAGTACAAGCCAGTGTGCTGCTTGCCCAGGCTGTAGAGCAAAGGCACTTCACTGGGATCACTGAGCACTTGGAAATGTGAACCTTGACCCTGCTTGGTTCAGTCTTCTTGTGTGTGAAATGGTAAATACCATTATTAAGTCACTTTCCAAACTCTTGCTGGGGAAAATACCCAAACAGAAATGACCGCAACTCATTCCTTGTGCCATTCCACACATATTCACACACACACACACACACACACACACACACACACACACACACACACAAAACCCTACATAGATGAAAAGAGGGTACTTATACCAAATTAACTAGATTTTAAGATTTACTTGTTCATATGTGCATGAGTGTATACCATCGTATGAGTGGGGAGGTCAAAAAACAACTTGCGGGAGTCAGCTCTCTTTTGTCCATGTGTGGGTCCCAGGACTTTAACTCCAGCTCAACTGTAAGTGTCTTTGCACACATACCATCTCTCTGGCCCTGTAGTTTGAATATGGAGATGGGGTCTCCTGTACCCCAAGCTGGCTTTGAACTCTCTATGTATGATGGCTTTGAACTTCTGACCCTCCTGCCTTTCATCTGGTGCTGTGTTAGAGACACGTGCTACCACACATAATTTATGTGGTGCCAGGCAAGCCAGCTTCCACCTTGAGCTGCATCCCATTGTCATTGTTTTATCTTTGAATATAATTTTTGTTTTCTGGATCAAAATATTAGGCATAGATCTTTTAACTTCCTGTACAATAAAAGATCCTCCAGAGGAATCTCCATACCTGATCTCAAGCTGTACTATAGAGCAACAGTAATTAAAACAGCATGGTACTGGCATAGCAATAGGCTGGTTGACCAATGGAATCGAATCAAAGACTCAGAAATAAATCCACACACACATGGACACTTGATTTTTGACAAAGAAGCCAAATCTATTCAATGAAAAAAGAATAGCATCTTCAACAAATGGTGCTGGTCTAACTGGATGTCTACAGGTAGAAAAATGCAAGTAGACCCATATTTATCACCATGCACAAAACTCAAGTGCAAGTGGGTTAAAGACCTTAACATAAAACCAACACACTAAATCTGTTAGAAGAAAAAGTGGAGAAGAGCCTGGAACACATTGGCACAGGAGACAACTTCCTGAACAGAACACCAACAGCTCAGGCTCTAAGGTCAACAATTAATAAATGGGACCTCATGAGGCTGAGAAGCTTCTGTAAGGCAGGAGACACTGTCAAGAGAACAAAGTGACAGCCTACAGACTGGGAAAAGATCTTCACCAACCCTACATCTGACAAAGGTCTAATATCTAAAATATATAAAGAGCTCAAGAAATTAAACACCACCAAACCAAATGACCCAATTAAGAAATGGGGCTCAGAATTAAACAGAGAATTCTCAACAGAGGAATATCGAATGGCTGAGAAACACTTAAAGAAATGCTCAATGTCCTTAGTCATCAGAGAAATGCAAATCGAAACGACTCTGAGATTCCATCTTACACCTATCTGAATGGTGAATATCAAAAATTCAAGCGACACCACATGCTGGCGAGGATGTAGAGGAAGGAGAACACTCCTTCATTGCTGGTGGGAATGCAAACTTGTACAACCACTTTGGAAATCAATCTGGCACTTTCTCAGAAAACTGGGAATAGGGCTACCTCCAGACCCAGCTATTCCACTCCTTGGAATATACCCAGAAGATGCTCTACCACACAACAAGGAGATATGCTCAACCATGTTCATAGCAGCCTTATTCATAATAGCCAGAACATGGAAACAGCCTAAGTGTCCCTCAGTAGAAGAATGGATAAAGAAACAGTGGTACATTTACACTATGGAATACTACTCAGCTATTAAAAACAAGGAATTCCCGAAATTTGTGGACAAATGGATTGAACTAGAAATGATCATAATGAGTGAGTTAACCCAGAGGCAGAAAGACTCACATGGTATATACTCACTTATAATTGGACACTAGCCCAAAAGGGATGTCCCATGAAAGTCTTCACTTACCAGGAGATTAGGATAGATGTGAGGACTTCCTACTGGGACTCTAGGTGAGAGAAGTATGGGAGAATGGGGAAATAGAAGGATCCAGAGGGTCCTAGAAACTTACAAAAAGAACATCTGATGGGTGGATCTGGATCCAGGGGGGTCTGCCTAAACTACTGTACCAACCAAGGAAAATACATGCAGTAAACATCAAACCCCTACTCAGATCTAGCCAATGGACAGGACATTCTCCACAGTTGTGTTGAGAGCGGGGGACTGAATCTGACATGAATTCTGGTGCTCCATATTTGACCACTTCTCCTTGGTGGGGAGGCCTGGTGGCACTCAGAGAAAGGGGAAGCAGGCTACCAAGAAGAGACTTGATAGCCTATGACCATATAGTGGGGGAGGAGGTCCCCCTCAGTCATAGACCTAGGGGAGGGGAATAGGGTGAAAGCAGGAGGGAGGGAGGAATGGGAGGATACAAGTGAGGCGAAAACAGTTGAGCTGTAATCTGAATGAATTAATTTAGAAATTATAGGAAAATCCAAAAAAGAAAAGAAAAGGCTAGTCAAAGGCTGGGCAATGGGGCATTCCTCGGAATCATCTGGCTAGCTGACCTGGCTGCAGGAACAGGGAGCAACTGCATGTGCTGACTGCTTTACATCGGCTTCCAGCAAGTCCAGGCCTCAGCAGTTTGCTGTCCAGCAGCTGATTCCTGGGTGGTGTCTGCCAGCCGAGTGGACATCTGCTGAGACAAATATAGACTGGGGACAGAGGTAAAAGTTTAGGAACTTAAAGGAAAAATCCTAATTTACAATTTTCAGATCCAGAGTCCCAGTAACTGGGGAAGAAAAGGAGCCTCAAGACCAGGGCGAGAGATTTCCCCCCATCCTCACGAATAGACACGTGGGGAATTTGGGCTGCTCTGAGTCTATACTTGGAAGACAACCAAAGGAAACTGAAGTTGTGAGCTTGTGACTGAATAGTACGTAGTCAGAGCACTACCGGCTTATCAGAACTCCATTGGCCAATGTTAAAACTCTGAACCTTTGAAACCTTCGTATAACAATAGCATAGAGGGGGAAAAGAAGTCTGAAATATTTCACCTTTTTGTATACCTTAAATCATTTTTAAACATTTACAACTTGTATTTATACATTTGAAGACATTTCCTTAGACTCTCGGAACTTGCTCAAGCGCTTACATCCCCAGACCTTGCATGGATTTTGAACCTTTTTCTTTTCATCTAATCATTCACCAGAGACACAAATAGTTCTGAGAACAGTCGTTGCAAAGCATGTCCTTTCATACAAAGTTATACTGGAAACCTTTTACCCTTTAATATGAAGCCTGGTAGCAGGGCCAACCTGTCTACCTCTTCTTAACAAGTGGCCTAGTAACTTAACTAATGAACTAACAAGGTGCCTGTGGCCTTGGGGGGAAGGAGTTGGCTGCTTGCTGCTGCTGAGCTGCCAAAGCTACCGTTAACACAGCTGTCAACGCCATCAGAGATCTGAGATGGATAAATTACAGCAGGAAGTATCCAGATGGCCTTATGATAATTAATTAGGAATATCAATGAAAAGACACAGACCATTTCGTTACATAGATGGTCCATCAGCAAACCACAGCACAAAGCAAGCATAGAATGGATGGTATATTTCACACCCTAAAAGGAAATACACCTGAGGTGTTTGGTCTGGATTAGGTTAACTGAGTGAGATGGCCGACCCACTGTGTGGCACCATTCTGTGTGCTGGTATCTGTGACTGCTTAAAGAGGAGACAGTAAGCTGAGCACAGCATTCATGACTCTATGTCACTTGGTAGTGCATGCGATGTGACCAGTATCCTTAAGCTCCTGCTGCTGTGACTTAACCACTCTGGAGGATTGTAATCTTAGTCTGAGCCCAAATAAACCCTTTCTCCTCTTAAGTTGCCTTTGTCAGAGTATTTTATCTCAGCAACAGGAAAAATAATCGAAACAGAAAACTGGCATTGAGCAGTGAGACCACTGCTGTGGTAAATCTGACCATGTGGTTCTTAGACCCTTGGATCTGTTTTGTGGCCGGATATGAAACAGTTTGTTACTACGGACTAGGAAAGCCTTGGCATGCTGAAAGCAGGGCTTTCTGGGGGCATTTTAATGAGATGTAAGGAGATACAGATGCTGGGAGAAAAGTGGACAGAGGAGACCTGGTGTATGAGGTTTCAGAGAAGATCAAGCAATAAGGATATCAGGAACTTTCTGAGGGCCCATTCATGTGATATTTTGGCCAATAATCTTGCTGCATTCTGCCCAAGAATGTAAATTAAGTAGAATGTAAAGATAATTTGCTTGGCAGAGGAAATTTCAAGACAGGAGAACTTTAAGGCTGGCACCAAGACAGCAGCCATAATTAGTTTTGGTTTTTTGTTTGTTTTTCTTGTTTCGTTTTAAATTTTTCTTTAATTTATTTTTTCACTTTATATCTTGATCCTAGCCTTATCCCTCCTCTCCTCCCCATTCCACCCTCCCTCCCTTGGCAGCTGTAATTGTTAAAGAGATCACCACCACTGAAGAGAAACCACCTGTGCTGCACTGGGACCCCAGACAAGACATCCTGAGAGTAAAAGCCCATCGTGTGATGCTCCAAACCTTATCTTGTGAGGTGCTGTCGAGTGAAGGGGTTCCCTGTTCCTTGAAAACAACTTTCCCCATGGTCAGCTAACAGACGCCGATACACTTTTGGTCCCCAGGGTCTAGGTTGCATCCTAACTGGCAGCAGCATTCATGTAGTAAAAGTTTTGCAGGTGTAGAAGACACAAAATTGAGGGTGTCACAGAGTCTTGCTCTGTGGTTTCAGAAGACATCCAAAGCCAGAAAATGTGTTGCATGGTTGGGGTCCTTTAGAGGAGCCCCTCAGAAGCCACTGTATGAACCAATGAAGATGAGGCCTAAGTCACAGTGGAGACTCCAGGACACTGGAGATGTCAGGGCCATGGGACATTTGCCAAGAAAGCTGCAGGCAAAGAGAGAGAGCTGGGAGAGAGGCTGTGTGTGCTGCAAATGGCAGGCCTAAAGAGAGACGGAGAGATCTGGGGAGGAGGGTGGGATCCTTTTATCCCATGGTGCACCTGGCGGTGGTGGCAGGTGATGACTTAAGAAATTGCTAGGACCCTGAAAGGCAACCTAGTGGGACTACTTGCACGCCAAAATTCCTCCCTTTTTGTTTAATTAAAAATGGCAAAATTAGGAAGGGGTGGTGAGGCAGAAATGAGGACATTGTGTCCTTCTGACTACTCATGCAAGACAAGTTAAAGTATATAATACAGGTTCATTGGAGGCAGATCTCAGCTGCCATGTAGGGGGAGAGAAACAGAGAGAGAGAGAGAGGAAGAGAGAGGGAGAGACAGAGAGAGAGAGAGAGAGAGAGAGAGAGAGAGAGAGAGAGAGAGAGAGGGAAGGGTGGGAGAAGCCCCTGCTCCTGGGCTGGAGAACTCAGGGTAGAGGACAGGGTATGTCAGCCACGCTCTGCAGCAGGTAGGGACCAAGGAATGATGGGAATATCTGGAGCTGCCTGTCCCAGTGCTGACACACAGCATCCCAGGCTTTTGTTGGTAATAAATGAATATGGGATGGTATATTCCTCAATGACTGCTTCCTGCTGACATTGGGCCATCGATATTGGGGCAGGGGATCTAGAATGTTGCCCATGTCCGGGAAGAGAAGGCTATTTTACTTACTGTCCAGGATCTGTGAGACCATCTGTGGCTAAGAAGGAATGTGCAGGACCAAGTGATGCAGTCTGCCAGGTTAGACCGGAACATCTGTGGGTAGCTGCATTGGTGCTGTCTTGGATGCAGGGAGCACCTAGACTTGAGAGGATAATGGATCATATACACGGACAGAAGACAAAGTTAGGTAGGTCATGGAGACAATTATTTTTCTTAGGTGTACATTTGAAGCTTTAGAACCCATGGTGTTGGTAGTTGTGGGGAGGGGAGTCCCAAAACCAGGGAAAAGGGGAGGAATCCCACCCTCTGAAATAGGAAATAGATGGGAAAGTTAGGACTTAGCTGGAGTCCGTTTGACCTGAGAGGAGGATCCGAGTGGATTTCCTGAGGCTTACAAGAATCTTTTTATGTTTACAAAAGAGATAAATTTTAGACATGTTAGCATCACTATTGTTTGTAATCTGCAGTGAAACACACGTTGTAGAAAAAGGCAGTAGACACACATCTCTGTATCATAGCACAGCAGAGGCTTGGGAGATGAGTTTGGGTTGACAGCGTGACTCTCTGAGGTGAGCTCAGGGACGGCAGAAACCTTCCACGAAGTAGAAGAAACAAACGCTCACCTGATTTTGATTTCCAGTATGAAAGAGGGGCTTCTTCCCTCTACCCAGAAGACTGGACGTATATAAATTTAGCACAATGAGAAACATTTTTAAGTCTGTGCTTAAAAGGCAAACCAAAGGAAATTTAAAATCTTGAGCTTAGAATGATGATAGTGGAATGTTCTACCAGAGTTAGATTAATAAATCATAGCTCCAGTGATTAATGTCAAAGCTCTGAACAGTCTTAGTACCACATTAGTATAGCTACAGGAAGAGATCTGAAACATTTTTTTTAATACCTTAAAACGCCTTCTTATAAAACCATCTAGGCTTTCATTTGTATTTGTTAACCTTAAGACATCTTCTCAGACCCTAACCTACTTGGTTAATTCCTCACAACTTAAGCTGCTGTATTTTTAGGCCTTACATAAGCTTTACATCTTTCTTTTTCAATTATTTACCATGAGACACAGGTGATACTGCTAAAAGCAGTCACTATCCTTTTAGCTAAAGGAATCGTTAAAAAGTTACATCTGAGACCTGTTTTTGGGGTCTGGTAACAAGGTAGACTGTCTTGACCTAGTGTCTAGATGTGTTGGTAGCATCTTTAGGAAAATGAGGCTTAAAGCCTGAGTTTTACACATGAAGAGGACTGAGGAGGCATCTGAACCCTGTTTATCTTTTAACATAAGGTCTGTGAGCAAGATAAACCTGTTTGCCTTTTAAAAACTGAGACCTAGTACCTAGTAGTTTTAACTGACTAGTCTTCATCATTAAAGACTAGGATTTAGGTTCCATCCCTGTTAGGTTCAGAGCCTTTCTGGAGCTTTCCTGGTATCAAAATAAAGGTTTTAAATCCATAGACATAGTCCATAAAGAGACTGGGAACATTTTAGACTTTTTATGGTGTACCCCTATAGAGCATAACAGTTTCTGTATGATTTAGTTTATACAAAGTGTATAGCTTATTATAGATTAATCACATTAGCAAAAACAATGCTAAACATTTTTAAGGCAGTGATTTTTAACTTTGAAAGTGAAAATAGAGCATAATACCCAAGTTTTTAGCATTTTAAATAGTTGCATATCTCTAGAATTAAAAGTTGTAATCATGTCCCATGGTTTAAGATTATCTAAGCAAAACCTTTTAACTACTTACCACCCAGTTATGAGCTTTAGAACCCATGGTGTTGGTAGTTGTGTACCCTATTTTTGACCCTGGACTTTAAACCATGCCTGGATCTGAGAAAGGGTTGATAAAACCCGTTTCCAGAATCAGCAACACAGCAGAGCACTATAAAACAACTTTAAAGTTACGTATGAGTTTGCTATACCAAATCCATTGGGCAGAAAGCCTAGAGATGAGCCCCAAGCACAGGCAGCTGGCAGCTTCATTCATGCCGTCAAGAACTAGCGAAGACCTAAGCAGTTAGACATGGAGGTTAAAGTAGCTTTTGTTGCTCTGAATAAACCTTTATAACCTTGAAACTTCACCATCGCATAAAGAATATTATGAGCCAGGGTTGAGTCACTTATACGTTCCGTTGTGGTGATATAACCTTGAATTTCTATAGTATAAAAGCCTATACCAATTTAAAATGAGATTTGTTGCTTTCTTAGACTAAAGGGAGATAAAATAAGAAACAGAGAGCTAATTAGGACGAAGAAGTTTTATAATTGGTGCTTTGTACTACAGGTTATCCTAAGATGGTAGCGTCTCGTGGCAGGTTGTAAGCCACGTGGCTGGGATGGCTGCTTACATGTACATATGCACCCATATAAGTATGTGTCCTAAACAAGAATTGGACTTAGATTTTAAACAGAACACACAATAGGCAAATTATAAATTCTTAGATAAGAGTTTACAGCATAATCTTAAGATATATATGTATTTTTCTTTTGAGAGCAAAGCGCAAAGAAATCAGAGAGAAAAATATCTTTAAGAGTTGGAAAGTAGAAGAGACTTAGAGATGAAAGGCTCTGAGAACATAGAACAGAGTTTAGCTATTTGAGACTCACTTGAAATTTTGGTTGAAATTTTGCCAATTTTTGGCCTTTGAATGGGACCTGGTAAGAAAGAGCCCTTAGCCTCCTACAGAACAGCTTTGGGAGCAAGGAGGGGTGAGTGGGTCCATGTGGAAAGGCTGAGAGTCAGAGCCATGTGGAGGAATCAGAATCACAGACAAAGGGCCTGCACCTACCTCAGGGGTGGTCTTGAGAGCAGCTGCATGCAGTGCAAAGGGTGCTGCAGTCCCTGCTCTCACCCACCCTGATCTGTTGCAACTTACAGACAAGGCTTTAAGCAGTGCGGAGAGAGACCAGAGAGAAACAGACACAACTTCGAGAAAAGAGAAATCAGGACTAGGGAATCACTTTTCATTTCATTGATGGCTCTTAGTGCTCTTGAATAATAGTAGAAATTTGATTAAGAAGGTGAATAAATATAAAGCCCTTCGGGTCAGAGTTTAGGAGTAGAGGATGGAGATTCCCCAAAAGGGAATGAGAAAATACGAAGACACCGTTCCTGTAGCTGAAAAAGGGCAAGGAGGCATGACACAAGCCATTCAGTGGGTCGTCACACACTTAACAGATATCAGAAAGACTCAGTGCCTGGTACCTGTTACCAGGACTTTGGGTGGAGTTTAAAGGTGGACCTTGACTACGTTATCCAACCCCTCTGCCTTGTCTTCAAGACCGATAGTCTATTTTGAGTCATTCTATTGATGACGCTGTCCATTGAATTTTTTATTTGATTTATTTAACTTTTCAGTTTCAGCTTAGTTGTATCCAGTGTTTCCAACTTTTCAGTATATTCACTTTGTTCATTAGAAAAGGAGGCATACATAGAAAGATGTCTTACATGAAGTAGCAAAAACCCACAAAAAATTAATGGAAATGACTATCAAGACGGGAGGCAAGAAATGGAGCAAATGCTAGTGAGGAAAGGAGAAAGGCAAGTTGTATCTTTTAAAATATTTTTGTTATTCTTGAGAATTTCACACACACACACACACACACACACACACACACACAGAGAGAGAGAGAGAGAGAGAGAGAGAGAGAGAGAGAGAGAGAGAGAGAAATATGATACCCCCACTTTCTCTCCAGCTCTGTCCACATAAACCTCAACAACGTGTCCCCTTCCAACTTCATATTTTTAAAATAATTCAGGAAGTCCAACCAGTGCTGCCCATATGCCCATGGGTGTGGGGCCATCCGATGGAACAGGGGAACCTACCAGTGGCCACACCTGAGGGGTGGCAGAGAGAGAGGGGGGTGGGGGGGGAGTGATTCCCTTCTAGAGCAGCTATAACCTGCCAACAGCTCCTCAGAAAGAGTGAGGCCTGGAGCTCTTCTGTCCCATCTGTGAATTTTGGGTTGGCTTGATCTTGTACAGGTCTTGTGTGGGTACACACAGCTGCTGTGAGCTGAAGAGTGCAATAGCCATGTGGTGTCATAGCATTCCTACCCATGTTCTGGATCTTACATACTTTCTGAGGTGTTCTTTGAGCCTTGGGAAGTAGAGAGGGTGATAAAGAGCATCGAGCACTCAGTCTTGGAGCCACAGCATTGCGGTCAGTCATGATTCTCTGTGTTATCTGTTGTTCATTTAAAAAGGAAGCTTCTTGGCCAAGGTTGTGAACAGCCCAGGATGAGTCCTATGAACAGCATTGGATTCTATTGTTTCCGCATCCTGAGTTGACGTTATCTCACTCGGCTCATTTTGTTCTCTTGGAGTCCATCCAGGAGTCTATTCATGTCTTCTTTGACTTCTTTGAACATATTTATAGTCATTCTCTTGGTTTTGTTTTCTAGTTTCATTCGAGTTGCTGTCACTGAGGGTTATAATAGGATTTTTTTTTTTTTTTTTTGCACTGTGATCTACTCGTATAGAATTCAGTCATTGTTAAGTGTTATTGATCAGTTCATCTTCTTTCTGTGGTGTTCAGAAGGGACTAGACTGTAATTGTGTTGAGATGATATTTTCTTATTTTAGCCTGGTGTTTAGGGCATAAGGCTCTAGTCTCAGACTTCCCCTGACTGAAACAACAGTCACCATGCAGCAACAAACTAACTATGAAAGGAGAGTAGCTGTTGACTGCGATGCAGTCCCTCCTTAAGCATCAGTTGTTTTAGGAAATAAAGGGACAGCATTAGTACTACACAGTGCTAATAAATTAGTTACTGTGAGTATAAAAACAAATACAAAAGAAATCTCACGTAGGAAGTGGAGGAGGGGGACATACACAGAAGGTGGAGCGGCTGAGCAGGGATTTAAAAATTCGGGATGGGGGAGAGGTGGGAGTTTTGGTTGAAGGTAGACTGAAAAGAGAAGGGTAAAAATATACGCTCAGATAACAACAAAGTCTCGGCTCCCAGGAGGCGGAGCCACAGAGATGCCATGTGCTAGCTAGCTTTAACCGGCAACTTGGTACAACATAGAATCGCCAGGGAAGAGAGCCTCAATTAAGGAATTGCCTAGATAAGGTTAGCTCCTGGGCTATCTGTAGCAATTTTCTTGCTCGTTAAGGTTGGAAGACCCACCCTGAGTGTGGGTATCACCATTTCATGGGTGGGGGCCCTGACCTGAATACAGACCAAAAAAAAAAAAAAAAAAGCTCGCTGAAAGCAAGCAGGAGAGCAGCGTGTGCACATTTGTTTCCCGTTGCTCTTCACTGTGGATGTGATGTGACTGGCTCCTTGAGTTTCGGCCTTGATTTTCTCGAAATAACAGACTATAAGCCGGAACTGTAAGCTGAGTAAACCCTCTCCTTCCCCTATCTTGCTTTACATCATGTCCCAGCATCAGAAGGGAAGCTGGGATACCCAGTAAACTAGGGAGGCCTCTGGGTTTTTGAGAAATGCAGAGAAAGGGTGGTGGTGACAGTACAGAGAAATGAGAGGGAAGGCATGAACGGCCAGGGACTGAGGAGACCTGCTGCCGCACCCTTGGGTACCACATAAATGGGAAGAGCCATAGAAAGAAACGAGAGTCGTGTGGAGACAGGCTGGGGCCCAGAGTCTCCACTCACTCCCTGACCTCTGTGGGCAACTGGCAGTGTGGGGCGAAGCCTCTCTGCACTCGCTGGCCCCTGAGGGTGCTCTGGCTGGGGACCAAGTCTCAGTGAATTCTTTGACCACGGAGCTGGACCAATGGTGGAATCCATCGCCTCAGTGTACTTCCTGACTGTGGAGGGTAACCATCGGTAAGGACTTCCCTGGCCTCAGAGGAGACCATGGGCGGCAATCTGGGATAATATCCAAAGTCCTAATACACTGTGTCACCCCAGAGGGCAACCTGTACTTTGGGCTGAATAGCTACATATTTCTTGATTTGGGGTACAGTTGTGTTGCCCACACTTATGGCAAATTCTTGGGCTCAAGCGTTCCTTCTACTTGGGCCTTTCTGGTGCCTGAGAACGGGGCCACACATCTGTACCTAGCTTTGGCTACGTTTTTTAAATGCCTTTTTTTTTTTTTTCATTTATTTATTTAATCCCTTTACAGACTAAGCCCAGCCCCCTCACTCCTCCCAGTTCTACCTTCATGCCCCCTCCTCCCTTCCCCCCTCTCTTTTTTCTCAGAGAACGGGAGGCCCCCAAGGGGTAGCAACATACCCTAGCACCTCAAGTTGCTGCAGGACTAAGCACACCCTCTCCCACTGAGACCTGACAAGGCAGTCCAGCTAGGGGAAAGGAATCCAGTGGCAGACAACAGAGCCAGAGACGGCCCCTGCTCCTATTGTTAGGGGACCCACATAGTGACCACACTGCACATCTGCTACATATGAGTAGGGCATGTAGGTCCGGTCCAATCATTTTATTTAATTGGTTGTTCAGTCTCTGTGAGCCCCTGTGGGCCCAGATTAGTTGACTCTGTAGGTCTTCTTGTGGTGTCCTTGACCCCTCCAGCTCCCTCTATCCTTCCTCTCACTCTTCCACAAAACTCCCTGAGCTCAGCCTAATGTTTGGCTGTGGGTCTCTACATCTGTTTCCACCAGCTGCTGCATGAAGCCTCTCAGAAGACAGTTATGCTAGGCTCCTGTCTGCAAGCACAGCAGAGTATCGCTAACAGTGTCAGGGGTTGGATCTCTCCCATGGAGTGGGTCTCAAGTTGGGCCAGGCATTGGTTTGCCATTCCCTCAATCTCTGCTCCAATTTTACCCCTACACTTCCTGTAGGCAAGACAAATTTTGGATCGAAAGCTTTATGGGTGAGTCGGTGTCCCCTTCCCTCCGCTGAGAGACACCCCTACAGGAGGTATCAGCTTTATGCTCCCTAACATCTTCTGTTTGGAGTCTCAGCTAGGGTCACCCTCATAGATTGGCTACAATTTTTAATTGTTCAAGTATGTGTGTGTATGTGTGCCATAGCTGAATACTAACCACAATTAAGTTCACTATTTACCTGTAATTTCAAAGCTGTTAGAATTTTAATGTTTTTGTTTTTTATCAGCATAACACCCTTTAACCAATGGGACTATAACACAATTTAATATAGCATTTGCATGGCGCTTTCATGTATGTGTCTCCCGTGACTTTTCAAAGTGTCTTCACACCACAGGAGAGCCAATAAGCACCAAGATTTCCCGTCTCTCACAGAGAAAAACACCAAGTTCAGACAAAATAATTTTTTTTGTTTTTGTTTTTGTTTTTTCAGACAAAATAATTTATTACAATATATACAATAAATCATTGGCAATGCAATGAGACAAAACAATCTGGAGAGTTTGCACTGCCCTTTCCATCCACACGTGTCAGTCCCTTCCTGTTCTCCTCTCAAGACTCACAACTTGCCACAGCTCACCGAGAAGCCGAGTCACTGGCCATGGGGGACTCCCCACTCTCCCCTCTTCTCAGCCTGGCATTAGTGGGACAAGAAGTGGCCTCAAACACCCCTCTCCAGCCTCTCTTTCTTGTGTAACAACAAGCCATCCGTTGACACTTGGAGCCACATCTAGGTCCTACATCCTACTTGGCTCTTTTCTAAACTCACTTGAAATCATTCTACAATAATGTGCTGATTACCTAGCTTCAATGGGACAACATTACAATATAATTGAGATATTGCAGGTATAATTTTAATTAATCAATTGATTTTAAGTTAAATAAAAATTATCTTCCCATGGGAAACCAGCTCAACACAAACAGTCTTCGTCCAAATAACCCACCAAGCACGACCATTTAGAGCTGAGGCCATCGCCAGTGGATGATCACCAATCGAGACACCTAACAAGGCCCCATTGTGCAACCATTGTGGCCACAAGAATACACGGGAAAGAGGACCTCAGGCTAATTATTTCAATGATTCCTGGGAGAGTGTGCTGTGTTGGGATGACAGACAAGCCTGCAGGTACATTTACTGTCCTACCAACTAAGTCCATATTGCATGTCAACATCAGCACCATGAGGCAGAGGGGCACTAGGAAACACCTTCCACTCCATAACGGACACCATAGGTGCACTTTGTGCAGCCATAATACAAAATAAAAGAAAAGCCAGGCAAGGCAAGGCAGCACCCATCAATAAATGAGGTGAAATTTATGGTGTCTACAAACATTCCTGAGTGGCTAAGACACTTTAGATGCAGTGAATACCAAGATGCATAACAAATACATGAGACATACTTTGGGCACTTTTTTTAAAAACCAGAAAATTTTCGGTACTCAAGGTTGTATTCACCTCCAACTAGTGTGAGTCCTTTGCTTCAAATACTGTCTTCTTGAGACTTCAACTTTAAGGAACAAATTCTTAGGGCACGGTCCCTATCCTCAGATTGTGGGCATTTATCCAATGTCAAATTGATTTTCTTTTTACTAGAAAAAAATCTAGAAGGATATGATGACGGGTGGTTCTTTAAAAAAAAAAAAAGGAGGAGGAGGAAGAGGTGAGGGTTCAGGTAGGAAAATGACAGGAACCAGACTACAATTTTTAAAAATAGCATTTAAGGAGTATAAACAATAATTACAAGCCGGATGGTCCTGAGACGGAGTGCTTCACACAGCATGGGATTCTATGTCTTTAGTGTGACTTTCTCTGTATCTGAGTCAACTTCACTTCTAAGGCTCTAATGTAGACAGACTGTGTCACACTGGCTTCAAACGCATGAATTCACAGCAGTGTAATTTTCCCCCTACCCCCACCCCACCCCAGCAAGCCTATAATCACACACATACACTTTCATCCCAATGGGTAATGTTTACAACTGGCCAGTTTCCCCTTACTACCGCAGAATGGGTCTAAAGGGACATAGTTCCAGACCTGCCAAGTCTACAACGGAAGGCGGGATTCAGGCGAAATAGGCATGGCAAAAGACAGCCACGGCCAGCAGGATGATACCATTGATGTTCACCACCGTCCTCCACAGAGGCTTCTCAGAAGTGTCTGTCATCTTCATCTTCATGGCTTCCTCCTCTTCCTTAGTCATCTTTGGTCCTTTATCCTGGTCCAGCCCACAGAACAGGTCATATGCCCTCCTGAAGCACCCTTTCTCCTTTTGGGGGACTTCTGTGTCTACAGAAAGACAAAAAGGGATTGTTGGATACAAAGGCCAAAAGGACTAGAAAGAGTTTCCATGGAAGATGGACGGCCACAGTGCATTTACCACTCTGTAGAAGCTTCCTGGTCCTTTCGCTTTCAGGATGTGGAACTGAACACAATGTTCAAGTGAGTTTAAGTATGAGGCAGTGTTGAATTGGATTCTGCATTCTCATGATCAACTAGTCTGAGTTTTATCTCTTCCAGGACAAATACAAGTGTGTTTTGATTTAGAATAGTCAGACAAGATAATAGATGATGAGAGATGTGAGATGGGCAAATGTCTTAGGAAGAATACGGTAAATCCACCTGTGGAATACAGAACCTGTGTCTGTTTGTTGCACCACTGGATGGCAGTGGAGGTAATAGCCTGACTCAGAAGAGAACTGGCTACTCTTGCCTCTCCTAAGATTTCACAACAGACTCTGATCAGGGTCTGATGCAGAGCACTAACCATCAGTACTTGTTGGGCTTAATACGGGCTGGTGCATGCTCACACTGCTAAATCCAACCATCCAGTTGGCCCTGACACCCAGAGTGGATGCCTGCCAAGGGAAGAGTCCCTCCTTGGAGGTCAGTTGTGGCACTGGAGACAGACAGACATGGGTTCAGGCGCCAGCTCTTCCAGCAGTGAGATCCACCCCACCGTGTGTTCTATCACAGCGTTCAGAGACTGCTGATTGGCACGTCTCTGGTTTTTATAAGCCAGACTATTATGTTTTTGGATTTGGTTTGTTGTGGGTGAGGAAGGGAGTCTGAATGTGTAGCAGGACTGGCCTCCCAACTGCCGGGGTTACGGGTACGTGCTGTCACTCCTAGCTTACACTCATTTTTAAAACAGAGCTTTAGTGATCACGGGCATGTGTGCGTCAGAAGGCTATGTGACGGAGTTAAGTGGTCTCTAGGCATGCAGCAAGTTTAGACATCTAGTGGATTCACAGCTAGAAATAGATAATGTTCTGATGCCAGATTCGGAACTTGCTCTGCTTCACCTACTGCTGTCCTGCAGAAGGACTAATGGGCCTTCCACTCAGTACCAGATAACACACACATCTGCACACCACGCACACGCATGAGCCCTGTTGTGTGCGTCTCTTCCACAGAGAGAGGAAAAAGCGCAACACCAGAGTTGAAGACAGACCTAACTTAAAGGGTAGGGTGTGGCGGATCAGAGACAGAGTGCCTTCCTTGCAGTGTGCTAAAGCTAAGTGAGGTTTGATCCCCAGAACTGAAAAACATCGTAAAGAGCAAGTCTGTGGCCACCAAGGATCATCTTAAGCATCCAGAGAAATTGGATTGTTCCGATTTCCAATCCAGAGAAATCTAAAACGAGAAGGTGTAAGATTCCCAAGAGTCTCTGGCCCATACTCCCGGCATGACCAGAAATGAACACAGCTTTGTGTACCTCTCTGTCTTCATTCATAGGACATGTCAGCAAAGCCCTAATCTTCCCACGACAGACCATGCTCCAAATCCAGAGCAAACTCTTCTTCAGTCACTGATTCGCTGAGTTCTGCGGCATATGCAGAGTGGGGTGGCAGGAAAGGTCTTCCTCTCACCTTCACCCACGTGGCGAACTCCCCCAAGTGCCTATACACATTTGTCTTTCCCCCTGCCCCTCCCTCGGTCCCCAGGAAAAGACATGAGCATTGACACAGGCATTTGCTCACGACTTTGGTAGATGGCTTCGGAACTCACCGATCTCCATCGTATCCTTAGGGTCCTCCCGGGTGTCCTCCTCCTCTCCCGCGTCGAGGTCGATACGCTCTTCTTTGCTGTTGCGTAGACTCCAGCACAGACGGTACAGCTGTGGGGAAAGCGGAGCGTTGTCACGAGGGCGTAACTGGTGTCTTAGGCCAAGAATCAGGGGAAACAAACACGTATGCATCAAGAAAGGAAAACAATATGGCCTTTTTCCATACCAAGGAAACATGGACAACTGCCCCATCCACAGCATTGGTTCTAAAAAGGGAAGGAACCCAACTGTAAACATACACACTAGCCCATATATATATTGTATACCATAATATAGAGAGAGAGGCTAAGAGACGCCTCAACTCAGGGCTAAATGAGGCATCTGCATCGTCACCTCCAATGTTCAGGGAGTGACACAGCTGGGGAGGAGTGCTGTGATAGTGCCTTCAGGACATGCCACGCCATTGTGCTCATGAATTCCCTGCAGCTGCGGCCTGCACAGGAGTGGGCCTGTCACCATTTCCCCGTGCATGGGCAGGCACTCATGAGGCCCACCCCCTACCCACACTGATGGACTCTGGACAGTTAAAGGGCAGTGAAGGAGGGAGTGCCATCTTCTTCGGTGGTATAGCCAGTGGGTAAGTCTCCATGTTCTGGTACCCAACTCCCTGCTCATTCCCATGAAAGCATCCATAATTAAACTTTGTAAATCAAATGATGAGATTCAAGGTAAGAGCAGCTTTGTTGGAAAAAAGAAGCTTCAGGAAGAGAGACATGAGGGTGAAAGATTGTTAAATGACAAAAATTCAGTATATTCATATATGAAAGTATCAAAAAAACTTTTTAAAGAAGTAAAATAAAAACTTAAAAACATAAAAATCAAAAGGTGAAGTGAAATAAAAATACAATTAAAAAAAATACTGGGCCAGTGAGATAGCTCAGTGAATAAATGCACCTGCAGGCAAGTGTGAAGATTTGAGTTCAATGCCCAGGACACAAGTTATCCCCTGACATTGTGCACAGTGGCATGCATATGCCCGCACATGCACAAAATACATAAACAAAATGGAATCTTAAAGTCCTTAAAATTAAAAATCTCATGAAAAGAGACTGCCCAAAATTTGTTTGTTGTATAAACGAATTCACTTTTCTCCTGATAAATGTGTTCCCTTCAGCACTGAGACTAAGAAGCAAGGCCAGACCGCCGTTCATCCAAACCAGCAGTGCGAGGTGTGATTACTGAACACTGCCACGTCCTGGAAATAAGAGCTACCAGCAGGAGGCATAGCGACGCGGGGTAGAAGAACAGGGCCAGTTTCTACTGGTATAGCTAGGGATGTGAGGTAGAAACGTGGAAAAGCCAGAGAGAGCCAGAACGGCATGTCCGTCCTGATCTAGCCTGTTGGTGAATGCCCTGCTTTCTCTACTTCACAAGGAACCTCAGAGCTAAATACGGTTGGAGCTTCAATCCTCCCGAAGACAGGGCAAGTGGTACAGGAAAATGGTTGATACAAAGTAAAGATTCCCACTGCAGAGCTGACGAAAGACAAGCCCGAGAACCGGAAGCTACCAGTGCGGGTTCTGGTTCGCATTAGCTTTGTCTCCGATCTCGCCAGTGAGGTTAAAGGTCTCTTAGGGGTTTCCCAGGTGCCTGTATGCGCGTGTGCTGGAGTAAAGCGTTCATACAACCGCTTTTCTCTTTCTACAGATAAATGCTAGGTTTGTGTTCATTTTTCCAGCTCTGTTCTTTTGCAAACCTGAGAATGACAGAGTGACTTTTCGCGTTGGGTCATCAGGCTATTTTGGTTGTAATAGGACGGGCCCATGATTGGTTATTCTTCTTTGAATTGGTAAGAACTTTAATCCAACAGCAGCATATGCGGCCAAAGAAGTGTATTATGATTTCTGGGGTCTTGAAATGGGTGGGCATTGATAGTGTGCTGGGGTCTGAATGTCTCATCCAAAACAAATATCAGAATGTAATATTCAGATTATCTTTGGAGGTCGGGAACCCTATTACATCTTAATACTGATATCATGGGATAACCTTTCGGAGAGAGAGGGGAGGGATTGGGCTGGAGAGATGGCTCAGAGGTTAGGAGCACTGACTGCTCTTCCAGAGGTACTGAGTTCAATTCCCAGCAACTACATGGTGGCTCACAACCATCTATAATGTGATCTGGTGCCCACTTCTAGCCTGCAGGCAAAACACGCAAAAAAAAAAAAAAAAAAAAAAAAAAACTTTTTTAGAAAGAGAGAGAGAGAGAGAGATATGAAGTTTGGCCTCTACCCTTTCTCCCTTTCTCCCTCACACAACTTCTATCACGACACCAGCTAACATGTTAAGCTCTGAGAAGCCTCTCCCCACACAAAACTCTCAACCCTGGATTTTCCAGTATCCATAACTGGGAGAGAAAAGAACTTTTATTATTTATAATCCACTTAGTCCGTGGTATTCAATTATAGCATCAGAAAACAGAATGAGACATAGTGTTAAAAATGCCTCAATTATAAAAAAAAAAAAAAGTCAAGAAGTTAAACCATCATTCAGGTTTCACCGAGTGTGATGATTTTTGTAATGAGGCATGTTCCTTGTTGGGATTTCTGGTGACTTGCCCATGGAACTTTCACAAGAAATATAACTTCTTATTTTTGCCAGGAGCTTCTAACCTAGGCTATTATGCTGCCTGCCAAGCGACCTCATTTCACTTGTAACCGTCGCTCAGAGAGCAGAGTCTGTGGATTAGCTGCGAGACTGAATTCTGGGCTGTAACACTTGCACTGGACGGTGCTGGTCCAGCAAGCATTCCATGGTTTCCATCCTGTCTCCTTCCACATGAAACCAACGACAAGCCGGAACTATGTCAGTCATGGAAAGTGTGAGCTGCTCCGGTGTTCTAAATAAGAGCAGGAAAGAGCTCACGTGGGTACTTACAGGCAGATCTGGAAAGAGCTCACGTGGGTACTTACATGCACATCTGGAATGGGCTTGGTGAGGAAGGAGATGACCAAGATGGTGATGACAGAGATGACAAAGAGGATGATGGCAAAGTACAGATAGTGGACCCCACAGATGATCGTGGGACAGTTGCTGGGCTCCATGCAGCTCCCGGTTCCATAGGCAAACTCAGTGATCATACGGGAGATTCCGATCAAAAAGCCTAGGATCAGTCCCCAGAAGGCTCCCTGGAAAAGAAAACCCCCGGGGTTAATTGTGTTAAAACAAGGAAGGAACAGGCACTGTCACTGTCCTAAGCAGCAGAAGGCAGAAATGAAGAAATGGAGGACAACAGGCTCTTCTAGGTCATCACGGGCCAGAGCGCTGAAATTCAGATTCGGGTGTAACTGTTAAGTCGCACTGTCCATGCATCTGACTTTATTTAGTGTTTCAGCAACATGTGTCTTCTATTCTTCATACATTCTCTCTCTCTCTCTCTCTCTCTCTCTCTCTCTCTCTCTCTCTCACACACACACTCTCTCTCTCACTCTCTCTCTCTCTCTCTCCCTCCATCTTGAATTCCCTTTCTCTGACTTTAAACCCTTTTCTGCCTTACCTCTTCCAAGGAGCCTTCCCTGGTGGTTTCAGTGTCTGTTGGCATAGCTCTTTCTGAATCCCTGCCTAGTTACACTCTGTCCCACATTTTATGGCTCACTTGTCATCTATCTTACATAGTTCCTCAGGTGAGCAGCCTGAGCACCAGGACTTTGTCCTTCCCTGGGCCCTGAAGAATTCTGACTTGAAAGACAAGTTCACACTGCAGGTAACTTGCACTAGGGTATCCTCTGGAGCTGCTCAGCCGGAGATTACAAACAAGACTTCCTGGTGGGAGCCACAGAGTCAAGCCAGAGTCATAAAGATTGCACGGATAGAAACAGTAAAGGGCTAGTGAGCAGCCAGATGTGTGCAGGTGTCTTACTGTGCACCAGAGAGTTCATGCAGCGGAGCAGGTGAGGGTGGAGAAGCAGCCATCAGCTCTCCCGCCTTGTTGTCCACCAGAGGCTTCAGAGCGGAGACCGCGCTTGTGTGCATAGTGACCAAGGGAAGCCTTCCTTTCTCTCCCTTGCAGCTCACACATACGCATCCATCAGAGAATTCATAATGGGGGGAAACCTTATATGTGTAAACCTCACTGTGCACAGTGAGCCCATGCTGGGGAGAAGCCGTACGAATGTGAAAAGCGTAGCGTGGCCCTCAGTTCTAACTCATACGTCACGTCATACCACACGACCTGTCTTGTCAAAGAGTGAGGAAGGCGAAGCTCTCTTGTCACAGTCCCCACCCCCTACCCCACCCCCACCCCCATAGGAGACACTTTTGTTCTATTATTTCTCCTTTGTTAAACAAGGCCCCTATGGTTTAAAGTTAGTTTTCAGGAAGGCAATGTAAACACAAGCATTTCAGAGACCAATTCAAAGAAAATAGAAAGTAGATACCTAAAAAGAGAGGGAAAACGGATGGAAAATATACACTATTAGTTGGAACCTTGTAGTAAGAACCAAGGAGCCAGAAACAGTGGGTCTGATACCAACTCCTGGGGGTTCATGCCAACTCTCAGGGAGCCTTTTGGGTCCTTGAGACCGAACCATCCAAACCTATAGCTGCACATCCATTCCTGTTTGAAGTCTCTGGGATACAGAATCATTCTCCCAGAGACTGTGCAAGCCCCACCTCCATCCTCCTCCCCCTCCCCCCACCCTCTCCCCCTCCTCCCATAAGCAGCTTCTGCAGCACACTGGCTTGCCGGGAGCCACTGGACCACTGCCTACCTGTTCATTGACTCTCTTGCAGAAAATAGCAAGCAGGAAGACAGCCGCAATGGGCGGCCCCAGGTAGCTGGTGATAGACTGGATATAATCAAAGAGTTGCCCACTCTGCGCCGACTGCACGATGGGCACCCAGGCAATGCTGATGCCGATCAGCACGAGGATGAACAACCTGAAACAAATGCCCCACAGCAGAGCGTCAGTGCTACCAACAGTATGCAGACACAGGGGCGCGCAAAATTAAGATTCAATCCAGTCGTAGGGCACTGTCAACACACTGGTTTTCTCTTTAGTAGGAGCCTTCTGAGAAAAACACCCATAGAGATCACAGTGCTACTCAGTAGGGCGCAAAGTCGCAGATTCTGTGCTGGTCAGATGGTCTGTTTTGGAGGAGACCCTTACGTTTTCAAAAAAAAGGAGTAGGGATGCAACCTAGTAGTAAAGTATTTGCCTAATATGTGCAAAGGGCCAAGTTCAACTCCAGCACCATTTATTAAAATACCCATGTACATAGGGGTTGCTTTATCATTTACAGGGTGTATTCACAAACTAAATGTCAACCAACCTTCACTTCATTTTTTTAAAACAAAAAACGTTGCTTCAAAGGATTGACACAGTGTCAGGGACATTTGGGTCCCAAAGAAGAGCAGTAAGAGGGGTGAGTGGAAACCATCCTGAGGCAGCGCAGAGCCCTGGGAAGGGCTTAATCGGCTGCGGATGGCGGGCCTGGCTTTGCTCAGCCCAGGCCTAGTTAAGGCACAGAGAGCTTCATTCCGCCATGCTCATTGGCAGCCTGAGATAAGGAAGTGGACTTCTTACGTTTCTTCTAATGTCAGTGGGACACTGTTCAGTTGTTTTCAACGTGAGGTGAAATGCCAGAGCTGGGGATCTAGCTCTGCGGTGTAGCACCTGCCCAGAATGCACAAAGCCCCGCGTTCAGTCGCCCAGCACCACCGAAAATAAAGAGAATATCAGTGAAAGGTCACTATCTCCAGTTATACCAAGCGTCTGCCAACCTTGCCTAACATGAGAACTGCTGTGGGTGGAACCTTTGGGGTCTTTTAAGCTTCCGTGGTATGTGTTGGGGTGCAGGAGGGGGTGCTGCGTTCACCTTCCGGCAATCATGAGCTCCTTCTCCGACGCTCTCTTTCGGATCTTGGTGTAGATGTCCATGGTGAAGAGGGTGCTGGCGCTGTTGAAGATGGAGGTCAGGGAGCTCATGAGTGATGCCATCATTACGGACAACATAAGGCCTCGCAGTCCTGGAAGAGAACAGGGTGTTGAGGGACAAATCCATCACCCAGACCCTGCTGCTCCATATACCAGTATCCAAGGTTTGTGTGCTTTTAGAAACCACGACGTGTCCTCAAGTGTTATCTCTCAAGAAAGAATAGATGTTTTTAAGAAATGTACTGTAGCTTTCAATTCTAAGACCACAGCAGACAATGATTCAGAGACAAGATATTAGACACTTTCCAATTTAGTGGTAATGATGACGGCGCTGGTGGCGGTGAGCGTGGTGGGGGTTTCCAACTAGGGGGATTTTCATGAGGACTTTCACCAAAAAGATTCACCGTACAGCAGAAGGCTGTCTACGCTAGATTGCAAAGAGGATGAAAAGGCATCCATGAGTGGGTGCCTGGAGAGAGGAGGCAGATCACACCTGGCAAGGGCGGAGCGTGCGGAGTGCGATGGCTATCTTAGTTGTCAGCTTGGCTACATCTGGAATTGACTAAATGCCGAGCGGTTGGGCAACACCTGTGAGGGCTTTTCCTAATGAAATCATTCAAGGTGGGAAGATCCCACCCTTACTCTGGACCACACCTTCTGGTGGCAGCCTGTATATAAAGGAAGCGGATGAAGGGAGCTCTTGCTCTTTGCCTGTTCGCCCTCGCCCTCGCTGGCAAGCTCATCCCTTCACTGGCATAGGCGAGCCTACTCCCTAGGGATTGCAGCGGATGCTAAAGACCTGCGGAGACACCCAGCCTTGTGGGCTGAACAGCTACTAAGTTCTGGGCTTTCTGTTGGGAGACAGTGACTGTTGATTGGCTGGCGCACAGCCTGTGAGCCACTCTAATGAATCACCTGAGGAAGCAGGTCTGTACCTGGCCTGCCGCAAGACCTATTTCAGCTCTGCCGACATCAGCTTTGTCATCGGTGGCTTGAACAGTATAGGGACAAGCAACTTAATTTCCTCTCATTTTTCTTAACCGCTGAGCCAGCTCTCCAGAGCTTCCTCTCATTTTTCTACTCTTATTAAACTTTCATTCACTTGTCTACTCAACAAATGTGTGTTAAATATAATTTTATAGCAGCCCAGGGCTCCCAAAAAAATCATAGTGTAAGTAAGGTAAGAGAAGCAAAAGATAAGTACATGATAATTAGGAGACAAAATGGACAGAACTGATGTGGATTAGTGGGGGGAGGGTGGGTGGGAGGAGATGGGGAGTAGGGCGGGGGAAGGGGAAGGAAGGGGCAGACGGGGACGACAACCACTGGGAGGGAAAAAGCTGAATCTACAAGCGGGACCAAAACGAGGCAGCCTAAGAAGATAGGGAAAGAGACAAAGAGGAGACAATAATATTATGAATCCAAAGGGAAAGATTCGAGAAAGACGACTGATCAATGACATTAAATGCTATGGAGTTGATGTAAGGGGAGAAGTGGGAAATGTTTGTGTGGTCTAGCGCAAGAACAGCATTGGGAGTTCAGTATTCTCAGAAGCCAGGGGGCAGCCCAGGACCCCAGAATCAGCGTTTTGTTGTTTTGCACTCATCTTTTTGCCGCTCTACCGCGTGCTACGGCCTCATAAGAGCAGAGGGGCCGAGCCCGCCCATTTGGAGAAGTAACGTAATTCCTGCAGAGACCAGCGTGACTTTTGCTCACTGGGACCTCGATTAATAAGCAGTCAGAGTTCAGTGGAGTAGTTAAATATTACTCCCACTCTTATACAGATGCTTTGCTCAAGGTTGTGTGTAAAGTTGGTGGTGAAAAGTTTAAAAAAGGAAGCTAGACACGGCGGTGCACGCTGGGGGAGCCGGACAAGAAGATTAACGTGAGTTCAGTTCACAGCTAGCCTGTCCTACCTAACAAGACTGTTCCTCAAAAGAAAAGAAAACATAATAAATAAACAAACAAGGGGAGGAAGCTTGAGACAGTGGCTCAGTGGGGGGAGGTATCTGCTACATAAGCAATGAGGACCTGTGCTCAGAGCCCCAGCATCTGCACAAAGCCAGGAACTGTAGCACAGGTCTATAACCCCAGTGCTGGTAGGGAGGGGACGCACAGGTATTGGGGCTCCCCAGTCAGCCAGTCTAGCCAAAACTGTGAGCTCCCAAGTTCAATGAGACATTGTGAGTCAAAATAATAACCACAACAGCAACAACAATCACAGCAGCAACAACAACCACAGCAGCAACAACCACAGCAAAATGTGCCTGGCTTAAAGGCTCATGTCTCGGAAGACAGGGTAAAAAGAGTATAAAAGCCAGAGAACCAGGAAATCTGCTGTAAAATTTTGTCTCCTAGAAATGACAGGGAAGCATCACACATGATACCTTAACCATATGGCTGCTTAAATAAGGCCCCAACAAGGACAACACTAATAGACATGCTAATATGGATGGCCCACCCATAAGCAAAGAACTACAGGCATCTAAGGGGCACTAAGAGTGGGAGAAGCTGTCTTCTCCCAGGCATGAGCTCCTATACCAAGTGGTAAGCTCTGAAATCATATACAGACAAACAACACTATGTGGACTCAGCTGTGTGTGTGTGTGTGTGTGTGTGTGTGTGTGTTAAAAATTTTAAAGGCCAGGTGTTTGAGAAAAGGGGAGCACATGGGAGGAGTTGGAAGAAGAAAAGTGAATGGGGGGAAGTGATATAATTATATTTTAGTAATAAAAAATAAATAAATAGGAAAAGAACTATTATAAATACGCAAAAGTGTATGCTATTGAAATTGTTGTCAGTTAAAATGTTCTCTACAAATACAGTGGCGCATGCCTGTAATCCCAGCACACAAGGAGGCAGAGGCAGGTGGATCTTTGTGAGTTCGAGGCCAGGCTGGTGCACAAAGTGAGTCCAGGACAGCCAAGGCTACACAGAGAAACCCTGGCTCAATAAACCAAAAAATTTAAAAAGTTCTCTACAACTTTGTAAATTTCCTTCTTACATACTTAATATTTTTATCACAGTATGAATTTTTAAAATTGTGAAAAAAAAAGTGAGATGCATGGCTAGGAAACTGGCTCGGTGGGTCAAAGTGATGAGCGCACAAGCCTGAGGATCTGTGTTTCATCCCCAGAATCTACAGTGGGAGGAGAGAACCAGCTTCTAAAAGCAGCCCTCTGATACCCACATGCACACATCACACACACACTTACAATTATAATAAATAAACTATTTAAGTAATAATAGAAGTGGAGACTTGATGTCTACTTGTGGCTCCCAGATGCGTGTACACACGCACACACACACACTCACACACACACAGACACACATGCACACACACACACGAACACAATTCTAAATATTAAGTGAGCTCACTCAGCACTTGAGTCTCTGCTGCTGGCTTATTGCACTCAACAGCCGCAGCAGCATCTGCATAACCACAATGGACGGACTGCCTTCCCGTGAGTCTGACTGTCACCCCATCGTTCACATAGACCATGTTTTTATCCATTTATGTTTAAACACGTGGCTTGGCTTCATAGCTTAGCAATTGTGCACAGGCCTCCAATGTGCACTAGAATGCAGATGTCTCTTTAACATCCTGGCTTTATGGCCCTTGGACAAGAACACTCTATGGATTCATATCTTGAAACCTATGGTAATTCTACTTTTAATTTTTTTTTTTCAGGAACCTCCATACTGTTTTCCAAAATGGCTGTTATAGCCCCTTTGTTTAACTGCTTTAGATTATTATCTAGACAGGCACAGAAAGGGGCCTTTCTTTTAGCACAACTGATGGACAAAACCCAGGACTTCTAAACCCCAACTAAACTCAAACATACAGAAGCGGAGCTTTAACCTTTGTGCACACCCCTGGCTTGGAAGTGGCTTTCCCCAGAATGCACCCAGAAGTCTAGGTGGGGTCTAAGCCAAACTGGCCTCCCAAGAAAGTCTTACCATTCGGCATGAGCTCCACAACCAAGGTTGGGTAGGCGATGTTGGTACAGCCCACTGGGGTGCCGCAGTACTTCTGACATTCTGAGGGGACCACACAGGCGATTTTTTCTAGAGAGAGGTGAAAAGTTGGGTCAGCAAGTGTTCACTGGGGCAAGAGATGCAGTGTTTACCATCTTAAAGCAGCGCTTCACATGAGACATTCCTGGCCAACACCGGAACAATGCCAGGAAGAGAAGGTCTCCCAGCTCAGGCCTGGTGTCATAGCCCTGCCCTGTCAGCCCTGATGCACCTTGATGCTCTCACCATCAGAGAAGATGGTTTTTAGGCAGAGAAGGAAAGGACACAAAGAAACAACTTGTGGGGGAAGGAGGAGACACCTGACTCTATCTTAGCAGCTTGGTGATGATAGTTGTCTTTTTCCCCCTCTCCTGAAAACCATGGTAGCTCTTAAACATACAGTCAAATCCCTAGAAAACTGGAGTGATCCCCAAGGTGTGGGAAATCTGGAGCAGAGATCAGAAAGAAATATGCTGGGAGGGGAAGGAAACAAGATCTAGAATCGGGGAGAAATTTCTAGAATTCATCTCAACAAACATTTGTTAAGTATTCATTTAACAGTGTCCTATACAGCACCAATTCACTATAGTAGTATTTTGTGGGTTTGTTGTTGTTGTTGCTGTTTTGTTTTTTGTTTTGCTGTTTGGTTTCGTGTGTGTGTGTGTGTGTGTGTGTGTGTGTGTGTGTGTTTTGAGACAGCATTTCTCTGTGTTATCTCGGTAGTCCTAGACTCACGGTGTAGACCAGGCTGGCCTTGAATTTACAGCGATCCACATGCCTCTGCCTCCTGAGTGCTAGGTTAAAGGCGTGCGCCACCATGCCCAGCTATAGTAGTATTTTATAAATAAATATATGCAGTGGCCATTACAGTATGAGTCGTTCCATTTGCTAAACAACTGACTCTTGGTATCCATGCGTGACTGGCTTCTGGCTTCTCCTTACCCAGTGGATTCCAAAGTCTGCAGGTGCTCAGCCCTTAAATAAAACAGCATCGCACCTGCTGTAACATGTGCACATCTTCCCCCTAAGCCTCCAGATTACTTACAGCACATCATAAGCTGTCAATGCTATGGAAACAGTTGTTCTACGATATTGTTTGGGGAAGTGATAAGCAAAAATTTATATATCTCAGTGTAGGTACAAATATTTTAATATTTATTAATATTAAATGTTAATATTTAATAATATGTAGCTAGTTGGAGATCCACAGATGTGTGAGTTATGAGTACAGAGGGCAATTATATCTTTCTCATGATAGACAAGCCGGTACAGCCATGTGGGAGCCTAGAGGGAGCAGCCAGCCAAGGACAACATAGCAAGTGTCTGCCAACTATTCTGACTTCATTTTGGAGGATGCTTGCCAAGCTGTCCCTCTGTGGTACTGTATTTATTTATTGCTGTTATCTTTGCATTTCAAGACAGTTTTGATTCATGACAGCGAATGGAAAATTATTTTTATTAATAACAATAATGTGTAAACTGAAATGCTGGGAGGCCACAGAAAGACCAAAGATGAATTCGTCATTCAAGATGTCAAATCACAAGGCGTGAGGCCCCCACAAGGCAACAGTCCACAGAACAGGGCTCAGAACACAGGGCCTTCAGCACAGAACACAGGGTTGGCTGTGTCGATGTTAAAATTACAAAACACAACATTACAAAATAAATTATTAGATAGCACTACAAGCCTGGGAGGCGAGGGTACAGGTACCGCAGAGGCCAAACATGTTTCCTGAAGAGGGAACCTGGAGGATGGCATGACTGTGGGTGGGAGATTAGGGGAAATAGAAAGCAGTCAGCAGTGGAGGAAACAAGAGAGTCGGTCTCTCCTTCCACTCCGTGGCCTCCAGAGATCAAATCCAGAATGCCAGGCAAGCCTGCTATCTGACAACTTTAAAATGCAAATAAATAATAAATAACAAATAACAAAGAAATCAAAGAAGGCAACCCAAGATGTCTATGCCCCCGGTGTGCACACCACCTGACACAGGCGACCCCGATGGCCTGAGCTCAGCTAGAGGACACTTACCTGTGTATAAAATCCGGCTGATCATGCCTGGCATCACCATGAGGAACATGGGCAGCAGCTTCAGGTAGCCACACAGCGTGCAGCCGGCCTTCACATGAGACATGTTCTTGGCTGAAAGGCAGCGCTGCACAATGACCTGCCGGGAACATGCCAGTGAGGAGCTGTGCCGCCCATGGCTCTGTGACCCTCTCCTGGCATCCCAGCTCCTCTGCTTGGAGTCTTTAGCCTCTGTCCCCAGCAACCCACAGGCCACGTGAGCCTTCCTTTATATACTCAACCCCAATGAGCCAGACAGGTGGGAGTCTCGGTCACGCAAGCTCCCTGTCCACCTGCACACCCAGACTGCATACCTGATCCGTGCACCAGTACCACAGGGCGAGGATGGTCAGGCCAAAGATGAGCCCAGGCCACGGCATGTCTCCCTTAAGAGGATCTCGGAATATGTGGAATGAGTCCTCCCTGGGAGTGTAACATTCTTTCCTGATTGTTGTGTTTCCATCAGAAACCATCGTGGGAATAGCATTCATGTACTTCTCCATGAAGGCCTCATACCCTCCTACTTCGTGGAAAGCTGGAAACGTTGGTACAGAAAAGAATGTGAACATTTTAGCTCCTTCCAGTGAGTTCTTCTATGAGTGTCTTAGGCAACCAGAGGATACCAGCTAAGAGAAATGATGTCGACATGTGTTTTGGGGCAGAAAACCTTCCCTCTAGGTCTCAGGTTTCTTATCTATAAAACTGGGAGTGTCAACTCTGCCCAGCCTTCTTGGGAGACACTGGCATTTCAAAGCAGCCACCTGTGGAAGTTCCCTGACTGCAAACAGTATAAAAAAAGGGAGGTGTCTTAATAAAAGAAGACCTTGGCTTTGGATCACATGCACACTGTTTGTTTTCCTTTAAATCTCAGCTGTCAGCCATGGTCTTTGGAACTCAGATCACAGACTGAGAGACACACAGTAGCCTTCTGGAGACTGGACACAGGCTAAACAGCTGGCCCTAGGGATGCACTGGGAGTGGGTGAGGAATCAGAACCCTGTCACTTCTCAGCTCAGGGTAGCCTGTGCCTTGCTGATCCCCTAGAGCCTATAATTAGAGGAAATCAAATGACAGTTGTTAGAAAACTGAACTCTAGAGCGTAGACAAGAGTCCTTAAAGGACATCCAGAGGGTCCTATACACCTGAAAACAAAATGTGTCTTCTATCTTCTTGTAACAACTAGGCTTTCCAGTGCCATCGTTATAGTCAAGTAAAATTTCAATAGGCAGTAGGATATGCCAACAGTGAGTGAACAGTTTTTAAATTTTGTCAAACAAAGCATTAAAATGAAAAATTGCCTTTCACCAACAACGCATGAACACTGGACTTTAACATCACAGGGCACACAAGACATGTGACTTTGTGTCACTCATTCATTTTACCCAGGTACGCTGCAAGCACAGCACCAGAGCACTACACTGGGGGCCACTGACCCAGGCTATAGAGAGCTCAACAGGAGGAGCTCAAGTGTTCCTTGGGTCTGCTCCAACAAGTGTCCTATGGGGACAAGGTGGTTCCTACATGGGTGGCCAGTAAGAGATGGGCCACTTCCCCAAACTAGGCAGAGCATGCAGGCAGGAAGTCCAGTCTCACTCTTCTCTTCCCAGAACCCTCCCTACACATCTGCCCCCACCTCCCCAGCTAGTTCTAACCCCACTTACCAAACCCTGTCAGGATAACAGACCCCACCAGCATGATTGCCGTCTGCAAGGTGTCCGTGTAAATCACTGCTGCCAGGCCCCCTAAGCAGGCAAAAAGATAATAGGTCACATGGAGTGGGTGGCTGCCTACCTCCTCCCCTTTCCTACCAACTACCCTCTCTCTACCACCAGTGCACTCCACCACCCTGCCGTCACCATTGACCTGCCTTCCCTCTCTAACCCTATTGTAATATTCTGCTACTCAGATTGTTTGTAACCTTCCCTTTTCATGAAAATACCCTCAAGGCCTGGGGAAAGGAGGGTGTTTGTCTCTGTCTGAGCAGAAATTACTGGTTGTGAGCCTTTAAAACTAGAACATGGCTCAAAAGAATGCTTGCTCTTGCCCTCCCCATCCTTGTCCCTGGCCACCTATGGCAGGCCGGAGAGCTGGCCCCGGGGTCATGAGAGCAGGAGAGCTGATCCTGCCCCTCACTTGTTGCATCACTCAGGAGAGCAGGCCCTGAACCTGGCCTGGCCAGCACAGTAGAGTTGGCCCTGGACATGGGGGTTGCAGGTGAGCCAGGCCCGAGGGTGTGGGAGAGTAGACCCTGCTTCTTGTCTGCTGCTTCTTGTGGCACAGATGACGGCTAAATGCCCCCTCCCCTTTCTTGTCCCTCAACACCTATGGCAGGTAGGAGAGCTGGTCCTGGGGTCATAAGAGTGGCCCTGACCCTCACCTGCTGCAGCACTTAGGAAAGCAGGTGGCACACGCCTTTAATCCCAACACTTGGGAGGCAGAGGCAGATGGATCACTGTGAGTTCGAGGCCAGCCTGTTCTACAAAGTGAGTCTAGGACAGCCAAGGATACACAGAAAAACCCTGTCTCAAAGTGCCCCCCCACCAAGAGAAAGAAAGAAAGAAAGAAAGAAAGAAAGAAAGAAAGAAAGAAAGAAAGAAAGCAGGCCCTGCACCTTGCCTGGGCAGCAAGGTAGAGCTGGGCCTGTTTGTGGGGTGTTGCTGATGAGCCAACCTCAAGGGTATGAAAGCAGGAGAGCTGGCAGGCTAACCAGCTCAGATACCTCTCGGGTCCAGATCCAGGGCTTTGAATGGGCCCAGCCCAACATCCACCCCATGTGCGTGAAGGAACCAGTCCTACAAATCCAAAACCACAGGTTCTGCTGACACAGGGCACAACAGGATATCCGAGAAGAATCTTAGTGGGGTTCCAGTATTCATAGTGTAGAAGAATCCAGAGGCCTCGTACCAGACCAGTGACTCGTTGTAATGAACATTTGCAAGCAAAGAAGTGTATACTGTGAGGCACGCTGTGACGCACTACAGCTTCCACAGTGAGGTTTTTTTTTTTTTCTGTTAGAGAGGGAGGTTGCAAGGCTGGAGGGCAGGTACAAGAGAAGTGGGAGATGAGTGAAATTGGGGTGCATGATGTGAAATTCACAAAGAGCCAATAAAAATCTTGAGAGAGAGAGAGAGAGAGAGAGAGAGAGAGAGAGAGAGAGAGAGAGAAGGGGGAGAGGGTTTGTCCTTTACTTTGTAATGCTAGAGATGGAATGCCGGATCCTCTCCCCTGCCCCCCCCCCGTGTCTGTCTGTCTGTCTGTCTGTCTCTGTGGTGTCTCTGTATGTGTGTGTGTGTGTGTCTGTTTGTCTGTCTCTGTGTGTGTCTCTGTATGTGTGTGTGTCTGTCTGTCTGTCTCTGTGTGTGTCTCTGTGTGAGTGTGTGCGCGTGAGTACTTGAGACAGACAAATGTGCTAGCTGTCAATTACATTCCCAGCCCCTCTAATAACTTCTTATCCTTGTGTTTGCAGGGCTCCCATGGAGCAGTGAGTTCCACTGTTGCTCTTTCCCCTCCATCCCTATGAAGAACAGCCACGTCTACGCTGTCCCCAACTCTTTCTCCAAGACCTCTTTGCATATCTTTCTCCCACTTCAAAATGCCTCCCGATCTCATCACATTAAATATGAGGCTTCCGAGGGCCCTGTACCTGCTTACGTCATCAGGCTGTGTGTTCCCTCTCGCCCCACAACTTCTTCCAGTACCTGGTGGCTCACCTTGCCAGACCCATTCCCACCACTGCTCTCCACTTATTTCTTCCCCTGGCACACCTCTAATTGTCCCGGCTTAGCCACGTGGCCCCACAGCCTTCAGGGCCAAGCTCTTCCTGAGAGCCCGTGAAATGTTGTCCCGACTAGTGCAGCCAGTACGGCAGCGCTCCAGGTTTGCAGTAGAGACTAAGAAGACAGCCATTCTCAGACCCCACCTCCTTCAGCCTTCGCAAGTGCCTAAGCAGCAGCCACGCCCGAGCCACCGACTCGCTTGAGTGGACTCACCTGTGATTGTATAAAGGGCCGTGATGGCTAGCAGAATAAAGATGGCCAAGTATATATCCAGGCCCAGGGCTAGATTGATGAAAATAGCCCCCGAGAAGATGTCTGCCTGGAAGGAGAGAAGAGAGGTAGAGGCAGAAGTGAGAAAAGGTTTTCTGGTCACAGGGGCCATTCTTGGGTTTCCAAGCAAGCTTTATTCTTGATAGTAGTTAGCATTTTACAAGAAACAAAAGGACTCTATGATTTTTTTTTTTAATCTATGAAATACTAGATTAAGCACATAGGAAGTGGTTTCTGCGCCACACAACATCCCCTCATTTTCCGTGTGTACCGTGCACTGTGAATCCCTAGCTGAGGATCATGGGACATTGTGCTTCATGAACATTGAAACATGAAGGATTATGTCAACATCCCAGTCATCAGTGATGCTCCGGCCATTACTCCTGGGTTTATGCATCGGTGCACAGGTTTGCTAGCTCTAGCCACAAAAGCAAGCCTTGGTGCTTCGGATCTGTGAGTGGGGAACCGGACCTCCACTCACCACTCCTTCAGCAAGGTTTTAATTGATGTTCGCCCAGGACACCAAGTTCCTCTTGCGTGTTACTAATGCTTTTGCCTACACTGGCAGGACACTTGCCCCCTGTCGTACTGCTCAATTCACTACGGCCATTCTTCCAGGTTTCCTTTTTGTAAAAAAGCTACAATGCTGGATGGTGTGCAGTTGCTAAGATGAACCAGCAGACGGCGCCAAAACACTGTGCTATCAGGAAGAGGCACGGTCTCAAAAATCTTGGTAAATCTTTTCAGATTTTTCAGGTAGAGAAATCAGACTTCTCCTCCATGAGGTGTGTGAGGTTTTCCTTATTGCACAAAATCTAATATGTTTTAGAAATCTGCAGAAGGAATACAGTCAGACTCTTTGGGAAGGGGCCGAAGGGGTTGGACGGACACATACACACACACACACACACACACACACACACACACGCAAGCACGCGCCATTTTCACCAGCCCCTTCCTTACACCGTTTGCATTTGCTCAGAGCCGCTCATAACCATCTATAATGAGATCTGGTGCCCTCTTCTGGTGGGCAGTCACACATGCAGACAGAACATTGTGTACATAATATATAAATCTTTTTTTTTTTTAAGTTCATAAGTTGAAAACTTAGTGCCCAAATCCATATACTGATGCTATTTGCAGGTGAGACCTTTAGGAGGTAATTAGGATTCAATGCTGAGAGGTGGGCCCCCAATAATGAGTTATTAGCGTTATAAGAAGAAGGAAAGACAGCCCAGATTATAAGCTACCTCTCCATGGAGTGGTGCAGCAAGAAAGCCCTCACCAGCTGCTGGTGCTACGCCATTAGACTTACCGGTTTCCAAAACTGTAAGAAATGTCTGTTTCACCTAATACTAACTCTATGCCCACTATGCGCTGCAACTTGAGCCCCAAGAGTTAATCGGCCCGCCCTCCCAAGATGGGCCCTACATCCTAGCTCCAGTCCTCCCAGACGTCCCATGCAAGATGCTCTCATCCTAACAGACCTAGCGTCACCGTTATTCCTGGTGAGAAAGGATAGACAGAATGAGGAGGTAAGAAGAGGGACGGTGTGTGTGTGTGTGGGTGTGCACGCGTGCTCACACAGGTACTCGCACACGTGAGTGCACACACATGAGTGCACGTGTGAGCATGCAGCTTCTTCAAAGTGTTGGCTAACAGAAATCTTATTTTTATGATATGCTACTTATATCCAGCACAGATAAAGGAAACATTTGTGCTAAACTGAAAGAGAGAGAGAGAGAGAGAAGAGAGAGAGAGAGAGAGAGAGAGAGAGAGAGAGAGAGAGAGAGAGAGAGAGAGAGAGAGAGAGAGAGAAGAGAGGAGGGGGGCAAGCATCTTCCTCTCATAAAGTCTATCCTTGGGACCCAAACCCAGGTTCCTGTTAAAGACATCAGATGGTGTTTTCCATGAATATAGCTTCCAAGGGGCGTTCAAACTCTTGTGGTATTACAAGATGAAAAGTTGAAACTCCAGCAACAAATGGTGAATACCAAAAATGCAATGAAAGAAAATGATGAAAATTCTGAACAGAAGCAGCCAGCCACTTGCAGATCCAGGTGACCTCACTGGCACAGAGAAAGACCCCCTAAGTTCGGACTGAACAATGAAGGGCAGGCTGGGGAAGAATAAAACGAGACCGCTGGCACTTGAGAGACCAGCCCGGAAAAGTGCGACTGAGGCTGAGAAGTTGGGTTTGCTCTTTTGTGACACGGGGAGGAAAAACAGGTGCCGTGTTTGAAAGAACAGCACAAAATTCGTGAGTGTGTCACAGAGAAAGAAGAGACGGAGAGTCAAACTAAGATAAACTACAGCGACCTGACGCTGCTCAGAAAAAGGGAAATTCTCTTCATGGAAACAAATGGAGGAAACAACCGGAGAAACTGGAAGCTTTGGAGGCAAAGGAAGAACTAGAAACAGGAAACTTGAGCTAAAATAGGCAAGATGTTCCAATTGAAGAATAGACAAGGCTTCAAACTGACTAAAGGGGGGCGCAGAGAAGACATAATGAATGTCAACGTCTCATCTTTGTTTTTAAGGTGCCGCCAGCAGCAGCCGGGAACGGGCTGTCTGTTACCAGCCTGGGTGCCTGGTCTGGGACTCTCCTGTCCTCAGACCCTCAGAAGCAGCATCCAAGGGAAGCCTGTCTACGTCAAGAAACAGAAAGAGAGCTGGAGAAACTCGGGTCTCCTGGAGAATGACATCGGAAGAAAGGGGTGAGGTCAAAGGCCCACAGGTATAAAGATCTACACGTGGCATTGAGATCCTTTAAGTACTGTTTGCCAGAATCCATGAGCCGGCTCAAGGACAGGTACCAGCGATACGCGCACTGCCTAGGCCCCAGGATTTTGGGATTATACTAAAGAAAGGGATGTTTTCTGAAAGTTTCAGAGATATTTAAAATATGTATTGACAATCTTTAGACAAAATAAAAAAGACAAAATAAAAAGGACTAGTTAAATAAGGAATACATTTTCAAATTATTGATTTTTTTTTTTTTTTTTTTTTTTTTGCTTTGTTGAATTTTTCTGGCATTTTGCCTGAAATATGTCCACCTCGAATTCCTTTTTCCTCATTTTTGAGATATCTGCTTGGCAATAATAAGATCAGTAGACATCTGGCTTATAATGTATAAAGTTATAAACCTCAAGGTTTTTGGAAAAGATAACCACTTAAAAGTATAGAAAAAAACCACTTAAAGGTTTCTAAATATATGCGCATCATAGAGAGGCACCCTGAACGCAGCCCCTCCCTCCCTGCCCACCTGATCTCGTTTTACTAAAGCCATTTTTGACCTCTAGACCCAACCCACAGGCATATTCTCTCTTCTGCCCAACCTGCTCTGGCCATATCAGACTTAGAACTAATAAGAGAAGTCCACATGCCAGATTTCATTACAAAAATATAAATGATATGTAAGATCAAGCCAGTATCTTCCTCCCTTCTTGAATCCTATTGTGTCAGCCACTGGTACCTAGGAACACTCTCTACCTGGAATCTCCAGTGGCCAAATCTGTCAGGGGCTTAGGTAGGTGACTCACACGCTCCCTCCTTTCCTCTGTACTTTCTCTCCCTTCTCACCCTCAGCTCAGCACCAACCTTCTTACAGGTGCCTCTTCTCCCGCCTCAACTCCATTCCCTGGAGACTCTGACTCTTGGTTCAGACCCAGGGTTCCCCTAGCCCTTTTATCCCTGTCTCTCTGAACAACTCTTTGCCTTACCGAAACCTAGGTTCAAAAATCCTTCTTCCCACCACACTTCCAACTCCCCGAGGGCCCTGCTTATAGTCATAAGTAAGACTCTTTTAGCTCTTTCCTGTAGCGCCTCTCTGCCCTTTTGCCTAACCCACCTCTATTTTCCTCTGTCCCCCAGCAACCTTGCAGGAGCTCTCTATACCGGACAACCAACAGCCATCACACTTCCCTAAGACGCAGAGAGAGGAAAAAAAAGCAAGCAATGGAACACCCACCCAACCAAGACAAGACCAGATACCAACACCCAGGCTCGCAATCATCCAAATCCAGGATGCCTAGACACCAGCATAAAAACACAGACATTAAGAGCCAGAGCAACAGCTCCCACCAGAACCCTGTAACCCTCGGCATGAGAAATGCAACAAAGCTGGAGCCCAAGATAAAAAATTACAAAATAGCAATTGCCACCATGTCCAAGGGCTGTAAAGAGGATATGGATAAATCCTTTAATGAGATCTGTGAAAACACAAATAAACAGCTGAACGAAATAATAAAAGCAATTCAAGACAAGAAAGTAAAATTTAGAAAAGAAATAGAATCACTAAAGAAAACCCAAAATGAGCGGAAACTAGAAATGAAAAATTTAGGAAGCCAAACAAAAACCTTGGAGATAAGCCTTATCAATTGAATAGAAGAGAGACGCTCAGACCCTGAAGACTAGGTAGCAGAAATGGATACCCCAGCCAAAGAAGAAATTAAGTCTAAAATAAAACCCAGGAACAAAGCATCCAGGAACGCAGAGAGACAGTGAAAAGACCAAATCTACAATTAATAGTAATAGGAAAGAAGAAAACCAGATCAAAGCCACAGAAAATATTTTCAACAAAACATAGAAGAAAATTCCCCTAACCTAGAGAAGGAGAGGCCTATCAATGTGTGAGAAGCACCCAGAACACAAATAGACTGGACCAGAAAAGAAATTCCCCATAATACATGATAATCAAAACACTAAACTTGCAGAATGAAGAAAGACTATTAAGAGATGCAAGAGGAAAAGGCCACAGTCACATTAAAAGGAAGACACATTATAATAACACCTGCCTTCTAAATGGAGACTACAAAAGCCAAAACGGCCTGGACAGACGTTTTACAAGCTTGAAGAGACCACAGATGCCAGCCCAGGCTACTATATACAGCAAAACTTTCAAACACAATAAATAGAGAAAGATGTTTCATAACAAACACCAAATTTAAGCAGTATCTATCTATAAGTCCAGCCCTACAGAAGATGCTAGAAGGAAAAGTTCAACCTGAAGAGGCTGAACACCCAAGAAAACACAAGGATAAATAATATCAGATTGGCAAATCAAAAGAAATGGAGAAAAAACCCACACCATAACAACAAAATAATAGGAATGAACAAATACAGCTCATTGATAACTCCCAATACCAGTGGTTTCAATTCCCTAATAAGACACAAACTAGCAGAGTGGATATAAAAACAGGATCCATCCTTCTGCTGCATCAAAGAGACACATCTCAACTTCAAAGACAGACGTAACATCAAGGTGAAAGGATGGAAAAGATATTTCAAGCAAATGGAACTAAGAAGCAAGCTTGTATATTTATTTATTTGTTTGTTTGTTTGTTTTTCGGGACAGGGTTTCTTTGTGTAGCCTTGGCTGTCCTAGACTCACTTTGTAGACCAGGCTGGACTTTGTACATTTATTTTAATATCTGACCAAACTGACTTCAAATCAAAACAAGAAGAGATCAAGAAGCTCTTGAATTTGGTGCATGATGTTGCAATTCTTAATATCATGCACCAAATTCAAGGGCACCAAAGTTCACAAAATAAAGACTACTATATCTGAGATTACATATTGACCCCCACACAGTGATAGTGGGTGGCTTCAATATGCCACTGTCACCAGTAGACAGGCCATCTAGACAGAAACTGAACAGAGAGATGCTAGAGTTCACTGAACTTATAAACCAAATAGACCTAGCAGGTGTTTACACAACAAGTTAACAAAACACACAAGCACATACTTTCTTCCCAGAAACTCAAGAAACTTTCCCCCAAATTTATCATATACTCAAGCATAAAGCAAGTCTAAACAAGTACAAAAGAAAAAATGGAATCCTGGCTCAAAACTGGATGTCAACAACAACAGAAGCTTCTAGACTCAGGGGGACGAACAACTCACTACTGAATGGAAAGTGGATAAAGACAGGAATTAAAGAATTTCTAGAGCTGAATTAAAATGAAAATAAAACATACCCAAACCTATGGGACACAATGAAGGTGGTTTTGAGAGGCAACTTTATAATACTGTCTACATCAGAAAATTGGAGTGATCTCAAATTAATAACTTAACAACACACCTGAAGGCTCTGGAACAAAAAAATAAGTAATTACGCCAAAAAGAATAGATGGCAAGAAATAATCAAACTCAAGGCAGAGATCAATAAAATGGAAAGAAAAATCAATACAAAGAATCAATGAAACAAAGAGTTGATTCTCTGAAAAAATCAATAAGATTAACCAACCCTTATTCAAATTTATTAAAGGACCAAGAGAAGATCCAAATTAACAAAATTAGAAATGAAAAGGTGGGTCACAGCAACAGACACTGAGGAAATTCAGAGAATCATAAAGACCATACTTTAAAAGCCTGTACTTCACTGAATTGGAAAATTCACAAGAAATGGATAGTTTTCTCAATACACACCACCTACCAAAGTTAAATCAGGATCAGATAAGCAATTTAAACAGACCTGTAATCCCTAATGGAAAAAAAAAAAACCAGTCATTAAAAGTCTACCAGAATCGCCCCCCAAAAAGCCCAGACAGATGGTTTGAATGCAGAATTTTAACAGACTTCAAAGAAGAGTTAACCTCAATATTCCTCAAATTATTTCACAAAATAGGAATCAAATGAACATTGCCTAATTAGTTTACAAGACTATATCTGTTCTGATACCTAAAAACATAAAGACTCAATGAAGAAAGAGAATTGCAGACCTATTTTCTTTAAGGACACAGATGCATAAAATTCAATAAATATTTGCAAACTGAATCCAAGAACCCATGGAAAAGATCATCCACCATGACCAAGTAGGTTTCCTCCCAGAAATGCAGGAGTGTCCCACTATACAATGGTAAGTGTAACCCACCAGATAAACAAATAGAAAGACAAATCTACATCATGACCTTATTAGATGCATAAAGGGTTTTTGACAAAATCCCAAACCCTTTGTGATAAAAGTCCTGAAGAAAACAGGAATGCAAGGGACACCTCAACATACTAAAGGCAGTTTACAGCAAGCCCATAGCCAACATTGGCGTAAATGAAGAGAAACTCAAAGCAGTTCCACTAAATTCAGGAACAGGGCAAGGCTGTCCACCCTCTCCATAACTATTCAATATAGTACTTGACATCTTAGCCAGAGCGATAAGATAACTGAAGGAGATCAAAGGGGTACAAATTGGAAAGGAGGAAGCCAACTTATCTTTATTTGCAGGTGATATGATAGTCATACATAAGTGACCCTAAGAATTCCACAAGGAAACTTCTATAGCTGATAAACTCTTTCAACAAAGTAACTGGATACAAAATTAACTTACAGAAGTCAGTAGCTTTCCTATATACAAATTTAAAAATGGTCTGAGAAAGAAATCATGGAAATAACACATCACAATAGCCCCCCAAAATATAAAATATCTCCTGCTCTAACCAAGCAAGGGGACAACTATATTATAAAAAGTTTAAGACATCAAAGAAAGAAATTGAAGAAGATACCAGAAGATAGAAAGATTTCTCATGATCATGGGGTCATAGGATTAATATAGTAAAAATGGCCATCCTACCAAAAGCAATCTCCAGATTCAACTCAGTCTCCATCAAAATTTCAACAGGATTCTTCACAGAACTTGAAAAAACAATTCTCAGCTTCATATGGAAACACAAAAAATCAAGGATAGTTAAAAAAAAAACCACACACACACTCCTGAATAATAAAAGAATTGCTGGAGGTATCACCATCCCTGACTCAAATTGTACCATAGAGCTTACTAATAAAAACTACATGGTACTGGCAACTGGCACGCACGTGCGCGCGCGCACACACACACACACACACACACACACACACACACACACACATACACACATGGATAAATAGAATAGAATTGAAGATGCAGACATAAAACCACACACCTATGGACACCTGATTTTTTTTTAATAAAGAAGCCAGAAATACACACTGGAAAAAAAAGACATCTCTAACAAATAGTGCTGTTCAAAGCTGTGTAGAAGAATGCAAATAGATCCATATTCATTACCCTGCACAAAACAACTCCAAATGGATCAATGACCTCAACATAAAACCAGATGCGCTGAACCTGACAGAACAAATCAGGGAATGAAGTTGAACTCATTAGCACAGAAAAAGACTTTCTGAACAGAACACTGTTAGCAGAGCCTCTAAGATCAACAATTAATAAATGGGACCTCAAGAAACTGAAAAGCTTCTATGCAACAAAGGATCATCATTCAGACAAAGCAACAGCCTACAGAATGGGAAAAGATCTCTGTCAGGTACACATCCTATAGGAGGGCTAGTATCCAAAATATATAAAGACTATATATCCAAAATATATAAAACGAAAAAAAAACTGGATATCAAGAAAACAAATAACTCCATTAAAATGGGGTATTAGGTTTAATCAGAGAATTCTCAAAAAGAAGAAACTCAAATGGCTGAAAAGAACTTAATGTTCAACATCCTTATTCATCATGGAAATGCAAATCAAAACTACTTGAAGATTGCATCTTATGCCCATCAGAGTGGCTAAGATCCGTAAGACAAGTGACAGCTCATTCTGGAGAGAATGTGGAGCAAGAGGAACACTCATCCTTTGCTGGTGGCGATGCAAACTTGTTCAGCCACTATGGGAATCAGTGTGACAGTTAATTACAGAAAATCAATATATCTCAAGATCCAACTATACCACTCTCGGGCATGTACCCTAAGAACACTTCATCTTACCACAGAGACACTCGCCCAACCATGTTCAAAGCTGCTCTATGCATAATAGGCAGAATTGGAAAGAACCTAGATGCCCATCAACAGAAAAAAAAATGGATAAGAAAATGTAGTGCATTTTACCCAGTTTTTTAAAAATTATATCATGAAATTTACAAGTAAATGGAAGAAACCAGGAAAATAACATGATGAATGAGGCATCCCAGACCCAGAAAAACAAATATGTTATATATATTTTTGTCCTACTCTGATGTGTTTGTTTTATTGTATTGTATTATTATCTCTTAGATACCTGTCTGTTTTATAATGAGAGACAGAAAGGGTCTGGAGACAGAGGGGAAGGGGTATGGGGAGTAACCAAACCAGGAGGAGAAGTGGGAGGGGAAATTGTAATCAGGATATATTGTATTGGGGGGAAAACTATCTTCAATAAAGGAAAAACAGGTGGGTAGTGAAAACATGATACACTTACAGAATGGGATGATACCCAGCTGTTAAGTTAAAAGTAACATTATGAAATCCACAGGTAAATAGACGGAACAAGAAAAAAATCATCTTGAGTGAGGTGACCCAGGCCCCAAAGGCAATATGGCATGTAGTCCTTTATATCTGGGTGTTAGCTTTCTAAACTTCCACAGGCATGACACTATGTATATAGCCACAGAGGTCAGGCATAGAGCGAGGAACTGAGGTTGAGGGAGGATCTCCCAAGGAAAAGTACATAGAATATGTAGTTAAAAAGAGATGGGGAGGCTGGAATGGGAGTATTTGATGGAGAAGTGGGGAAAGCGACTAAGGGAGGGAATGCAGGAAGGGATCACCAAGGGCCATTTAAAGGGTCATATGGAAACCTACCACAAAGAAGCTTCTTAAAATGTGTACATATGGGAAAGAAATAAAAAAGAAAGCCAGCAAACAACAGGAGCAACAAAGCCCCAAGGTGCCAAGTGAAACCTTCACTACCAGGAATGGGCTACATCTTATTGAGTTTTTGGTCAAATGGGGACCCGTGGAAATTCCCAAACAACTCAGGACTGCCAAGGCCATTGGTTTCTCTCCAAATACTGGTGGTGGTAACGCTTTATTGCTGAAGGCAGCACTTGCAGATCTTATTGAGCGTGAAGAGGAGCTGGTGCCTCACGAGAGCTTTCACCCATATTGTCTATGTTTATGGCACTTGAAGGCACTCTGCACTCCTCTAGGAGAGAAAGCTAAATGCCAGCCCAGCCACAAACCCTTCGATTTACAGTGGTGCTTGAGGACTAGCCAGAAGGAAGAGAGGGAAAGCAGCCTCAATCCTACACGAAGAACTACAGCCACCTAAGGAATGAATACAAGAGTAGGAGAAAGTCTTCCCCAAGGAAGGGAACACCCACTGGTTGTCTAATACCAAATGCCCAGTCCTGAAAACATACTCACCCAGTAACATTATACACCTTGAGCAGGTTATATACAGTTCGGAATCAGTATTTATGCATATATATTCATGTAACAACAAGTAATGAAAGAAGAGGCCATGAATTTGAAAGAGAGCAAGGATGGGAATTAGGGGGGTTCAAGGAGAAAAGGAGAAGGAGGAAATGATGTAATTATGTTATAATCTCAAGAATAAAATAAAATGTCTTTAAAAAATTAAAAGCATATAAAAAATGAAGAATAACCAATATAAAACAATGCATTGAAAGCTAAATGATCACTTTTCTGTAGTATTTTCTAGAGAGAGAAAAGCCTATTTTAAGAAAATAATAAAATAATTTGTGTATGTAGTTTTAAAACTATATTTGTTTTAAGACAAATATAATAGAAAGTTATACATTAGTAAATAAAACGCCTTAGAGTTGAGAGGCCCATGCACAGCACACACAGCAAGATAACTGTCACCGAGTACCTTGTGGCCCTGCAGACACCCTTTCCTAGTGTAGAAAACAGGGGACACCCAGCCATCCAGGCAGCATGTATTTGACCTGTTCCCAGACTGGATCTGTTGGAACTAAACCTAGGAACTTCAAAGTTTTTTTTTTTTTCACTTATAGCTTCTAATTAAAATGTTTAAATGTTACAAAGAAAAAGAAAGAAACACACATTCCTGGCAAACTTCAAAACAAGCATCACTAACAAAGCTGGCCACTGGTGAGGGCTTTTTGTCTGCCTTTGTGATTTTTAAATACTTTTCTAAAACATAAGCATCAACCATAATGCTCTCTACCCTCTGACAGTGGTGACTACGGGGATAAAAACTGAAAAAATACTTTATAACTTGACAGTTAAAGAAGAGGAAAGATAACACATTATGTGTTTATTTCTCTGTGTGTGCATGTGTGTGTGTACTTGGTCACGCATGCATGCATACCTGTTCATATGGCACTGGAGGCTGAACCCAGACCTTGTACATGATAGGCAAGTGTACTGCCCCTTACCTATACTGTGCATGTCCTCATAACACGACAGATATAACATGGACAAGGCCAAAATATGAATGTGTTTGTATATAGTTCATAGGATTATGGATATTTTCTCTGTCTGAAATGATTCTTAAATTCCATTATTTCCTTACTCTTTCAAGGATGGTACAAAAAATTTACAACAATAGATTCTTAATTGAGATGAAATATATATGTATGTATATAGTGAAAATATAAAATTATAGACTGAAAGACTCTCAAGAGTGCCGGCTTTTTAAGAAGTGAACTGGGATCAAGGGTACATAGTTCTGATTTGTTTTTTTAATAAATTGCATATATATGTATATATATATATAATCTGAGCCGTAGATATAAAAGTTCTTGTCGTATCGTTCTTTGTACTCTCATATGTGTGAAATATTTGGGGGAGGTTTTTTTTTTCCACTTATAAAAATGGTAGATGAGTTAGAGCACTCATTGCCTGCCTTGATGTAAAAGAGCCCTCCTATGTCTCTACGCCATCCCAGAATGGCTTGTTGTTGTTGTTGTTTGTTTGTTTGTTTTGGCTAAGATACTATTAGCACTAAAAGAAAAGAGAGAGAGGAACAGATCAAGACAGGAGGACGGGAGGAACAAAATAGAAGAAGACAGAGGAAAGGAAGAGGGAGGGGAGGAGGAAGAAGGGAGGAGGGAGGAAGGCATGGAGGAAGGAGGGAGGGAAACTTTCTCAGAGCTGTTAAGCAACGTCAGCTTTAATAATGCTAAAGTGTACCCCTCTAAGCCAAGAACTGACAGTTTTTTCTATAAGGGATGAGGTAGAAACCCAGGAGTGGTGGCGTTGGCCTGTAGTCCTGACTGCTAAAGACACTGGCAGGGAGACCATCACCTCAAGACCTACAGAGAGTCCAAGACTCGTCTGGACAACTTAGACGAGAGCTTGTCTCAAACATATTTTAATTTAAAAATAAAATAATTAAATTGCTCAGTGGTAGGGTGGTGGCTACAAGACCCTTGGTTCAATCCCCAGTAACACACACATGCACACAAAAATGGGCAGGGAAAGGTCTTAGGCACTGAAAACCATTCTATTGTATCTTCTGTCAAAGACTGTTCCTGAAACCACAGCACAGCCAAACACAACATAACCACACAGGGCCGTGCCTTGTGTGGTTTCCAATGAAACCTTGTTTATAGCAGCGGATAAAAGATCGGATTCAGCCCAAGAGTATCGTGTTTATCTCTATGAGCGCTGGGCTGAGCTGCGTCCATGGGACTCAGGGGGGCTGGCAATAAAACATGGACCCCACTGGGAAACCTCTTAGGCAAGTCACATGGCCTTAGCTTAGAAGTTTAAAACCCTAAGATTTTTTTTTTTTTTTTTTTTTTTTGAGACAAGGTCTCTCTACATAGCCCTGGCTGTCCTGAAACATACTATGTAGACCAGGGTGACCTTGAACTCACAGAGATCCTCCTGTCTCTGCCCTCAGAGTGCTAATATTAAATGTGTACAACACCATGCCTGGCCCGTGTGTGTGTGTGTGTGTGTGTGTGTGTGTGTGTGTGTGTGTGTGTATGTGTGTGTGTGTGTGTGTTTCCTGCCCATTCTGATCCTAACCAAGATATATCCGAGCACCCAGTAAGTCCTGCCTGGCGATGAGGTTTGAAATGGAGAAGCCTCATTACTCAAATGTCTCTTTCCATTTGTCAAAGTGAACAGCACAGGTCATAAGCATCAGACATTAAGCCAAAGCTTTTATCTTTACCCAAGGATCCAAAATGTACAGGGGGGTTGCTGTTTAATAAAAAGAAAAAAAAGTTTATTGCAGTCATGATCTGTGAAAACAGCTCCGGGAAATAGAAACCAGGACATTCAGTTGTCACATGACTCATAAAATCTGAAGCTTTATCTCAACTGATTGTACAGAGCTGATTTGAGGTACACCATGTCAGGAAATCTCACAGAACGAAATGCCTCGTACAGGCTGATGCAGCAGCAGGTGCTCAAATGAGCCAATAAAATTCATGGAGTGGCAAAGAGCCATGGTGACAAGATGGCAGCCGCGAATGAGGCGCTTGCTGCTGCTAACCTGTGGCTGCAATTCCCTGTGCTTTCTCCTTTCACCAGCCACGCTCCTGCTCAATCCCTACATCCTCCAAAACCCCTCCTGGCAGCTCCTTAGTTACTCCCTGTTGAGATAGGCGTCTCAAAGGGCCTTCCCACCTCTCTGTTCTTCCCTATGGCACACCATCTACTGTGTGCACATGCAACACACACACACACACACACACACACACACACACACACAGAGGCTAATCTTTTTTTTTTTTTAATATAAACTCTTACCTCTGTGCTTTGGGAACTAACTCTGTGTCTATGAGCCCTGTATTCCTGAACATTAGGCTCCCGACAGGTGAGACTGACATCACTGTAAATTTTCTAAAAATGTCATTAAATGACCCAAAGTGAACCTAAAGCCAACACAATTTATAAGGGTGAGTTCTTGATTTCTGCGCACACGCCCTTCCTTCACCATCATCACACACCCACTCTAAAGCCAATGCTTTCTCCACGCAGTCCTTCTAGAGCCTTCTATAAGCCATGCGGTTACAGTGTGCACTATGAAACCTCTCCGTTTTTCCTGGGGCTTGAGTTATGACCTAATATCTAGAGGAGTGTAAGATTCATATAGAGGAAAGACATCAGGTCAAAGATTCGGGTGTCAGGAAGCCCACTTCTTACTCCAATTCTGTCCCTGTGGAGCCTCACAAAGCCTGTCCCTTCTCTGTGCAGTTTGTGCCCTTTTCATCTTTCTGTGGCTTCATCATTACCTAAACACAGGGCATAACTGTGAGACAACAAGCTTTGAACCTAGGCAGTTTTTATTTGTTTGTTTGTTTGTTTTATCAGTGTTTGACAGCTAGCTATGAGTCTGTACGCCAGCTGCATGCGTGCGTGTGTGTGCATGCGCCTGCCTGTGTGCTTGCACTAACACACGGAAGTCAGAGGAAAACTTTCCAAGTCGGTTCTCACCTTCTGACTTGCTGAAGCAGGGTCTCTCTTGTTTCTCTCCCTGAACAGCTGCTCTAGGCCAGTGCTTCTACACACTGGGCCATCTCCCCAGCCCACGCTGTGTGTCTTTTGAGAAAATTCTTTGACTTTTCTCTTTTATTGTTTGGAAAATAAAACGCACATCCCCAGCCCTGCAGGATGACACCCCTGATGAGAATCAGAGACCAGGTGGTAAAGCCCTCAGTGGGAACTAGAGCAGCACCAAGGTATCGCCATGTGTGCTTTTCAGGACATCTTTGGGATCTTTGTTTGGGATCTTTGTTTGGTCGATGGGTGAAACAAGTATTGTATAGGCCAGAGCCTCCAGTCAGGAGCCTCAGAGAGCACACACAGGGAGCCGCCTGCAACTGTGTACAATTCAATTGTAAAATATAGGAAAGGGGCATCACTGGAAACCATACTCCTGCACTCATGCTAGGCTGCCAGGGGCTGGTCCCTGACTACCTGGGGGTTCTCAAGTCCAAGGAGGTTTAATCAGTAACCTGAAAGTAAGTGAGGTGATAAGATGGGCAGGAAAAAGAAGGCCTGGCACCGGTTTGTTTATATGACCGTCCCTGTACCAGTCTAAGGGCAAAGAGTACCCTTTCCATGGTAACTGCAGACGATAGATTTTCACCAGCTTGAACTGTGGCCTCCAAAAAGGAAAGCTATGCACCCTTTCCCGTGCACTCACAAGCTAATAGCTAAAACTAAGACAGTTCCCTCTGAGAATCCTATTCCTTCTAGGGTGTCTCTCAATCCCACTGTTTACAACTCTCTCTCTCTCTCTCTCTCTCTCTCTCTCTCTCTCTCTCTCTCTCTCTCTCTCTCTCTCTCCCTGAGACAGGGGTTATTCTGTGGCCTTGGCTGTCCTGGATTCGCTTTGTAGACCAGGCTGTCCTCAAGCTCAGAGATCCGCCCGCCTCTGCCTCCTAAGTGCTAGGTGCCTGGCTCCTTTTTCTCTTCTTAAGTGGTGCCTTTCTCCCTTACGAAGACCACCCTGATTTCTTCAGCACACCTAGCTCTTTGCATTCAAGGATCTGCCTACAGATCTCTAGTGAAATAAAGACTGGTAAGTCCAGGTTTTTCATCCTGGGTTACTGATTCATCCTGAAAACTAATCCTGGAAGAGAGAAGGAGAATAAGGAGGCAAAAATCAAACTGCTCCCAGTTGAGGGTGTCAGGAAGCGGTGTAAAAAGAGATGGAGTTCCGGTTGTTGGCCCCAGCTCCTAAGACAAAGTCCTGTGAGTTTCATCAGTGAGAGCAGGTTCAGAATAACTGCTGGAAGAACTGAGTGTCCACACACAAAAGACTGCGTGGACCCCACCTTAAGCCATACACAGTTTAACTCAAAGTGAGTCAAAACGCTGTTGAGCCAGGCTCAGTGATGCATGCCTGCAATCCCAGCTCTCAGGGAGACAGAGGCAGGAGGATCACTGTGAGTGTGAGTCTAGTCTGGTCTACAAAGTGAGTCCAGGACAGCCAAGGCTCCTCGGTAAATAAAGTGCTTGTTGTGCGTACACAAGAACCTCAATTTAAACCCCCACGCCCCAGGTCAAAGTTAAATATGGCATCTGTAAACCTAGTGCAGGGGTTGGAGACAGGCTGATCCCAGGGACTTGTAGCCAGTCAGTCCAGATGAATGGCAAGCTCTCCGTTTAGTGAGAAACCTTGTCTCAAAAAAAAAAAAAAAAAAAAAAGAAAAGAAAAGTGGGAAGCAATATATAAAGACATTTAACAATGATTTCTGGACTCTATACATGCATGCAGGGATGTACACACACACACACACACACACACACACACACACACACGCACACACACACACACGCACACATGCACACACCAGCACACACACATGCATGCGCACACAACTTTATTCAATTCTTAATAGAAAACATGGAAATAAATCTTCATTCTCTTAAATTTTACAGCAAATTCTAAGAGCTATTACCAAAAGTATGAACAACAAGTGCAAAATAGATAATTCTGTCAAATTAAAAACCTCTGTGTATCAAAGAATACTTCCCAGGAAGAGAAAAGATAGTCTCCATATATGGAGGAAATCCTTGCAAGTCATGCATCTGATAAGGATCTGGAATCCGAAATATTATCAAGAACTTTTATTCTTGAACAAGGAGACAACCTAACTTCTCTGTGCAGAAAGTGGGAGATTTTAGAGCAGTTTAGCACCCTAAAATGGGGTGTTTTAGAGCAATTTAGCGCCCTAAATGGGGTGGACTGTCTCTATCAACCTCTCTGCTCAAGGCTCAGGGAGCCATGCAGAAGAGGAGACAGAAAGATGGTAAGAGCCAGAATGGGGAAGGACTCCAAGGAAGGAGAGCCCTCCAGATCTAACAGGGCCGTGACAGCATGAGCAACACCTGGGCAAGACCAAGCCAGACGAAATCCCAGCACTCAGAAGGGGAAATGGACACAAGGACCTGCCTCTGGCCAAGAAGCTGTTTTACTACTGATATCTGTGGGGAGAGGGAAAAGCTGGTTTCTCCAATGGAGCATCATTAGGTATATCAACCACTCCCCAGGGCAGTCCTCACGGGTAGACGCCAACACAGAACAGACTCCACGTTTTCGTGTGTGCTTTTCTGTTGCTACTGTTTGGTTTGGTAGTTTTTGTCTTTTTTGCTGTTTGGTTTGATGTTGGGATTTTTTTTTTTTTCCTTTTCGTTTTTGAGAGAGAAAACATGAAATCGGATGGGTAGGGAGGTGGGGATGGAAAAGAATATGATCAAAATATATCGCATGGAAAATTTTAATGATCTTTTCATTTTTCATTGTGTTTATAGAGGGGGCTAGAATGATGGCTCAGTGGTCAAGAGCATATGATGCTCTTCCAGAGGACCAGAGTTTAGTTGTCAGCACCCACATCAGGTGGCTCACAATCATCTGTAACTCCAGTTCCAAGGGATCCAGTGCCTTCTTCTGGCCTCTGTGAGCACCTGGATTTACACACACACACACACACACACACACACACACACACACACATACACACACACGCACGCACGCACACACCCCCACAAATAAAAATAAAATAAATGTTTAAATATATATATGTTATAAAATGGCCCAATTGATGTGATTAGCATATATACTACCTCACATTCTTATTTTTTCTGTATAGTAAAAACACTTAAAATCTCTCAGAGGTTTCAAAGCACAATCCTTATTATTAATTGTAATCACTGTGATACAGTGATTTGCTCCTACTTCTTGTATCCTTGGAGCAGCGCCTCCCGACCCCGACACTACACCATCCTCTCCTGCCCGTTCTCCAGGCCCTTACACAGCTGTATCACAGCCCATGGGAAGCTGGACCAGACGAAGCACTAGTTTTAGGCCAGCCTGGGCCACCTACATAAGGAAACACTGTCTCAAAAGTAAAACTAAAAACATACTGCGGGCTGGAGAGGTGACCTAGAGGGTTAAGAGCACTGGCTGCTCTTCCAGAGGACCTAGGTTCAATTCCCAGCCACCACATGGCGGCTCACAGCTGTCTGTAACTCCAGTTCCAGGGAATCAAATGATAGGGTGCCAAGAGCGTATGCGCGCGTGCACACACAGACACACACACACACACACACACACACACACACACACACACACAGGAGATCAGGCAGAGGAGAGTCAGGAAGGCAAAACACCCATAAGCATAAAACTTAAAGCAATTTAAAAATCTATTTCTATAAATTTAACCTTTAAAATTCCACATATAAGTGAGATCTTGAGTGTATGTCTTTCTATGCTTGGTTTATTTCATTTAATATAATGTTCAACCATACCGTCGAATGATTTCTTTATAAGGCTGAACTCTGTGTGTGTGTGTGTGTGTGTGTGTGTGTGAGAGAGAGAGAGAGAGAGAGAGAGAGAGAGAGAGAGACAGGCTTTCACTTATTCTCTTGCTGGTGTGCACTTCTGTTGGTGTTACATCTTGACTACTGTAAACGAGGCTTTAATAAACATGGGAGTTTGGCGGGCCCTCCATGTGCTGCCTCCGTGTCCTATGTCCCCAGTGGTGGGAATGACGGCTCCCATGACATCTCAACACCCCTTCTGCAGTCTTCTCTTCAGAGCAGGCTCTGCTGAATTTTCATGAGCCTGTTATATTTTCAACTTGCACCACAGTGGAGGACAAAGCATCCCACTGGGCTCATTGGCCCCCTGGTGCATAAAATAGGACTTTCCCCTAAGGAGCAAGAAGGCTTAAAGCACAAAGTCCATAGGAACTTACACTTGTTTCTTGATGGAACAGTATATGCTGGAGAGTGAGAAGATGGCCTCTTCCCCAAGCCCATCCCACTGCCTGGAGGAGAGTGAGAAGAGGGCCAACAGCAGCCTCTCCTCCCCGAGCCTACCCCACCGTCTGCTGGGCACTTACAGAGATCTTGGTGAAAATGTAGAGCAACAAGGACAGAACGGAGAGATAGATCTGGATCCGCTTGCCTCCGAACCGCTTCCGCAGATACTCTGGCATTGTCACCACCTGGGTGGGAGGAAACGGAGCCCAAGTGAACAGAGAGGCCAGAGCGAGCAGAGCAACAGGATCTATGCTAGTGTCACAGGAATCATACCCTGTTAGCCCAGGAAGGCTACAAAGTAGCCAGATGCCGTTTGCTTATTTCAGTTCCACGCACCCTGCACAGTAGAAGTAAGGGAGACCCGGGCACTCTGTCGCAACATACCAATAAATACATCCCGATAAACACATCTTGTCTAGTAAACACATGACTAGACGTAACTAAGGAGGCAGATGCTTGCCCTGGAGATGGCGTGTGCAAACATGCATTTGTGTTTGTGTGTGTCTGTCTCTGTGTGTGTGTCTATGCTTGTATGTATTTTTTCTATGTAATGCATGTATTGCAAATAGGACAATGGTAGCCTCTTGCCAATGCACCAAAGCAGCTGCCCAAGTTGACTATGACTGTCACCTTGCTCTACACAGGCAAGGATTGTAGCTGCAGGCTCTCCCAAATATTCTGCTGGTTCCCTTCTGCAAATTCCAGCCACACTTCCGGCTTTGCTCCCTATACCCTTAAGCCTGTTATCTTCTGGACCAGCAACCAGTGAGCTTTCAGAAGGTATAGCCTGCAGAACTTGCCCTATGGCACCTTTTAGCTCCCAATGCATACACTTATATTTAGGAGGCCCATATATGTCACTGAAGAGGTGGGGTTACAACTATGTTTGATCAGCCACATGCTCAGGGTGTTGTGCATAAGCGAAGCGAGACGTGGTTCTTTTTCTCAACTATTTCCCTTCTAGGGGAGGATATAAACACAGCAGTGCAATGCAAGAACACACCCAGAGAGATGGCGTGGGATCCTTCGGGGGGATCTGAATCGTCACTGAGGGGCCTGCCTGGATGGACGGGTGATGGACCTGGATGAATGAGCCAGTGGGGTTGTTTAATGCCCCTGCAGGCAATCAGGGCCTTTTTTTTTTTTTTTTTTTTGACATTGTATAATTTATTTACCTATAATTGATGCCAGACTTTTCATAATAAAAATATATGGACTTTCTGCTTTATAAAGCTATGGTTTTTTTCCTACATACTTCTAGAAAAAAGTTACTCCATATTTTTATTAAAAATAGAGTCTTCTCTCATACAATACATCCTGGTAACACTTTCCCTTCCCATCCTCCCAGCTTTCCCTCACTTCCCCTCTCTCTCCCTTCAGAAAAGAGCAGGCCTCCAAGAGACAACAACCAAAGGCGATAAAACAAGATACCATAACAGTACGCAGAAGCCCTCATATGGAGGCTGGACAGGCAGTCCAATAGGAGGAAAGGAGTCTCAAGAGCAGGCAAAAGCATGAGAGACACACCTACTCCCACTGTTAGTGTCTCACACTAACATCCACAACATATATGCAGAGGTCCTGGAGCAGACCCATGCAGGGCCCAGGCTTGCTGCTTCAGCCTTCATGAACCCATGTGAGCCCTGCTTTATTGATTTGGTGGGCCGTGTTCTCCTGGCGCCCTTCATCTCCTCTGACTCCTACAGATTTTCTTCCCTCTCTTCTGTGGGGTTCCCTGATACCCGAGAGGTGGTATGGGAGGAAAGCAGACCCAGATTATTTTCTGCCCCTCCCCCTCCGTGGCCTCCAAGAGGACCAAGTTCACGCGTGTTTCTGCTGATGAGAAGAAATAAAAGCGTGGCTACTTACCCCAGCCTTGATGTAAATAGGGACAAACACCCAGCCCAGGATGACCACCAAAACCAAGGCCTGCAACCAAATCAAGAGGTAAATTCAGATCAGGAGAAACCTTAGCCCATCTCTGCCTCTCTCAAGAGACCATCAACCGGTATAGAAAAACCCCACACCTCTTTCTTTCCTTCCCTCCTTCCTAAGGACAATTCCCTAAGTGTCTAATAGAGTACTTGCTTGGCCTACAGCAAAAGCATCTGCATCCAAGGTGGTTCTGAGGATTCCATCACACCTCAGGATCCTCCGAACACAGACTGAAATTTCTGGTTGCTAAGACTCTGCTATAATCACATGTGGGACGCTTAGTCCCTAATGCAGAAAGGTGGTAGCAGAGCACACCAGGAAACCTTTGGGTCTTTGAGAGCACTGAAGTGACTGGGGTAATTCTAATGGGACTAAGAAGGGGGCGTTATAAAAGCCAGTCTTGGTCCTGTCTCGACCATCTTCCTGCTTTGGGTGGTGTGACCTCTCACAGATGCCCACCCTCTTCCATCATTTGCCACCCACACTGAGGTTGCACAGCCCAGGGGGAAAGAGCCTCACAAGAGTCTGTACAATGTTGCTTAAACTTTCAGCTTTCAACTCTCTGGACTAAGTAAGTATCTTTTCTTTATAAAGTGAACCTGCCACCTCCAACATTTCATTATAGTAATGAAAAAGGGACTTGATGCCCGGCTCCCTCTGCCCCTAGGACACTAGGGGTCATGCTACTCACGTTCCATTCAAAGCCACCCATGGCAATGCCTGCGGCTGCTCCTGTCCCCGCCAGCCCCACAAAGTGACCACTTCCAATGTTACTAGCAAAGAGAGAGGCTCCAATCTGGAAAAAATAAATAAATAAACAAACAAAGTTAGATAAGTAGGGACACTCAGGCTGGGCCACTGAAAGAAGAGACATGTCAGCCAAATGAAGGGACATAGGCTATCAGAGGCCAGCTGGGAACTTGATTAGGTTGAGATCTGTGGGACCAGTTTCCACAGTAGGCAAGGGAACGTGAGAAATAATAAAAACACAAAGGGACACTTGGAGGAGCAACGGGACACATCTGCACATCTGATCACCCTGTGGGTCTTTTTTCTGAACTGTGAGGAGGGCATGGGAGGTCCCACCAGCCCACCATGATGCTCCTAAGTCTCCTGTGAGACTGTCTGCTTGAGAGCAAGGCTGAGCCATTCAGCTTCCCATGCTGGGGACAGGCTGGTGGGCAGGGCAGGTGGGCAGGTGGGCGGTGGGCAGACTCCTCTGATGAGGGCTTTCAGTGAGTTCAGGAAGCTGGAGAGATGGCTCAGAGGTTAAGAGCACTGTCTGTTCTTCTAAAGGTCCTGAGTTCAATTCCCAGCAACCACATGGTGGCTCACAATCATCTATGAGGTCTGGTGCCCTCTTCTGGAGTGCAGGCATACATACAGGCAGAATATTTTATATATATATATATTTTATATATATATAAATATATATATAATTTATATATATATAGACTATATATATATAGTCTATATATATATAAAATATAAAATATATATATATATATATATATATATATATATAAAATCCGAGTCTCCAGCATCTTGTCAAGGCGGAGCGCGGAGCTGGTGGTTTCCAGCTGTTAAATGCTGGGGTTTTATATGCTCACAAGATGATATCAAATGATAACTATTCTCTAAACGCACATCACATTGTGATCTTTTTTCCCCCAACAAAGGTCCTGGAGATGACTCAGGAACTTGCACAAATCACTGCACTTCCCAAGGACACACTTGTATATCTGACCACAGGCTAGAAAACAGATTAGAAGGGTAGACGTTAAATCCCCAAGAAGGAAAATGAAACTGAGAATGGGGCTGTGAACAGGAAAGCCAAAGAAGAAAGTATCAACCGAGGGCCTGGAGAGATGGCGCAGCAATTAAGAGCACAGATTGCTCTTGCAGAGGACCCAAGTTCAGTTCCCAGGACCGGCAACTCACAGCCACCTGTAGCTCCAGGGTTAGAGGATCCACACACAATCCCACACAAAAACACACAATTAAAAAAATAAAATAAAATTTAAAGACTGTCAATTTGGTTTTTTTGTTTGTTTGTTTGTGTTTGTTTGTTAAGAAAAAAGTCAACTGAGATAGGAAAAAAATCTTGCTCTCCTTAAGTTGTAAACAAAGCCATGTCATAATAAACCCACCAGACGGACACATTTAGTACACTTAACTTACCAAACGAGCTTGTCTTAGCTGTGGGAACTTAAATGAGAACAGCCTCCATAGGCCTGAATTTTTAAAAACTTGGTCCCTCGCTGGTGGTGCTGTCTAGGTGTCTTAGAGGACGTAGCCTTGATGGCAGAAGTGCATCACTTCGAGGGTTAAAAGCTCACTCTGTTCCCAGGGTGCTTTCTCTGCTTTACAACTCTGGTGTGAGCCCTTGAGCATCTGCTCTCAGCATCCATTTCCTGCTTCCCACTCCCCCGCACGCTCCACCGCCCTGGACTCTAAGCCTGTGAAACCTTGAGCACAAATAAACCGCTTTCGTAAGCAGCTTTTTTGTTTTGTTTTGTTTTTTGTTTTTTGTTTTTCGAGACAGGGTTTCTCTGTGTAGCCTTGGTCATCCTGGACTCACTTTGTAGATGAGGCTGGCCTCGAACTCACAGCGATCCACCTGCCTCTGACTCCCGAGCGCTGGGATTAAAGGCGTGCGCCACCACGCCCGGCTCGTAAGCAGCTTTGGTCACGGTGCTTATCACGGAAGCAGAACAGTAGCTAAGACACCGGCCTACCCCAGAGGACTCGCATCGCCCTATAGCTGGGCAGAATCATCTAGCGTCTTATAATTATATGCTGAAAATCTCCTGTAATTTTTTTTTACTACCAAAAAGGCATAATACATGCCCCAGCAACCTTTCAAACCATCCTACACTCCAAAGGATGAACTGTAGTGACTTGGACATCATCTGCATCTTTGCATCTTTTTCGTTTGTTTGTTTGTTTGTTGGTTGGTTGGTTGGTTGGTTTTTTGAGACAGGGTTTCTCTGTGTAGCCTTGGCTCTCCTGGACTCACTTTGTAGACCAGGCTGGCCTCGAACTCACAGCGATCCACCTGCCTCTGCCTCCCGAGTGCTGGGATTAAAGGCGTGTGAGTTAGAGACATTTTCCTGACGTCTTTGAGTCTAGAACAAAATACATGTTACAAAACAGGAAGATACTCCAAGAAGCCATCCTAATTATACTAGCCCATGTCTCCAACATGGGGTAGTCAATGCTTGGTGACAAATTCTAGCCAAAGTAGAAGGGGTTTTTTTTTGTTTTGTTTTGGTTTGGTTGGTTGGTTTTTTTGGTTTTTTGTTTTGTTTTGTTTTTCTTAAACTCAGACAGAAGCAGTGTCAGAAGGGCCAGGGAAGGACAAAGGTGAAGATGTCTTCATTCACAGTCAATGGCGTCCCTACTAAATGTGTTAAATCTTGTTCTAGACAGAGCAACACAGGCAAACCCTCTACTCACAGGAAACTTGAAGCCAAAAACAGCAGGCATAAGCAAAGGCCTAACCAAAGAAAAAGGCCAGAAAGCGGTACCACAGAGTATGCCACAGCCACCGTGGTAAAGAGCCAGAGAAACACCATCTGTGGGAGACACGGCCGCCCATGTCAAGGTCAGGCTGAACACACCAGGTAGAGCGCTCCAAGTGGGAATGAGGGCACAGCTGAAAAGCAGGAAGACCAGAGTTCTGGAGTGTGGTCAACGGGGGAGGGTGGTATGAGAGAGGCTGGAGAGCAGGGAGGGCTGCGTTGTGGCCCAGACAGGGGTAGATTGTGTTCTAAGTATGACAGGAAGGCACTACAGGATTTTAAGAAGGAAGAAGGAAAAAAAAAAGAACAATATTTAATTTGCTTTTATGAACTGTTCTAAATTGTGCAGGGGTGAATAAAAGAAGGGAGGCCGCAGGGAGGAGGCCTGTTCTGCATCTGGGTGAAGCAAAGACAAGCTTGGGGCCTGGGGTGTGCCTTAGAAACAAAGCTGACAGCCTCTGTTGGTGGACCTGATGAGGGAAATCATAGCCAAGGCTCAACAATGTCAAGGCCACTCATTAAGAAAAAGAAACTTAGCCAGCCATGGTGGTGCATGCCTGTAATCCCAGTGCTCAGGGAGGCAGAGGCAGGCAGTCTACAAAGTCCAGGACAGACAGGCTACAAAGAGAAATCCCGTCTCAAAAAAACAAAACAAAAAGAAAGAAAAAGAAACTTGTTAGTAACTAATATTTTACAGACTAGGCGGGGAACATCTGTGTACACACATATGCATATATACATGTACATATACACGTATGTGTATTATGTAACAATAGTTAATGAAAAAAGAGGTCATGAATTTGACAAAAGAGCATGGGAGTATTTGGAGGGAAGAAAGGGAAGAGGAAAATAATGTAATTAAACTACAATCTCAAAAAAATAAAAGAAATATTTTTAAAAAGAATCTAAGGGAGCATATTGTTTAAAAATATCCACCTCTTTCTGACCCAAGGTTGATGAAGATGATAGCTGAATTTTAGCTAGAATTCCCCTCTTTTTAAAATTCTTTAAAATGGTCTAGATCAGATTTTTTTCCCCAAAAAAGGAAGATTGCTCTAAGAAAATGCTCTAATTATGGCATCCGCAGACCTTGAACCTCCATTCACCACCTCTCCCCTGGTTAATTATTAAGCCTAATGTTGTACAACTGAAGACTTAATTATCAGAACTTATTAACTGAAATACTCACCCCCTCTCTTAAAATCAGGAGACTTGTCTAGTGTCCTCCCACTATGGGAAGGTGGCTGACGTCAGGGTGGTCAGAACGCCTCAGGCCGTCCTGCCCTCTCCTCACTGAGGAGAGCTTGGCTGGTTATGGAAGGAGCACCACTTTGACTCCCTTCTAGACTTGACCCCACCCGAACCCGACTCCAGGCCTGCGCTCAGTCATCGACACAACCCTGACTCTGTCTTCACAAGATCACTGACATCGAGCACTTCAAGATTTTTTTTTTCCCACTTCCATTTTTTAAAGTAGACAGATTTGCTTCCAATACAGCTGATTTTAAAGCACGCAAAATTTAAGTACAGATGATGGGGTTCAATCCAGCGGAGTGACAAAGGTGCTCACAACGACACCGAGGGCCCGAGGTGATGGCAGCCAGGCTGGAATCCGCTTCTGCAAAGCAAGAGGAGCATGGGGGGGGGGGGGGGGAACCGCACAGTGGGGTTTGTGGGCAACCTTAGCTTCTGCCTGCTACAGCAAGAGGTCCTTACAGATAACCCGCCCCTGGTTAATTAACAACGTAGCATTTCCTACTATGTAGTAGCAGAAAGGCTACAATATTCCTTTTGGTCAAACCCTTTAATGATTTTAATATTACTTTCTCATTCTTTTGACGTGTAAAATGTCTTAACTGGATTGTGATTACAGATCATCTTTAAATACACCATTGTTGTTATATTAAAATTATTCATGCTATTTGTATCTAATATCTGAAGAAAATGTACCAATAAATGCTACAATAGGCACCAGTCTGACGTGCATATTAATTGATTCCCATAGGTATAATTATAGGTCATGATTTTAGAGCCTATTCTGTCTCGCTCGATCAGGAACAAATAAACACAGGTTGTGCAGACACCCACGGATTGCACCAGCTCCTCAGTTAGCTGTCACGGCTCAGACACGAATCCTCACTACGTGGACAAAATTCTTCATCAAAGGTGCTAGTGGAAGCTGCTGGATGCCTTCTGGTGTAGATCCCCAATCCAAAGGCGGATGAGACAGCAACAGAGATGGAAGGAAACACTGCGAGGGTCTATGAGAAAATGCCCTCTTTCTTCATAACGCCTGTGTTTCTCCTGCTGAGTGTAGCTGTGCGCTTTGGGTATTTAAAAAGGAACCCCTGCAGGGGGGGATACTTCTGGCTGATTTCACCAACCCCATATCCAATCTGAGGGGTTTTTCCCCAAGATGCTTTCAACTTCTCTTCTTCCAGAGTATTCTTTATTTTTTATCTCCAATGCCATGGGAGTCATTTTGGCTCTCCTGTTATCTTGTGGTGTCTGAGAGCGAGATGGCCTGTCACAGTGAGAACTCTTGGAGCTACTTTGTCCAGCTGGATGCTGGCCATCCAGCAGTGTTTTTTTTCCCCATGTCACCATGATAAATACTGACAGAGGCTGAGCACGGCTCCTGTTCCCATAGCTGAAGTGCAGTTCTATACTTCAGGAGCCCTGCAGTTTCTTCTTGCTGCTCAGTGACATGGTGGCTCAGCAAAGAACTCGAACCAGAGCTCAATTGCCGCAGGTAACCTAGGCAGCTGCCGCTCTCACCAAAAACTAGAGAGATATGGGGGTCCATATGTCCGCTTGTCCGCTCCGCTGTGAACCAAGCAATATAGTGCTCCATCTAGTACTTTTTACATCACTCCTGGCTGTATGCCATTGGCCACCTGCCGTTATCTCTCAACAAGACGATTGATACAACATACAGTTTGTGTGTGTGTGCGCATGCGTGTGAAAGAAAGAGAGAGGAGAGAGAGAGACTGTGAATGCATGCACATGGTGGGGGGTGCTGTGGTGTGGACAGGAAGGCCAAAACACAACTTACAAGAACTTTTATTCTTCCACCATGTGGGTCCCAGGGACTAAACTCAGATCTTCAGGCTTGGTGCGTGTGGCTTTACCACTGAGCCACCTCACCAGCCTCTATAATATTTTCTTTTATCATTTCAAGTCTCTCCCTCCCATAAGACACACGCGCGCGCGCACGTTCAGCTACCTCTGCAAAGCACGGCCTTACTCCAATCATAGAAATTCTCCTGGGCTCTCTCTCCCACCAGCTCCCATGGGCTGCTAAACAGTCTTCTGGTAAGCCCCATGCCTAGTAATAAATCCCTAGGAACTAGGAGTTGAAGGCAAATTTTCTCTAGCACAAATTTTCTTGAGCTTCGTATTTGCAGTTGGACTTCTTTCTTGGTCCCTTACCATCTACGTGCCCACAACACTTGAGAGCTTCCACACTTCTCATAGCGACAATTATTCAGGGGCCAATCCAGATGATGGCTTACCAGTGACTGCCATGGACCTCTCCCTAGTCAGCATCCATTGGCCCCCATCTCGCCCCCATGAGGACAACTACTTGACCCTTAAAGACAATTTATATTTCAAAGCCTAAAGTCCATCGCGACTTTATTTGGAGACAGAATTATCGCGAAGCTTATCAGGTTAACTGAACTATACAGGAGGAGCCTGGTGATAAGGATTGGTGTCCTTGTAAAAGAGAGAGAGGACACCAGAGACCTTTTACTCTCCCCTCCACTGCCCCTCTTACCCCCCCCACCCCACCCCACACTCACATAACGAGGCCATATGAAAACTCGGAAGACAGCAGCTATCTTCAAGCTGCCATCTTTTCTCAGGTCTCACCAAAATCAACTCTGGTGGCACCCAACTCTTTCAAACCCACTTCTCAGTGCCAGATCCTTGGCAGGCTTCCCAGCCCCTCTAATTCTCATCATTAAGGGAAGAACTGTTCCTCAATTGTCTGGGTCATTTCCCAAGGACAGCTTGCCACTCACTGCAATTTAGATCCCCGATAAGGCCAATTCAGTTTTCCATAGTACAGTGAGTCTACCATTAAAATTCTCACTTCAGTTCCTCCAGGGTTTGGCACAAACGGAATGGTTTCCTGTGAGCCTTTTTCTTAAGAAAAACCACTTACAGCCAAAGGAAAACATCCGGTTAACCATCCCAGCTGTTAATGTCAGAGCTGGAAAGTAATGGGATTGCACACACCTCCAGGATCAAAAACAGACATTGTGTAATGACTATGCCCTCAATGCATAACTTAGCCCTAGAAATGGGCTCCCGGAACCAGAGCTCCTCAGCGAGTCTTCAGCCAGCCAACGGCAATAGGTTGGTTACCATCAGACTACCCACAGGAAGTGTGAGGAGCCTGTCTTGGACATGTTCCAAGCCATCTTTTCTCAGCCTTATTTTGAGATCATCTGGGAAGCAGGAGACAGTCTCTAGCTACACAGAGCGCTAAGATCAAGTGGACAGAACAGGTTGGTGTGAAAGAAGCTCTCTCTAAATGCCTGTCCTTATATGCAGAGCTGTAACCATGGGTTACAGGGTTAAGGCCTGTAACCATGGCATTTATCCTGCCCAGTGGGAGACAATATCACTTCAGCAGCATGCCAAAATATAGCACGTGGTCTGAAGAACGCTTGAGCATCTTGCCCTGGATGCGCATGGCCGCTAAGCCTGAGTTAAGATTTCCAAGTTGGTTTCAGGTCACAGCCGAGTTACTAAACATTTCCAGTGGAAATATCCTGAAGTAACTCGGCAGACTGTGGGAAATCCGTCTTCAAATGATGGAGCTCCTCAAGGATGGGATTGCGAGGATCCCCAGGTTGGGCGCCATGATGAACGAGTGAAATTCAAATGCTCAAAGAAGCAGATGCTCCCAGAGTGCCTCGGGCTGCATAGCAAGTTCCAAACCAGCCTGGCTATATAGTGGCATAATGTCTCATAGGGAAAAAGAGTTTTCTGAAGGAGATCACACAGTTAGGCTGTCTGGCCAGTGGCCTCTGTGGATCCGCTATCTCCACCGCACTCCCAACCCTAGTGCTATGTCTACAGTAGTGAACTCTTATGGCATTTACATGGGCGCTAGTGATCTGAACTCAGCTCCTCGTGCTTGCTGTCCTAATCCCAGTTTCTATTGCTTTGATGAAGCACCATGACCAAAATCAAGTTGGGAAAAAAAAGGGTTATTTGTCCTATAATTCTACATCATAGTCCATCACTGGGGGAAGTTGGGACAAAAACTCAAGCAAGGCAGGGACCTGGAGGAGGAGCTGATGCAGAGGCCATGGAGGGGTGCTGCTAACTACTTTGCTCCTCATGGCTTGCTCAACTTGTTTTCTTATAAAAAACCAGGACCAACCCAGGCACAGTGGCACATGTCTTTAATCCCAGCACTTGAGAGGCAGAGGCAGGCAGATCTCTGTCAGTTCAAGGCCAGCCTGGTCTACAAAGCAAGTCCAGGACAGCCAAGGATACACAAAGAGACCCTGCCTCAAAAAAAAAAAAAAAAAAAAAAAAAAAAAAAACAACCACAAAAAATAAAAATAAAAACCAGGACCACCAGCACAGGAATGGCACCACCCACAATGGACCAGGCCCTTCCCCTATAAATTATTAATTAAGAAAATGCCCTACAGGTTTATATACAGCCAGATCTTACAGAGGCATTTGCTGAGATACCAAGGTTCCCTCCCTTCAGATAACTCTAGGTTCTGTCAAGCTGACATAAAATTAGCCAGCATATTTGCACGGCATTTTACTCACTGAGCCATCTACAAAGCCTTATAGGTTATATTCTGCCAAGCAGGCCTAACCTAATCAATGATGATACTTGTTGACAAGTAAATAGAGTCTCTCTTATATTTGTGTATTTTTAGTTTAGAAATAAAACCGCAACTCCTTCCACTGTACCATCCAGATGGTCATGCTATAGGTTTTTTTTTTTTTTAACTCTGCCTTAAGAACATTATGAGTGACACAGACAATGAGGTTTCATTGGAACATTTACTACTGTGCTACTGATAACAGAGGAAAACTGGAAAACTTGTTTCCAACTACAGTGCCCTACAACAGGAAAATAATTTGATAAATTAAGATTTAAACTCATGATGGACTATTGTGCAGCCATTAGATTAAATGATAGCTCTGGAAAGGATGCTATGACATGGGAGATGGTCATGATAAAATGTAAACTAAAGCAACACACAGCCAGGCACGGTAGCGATGTCTGCCGAAGGCTGGTACAGGTGCCTGCCACATGCTCCGGAATGCTCTGGTTCACACCATGAGTGCCAGGTCAATAAAGCTGCACCAGAAAGTTTGTCTCAATAAATCAAGAGGGAGACAGGTACAGTGGAGCACCCTGTAATCCCAGCACTTCAGAGTGAAGACAGGAGGGTCAGGGGAACAACAGGTCATCGTTTGAAGGCAGCAAGGGCTGCAAGAGACCTTGTTTCAAAATGACACCAAAAAAAAAATTGCTTCAAGAAGCCTATGTATCCCATGATCCTCAAAATATTTAAGTGCGTGTGTGTGCATGTATAATACATAATTTAGATAGATAGATACATAGATAGATAGATAGATAGATAGATAGACAGACAGACAGACAGACAGACAGACAGACAGACAGACAGACAGACAGAGATTGGTTGATTTGGGGGAGAAACACAGAATACATATTAATTTTTACTTTTTAGATTTTTCTCATGTTTTACAACAGTTTTATGAAATTCAATGATCAGAACACAAGTCTTTAAAACCTCCAGAGCTCCCTCGGACTCCATGGCAGAGCCTGAAGGCGGAGAACAAAGCAAGCAAGTAAGTTGAGTATCGGTGTTGTATGAAAGTGTCACCCCCAAATGGTGGGAGGGGGAAAAGACCGTTCCCACAGGCTGTCCTCTGACTTCCACATTCATGCCGTGGCATGTGCGACTGGAGCAAATACGCACACAGGCACACACCAAATAACCAACCAACCAAATAAATAAAAAGGCCACGGACCATTAACTACAATTGCACCTCATATGACGTGAAATAGAAAAAGGGGCGTCTGAACGGAGCTCAGCTGACATTAGAGCTTGGAGCTGAACACAATCAGCCTTGTTGTTTTCAAATGAAAACAAAATTATGTCACCAAGGAGAAGGTAATACAATCCACATGCCAACTTTACCTCTCTCTCCACGACCTAAGGAAATAGCAGCCTGTGCACACACAGGACCCTGTAATCAACTCAACCATCACACTTCACAGAGCTGTTAGCGGCTCCTGCTGAGCACAGGGGGAGCTCTCTGACCTGGTTCTAATCTTGCCTTTGACAAAGACAATTATGTGACCCGAGGCCAGTTGCCTTTAATGCTTTGAACTTCAATTCCTCTGCTCTAAACCAAGAGTAAGACTCCCTTTTAGCTAGCCAGGTGTGCTGGAGTGTACCTGTGGCCTCATCACTTGTCAAGAAGGGATGGAAGGATGGATGCGGAAGACAGCCATGGCTAGCTGGAAGCTAGCCTGGGCTACATGAGATTCTGTCCAACAAAAGGAAAGGAGAGCAAAAGAGAGTCTTCTGTCTGTCTCCTAAGATGTTTCCAGATGTGAGGTGCCAGATGTTGAAAAGTTTTCCCTACAAAGACTGCATTGTGGAGAAGTACAGTTGAGCTGTTACTGGCACATGTTTTTACAGACTATCCTGCAGTTCCTGAAAGACATCAAGATTTTTCTTTTCAGAAGCAAGAGTGTCATCGCTCAAAAGGAAAATGTTCTCAGCTAATTTCATGTAATTAGCTTTCTTTGTTGAAGGCCACGTCATGCCCAAAATATGCAGAACCTGGAGCTGGCTCTCTGCTTCCTGCTTCTGTCTTCCTCAAACTCCCCTCCATTTATATTTTTTTAATTGATTAGTTAGTTAGTTAGTTAGTTAGTTAGTTAGTTAGTTAGTTAGTTAGTTAGTTTTTCAAGACAGGGTTTCTTTGTGTAGCTCTGGCTATCCCAGAACTCACTCTGTACGCCAGGCTGGCCTTGAACTCAGAGATCTGCCTGCCTCTGCCTCCCAAATTCTGAGATTAAAGGCGTGCGCCACCACTGCCTGGCCCAACCTCTCCTTTAAGAGACATCAGGATTCCTAGGGCCACCTCTCTATCTATGCACTGCGTTGGGCCAGGTGTACCCCTCATCCAGGGATGTTCAAACTCCAAGCTACTCCCGGATAGATGAGCATTCATCTCTGTATTTCGGGTAACCATAGTTACCTGAATAGAATGCTGTTGCGGCTCCACCCAGTGCTTGGGATGCACTCATGCTACACATGTATGGGTTGTCTGAAATTCAGACTTAACTGATCACCCTATGCCTAAGGTCTCCAGTTCCATTGGATCCCATCATAATCACCTGAAGGATGGTTAGTATGGGTTGCTGGGACACATCCCCAGAGTTCCTGATGCAGTAAGTCTAGGATAGGCCTAGAAAAAAACGTTTCAAACAAGGATCCAGGTCTTGCTGGTGCTATTGCCCTGGGACCATGCTTTGAGAGCCTCACCCTGGCAGAATAAGATGGAGAAAGGAAAAACACTAGTTTCCATGATGTCTTTAAGAGTTAGCCCACAATGGCTCTGTAAGGTTGGTGTTGTTCTGTTCCCATCTTCATTTCATGGAGGAGGAGCCCTAGGACTAGAGTCACAGGGAAACGTGTCCCAAGTTCCATAACCGAGGGGGGCTGATGTCTATGGACACAGGGAGCAAACACAGCACCACAGTGACTTGCCTTCCTCCCTTCTTCTTCCTGGATACACTCTCCTGCGTGTCCCCACAGGGCCTCTGTGGACGGGGCCTCCTGTCCATCTCTGTGTACTCTGGCACGGTATATGCATGTCTGTGTTGTGTTTATTTTCCTGTTCCTCCTCCTCCTCTCAGGAATCCTACTTCATCCTGCTTGGCATCTCTTTTCAACATGGAAAGTTTGGAAAGATTTGACCTTTGACTTTTGCCATCTCTGAGATTGCACTTCCTGACTTTTGCCAGAAAATGTGGTAACCTTCACATATTAGGAATATTTTATTTCCAAGACTATGGCAAACATTTAGACACAGGCTTTGCTCCAGAATCATTACGGTCCGTGTTTACTTTGGGTGAGCTCCTGTGTACCCAGGGACAATGGCTGTCTTCCAGTTGTTAGCTCTGTACATATCTCTCCCTACTTAAAGACCCAAAGAGGTAGAAGATCAGGAAACTATTGCCAACTTTGGTGTTCTCCCAGTGATTTGGGGGCACTAGAGGGCAAAGAGGTTACACCAAAAACCCAGGTGCCAATGTAGATGACCCAATCTTTGGAATCACCAGTAGTTCAGGGTCCCTCACTCAGAGGACATGAGCTGCCTTCACTGTGTTTCTCCCACACTGGTCCTCATGTAGATCTTCAACTATGTCATGTTCCTTCCAACCTCAGGGCCTTTGACCATTCAGGAAGTTCGTTGGTTGGTGGGTTGGTTGGTTGTGGAATGGTAAGTTTTCAGGTTTTTCATTTGGAGGGGTTTTTTGCTTAAATTGCTCACCTCTAATTTTCAAATGGATGACTCCTTCTATTCTTTTTTCATTTGTAATTGAGACATAATAATTATAAATATTTATGGAACACAATGTGACATCTCAAGGACCAGCTTGATTGACATGTTTCATATCTGGCTGGCCCCTTGGGATCCTCCTGCTCCTGGACTGAAAACAGTCCTCTGAAAGGTCTTCCTGGCCTACCATTGTGAATTAATGATCACCCTGCTCCACCCCAACCACTCTTGGTTCAATTGTGCCTGTCATAGAATCTGCTTCATGGTAGGCAACACCGCGCAGTTGTAGAATAAATGAAAGAGTAATGACGAGCTGGAGAGATGGCTCAGAAGTTAAGAGCACTGGCTGCTCTTCCAGAGGTCCTGAATTCAATTCTCAGCAACCACATGGTGTCTCACAACCATCTATAATGAGATCTGGTGCCCTCTTCTGGTCTGCAGATGTATGTGCAGGCAGAACACTGTATGCACAGTAAATAAATAAATCTTTTTAAAAAATAAAAAAGAGCACCAAAGTTCGTGTAAAAGTCAGACCCCACTCTCTACTCAACTGTGAAGAATGTCCTGTCCATTTGGCTAGATCTGGGTAGGGGTTCTAAGTTTACTGCACGTATTGTCCTTGGCTGGTGGCATAGTTTTTGTTGTTGTTGTTTGTTTTGGTTTTTGGTTTTTTTGTTTTGTTTTGTTTTGTTTTGTTTTTGGAGACAGGGTTTCTTTATGCAGCCCTGGCTGTTCTGTACTCACTTTGTAAACCAGGCTGGCCTCGAACTCACAGTGATCCACCTGCCTCTGCCTCCCAAGTGCTGGGATTAAAGGCATGCGCCACAATGCCGGTGCCATAGTTTGAGCAGGACCCCTGGGCCCAGATCCGCCCATCATAATGTTCTTCTTGTAGGTTTCTAGGACCCTCTATTTGACCATGTCCCCTGGATGGGGAGGTCTGGTGGCACTCAGAGGAAGGATAGCAGGCTACCAAGAAGAGACATGATACCCTATGAGCATATACAGGGGGAGGAGGTCCCCCTCAGTCAGAGTCATAGGGGAGGGGAGTAGGGGGAAAATGGGAGGGAGGGAGGAATAGGATACAAGGGATGGGATAACAACTGAGATGTAATATTAATAAATGAATAAAATATATTTTAAAAAAGAAAAGAAAGAGTAATGCATAAATGGATGAATAAGTGGATGGATGGCTGAAGACATAGCTAATGGAGGAAGACTTAAAGACAAGACAAAATAATGACGATGCTGAGCCAGGTGTGGGAGTGCATGCCTATAATCCCAAAACTCAGGAGGCTAAAGCAGGCTGATTGTAAATTTGAGACCAGCCTGGACTACATAGTAAGAATCTATCCTTAAAAAGGAAGACTACTAAATCATCATCATCATCATCATCACCATCATCATCATCATCACCATCATCATCACTTGGGAGGCAGAGGCAGGAGATTCAGGAGTTCAGGGCCAGTCTCAACTACTTAGAGAGTTCAAGGCCAGCTAGGCTACATAAGACCCTGTCTCAAAGCAACAGCAAGAACAAATAAAATATCCCTACAAGGTAGGTACAATGATGTCTATTTTTCTCCCTAAAGAAGCTGAGACACACAGAGAGAAAGTCACCCAAGACCATGCAGGTAAGGAATGCAATGGGCAAAGGTTCACAGCAGCCCAGGGTGGCTCTAGACTCTGTCGTTCTAATTTCTTCATTGTAAATCACCTTCCTAATAGAAAGTTTCCTTGGAGGCTGCATAACCCTGCAGCTAACTCTGTGATACGCCGCCTGTCACGGGTAGACTAGGATGACTCAGATGATTTCTGATGTGAAGAATGTATCTCAGCCAACAGCTCTGATGCTCTTCTGGCTTCAACCAACTCGAAACACTGGTTATGATTTGCCAATTGCCTTTTGGGACTACAGGAGGGCTAATCTGTTAGAAAACACTAGGAAGGCAGCCAGTGGGAAGTGGGAGGTCAGGTGATTAGGAAACAGCTTAGTGGCAGAAACTTGGCTATACTGGTCGGCTGAAGCCTTGAAACACGAATCGAAGAAGCTCCGTAGAGCCAGGCGTAGGTCTGCAGATGAGACCCAGCAATAACGGTGTCAGCCCGAAAGCCCAGAACTCAGGGGTCTGAGGGAGCACAACCTGGTCCACACAGTGAGACCCTACTCACAATGAAGGGAGAAAGGAACAAGGAGGCTGTTAATTTAGAGGTAACTAAATTGACAATAGAAAGGAAAAGGCTTCAAAAATGGAGGATGACAGAGAAAGTGCAAGAAACAGAGGAAGAGAAAGAGGCGGTAAAAGAGGAAAATGAAAAGAAACAAAAGAGGAAAAGGAGGAAGAAAAAATCAAGAGGCACCAGGATGTTTAAGAAGGGAGGAACAGGGCAGGGGGTGTTGGGGGACACCAAAAACTTCCACTGCAAAATAAATGTCACTGTGAGAAGTGCCAAATTTTGCTAGCACCTGACACTCAAACTCAGAAAAAAAATAAATGGCTTGAGATGGTTAACAGTAGCCACGGTAGCCCACACCAGGCCTTGCCAAGAGGTCAGCGTGGCATAGCTATGGACAGCCTGATCAGGACGAGGCTTATTTTTCCCGTGTTACCACCGTGAAACTGAAAGATGTAAGAGTAGTGGGTCTCTGTCTCTCCTCTGTCTCTGTCTCTGTCTCTGTCTCTGTCTCTGTCTCTGTCTCTGTCTCTCTCTCTGTCTCTGTCTCTGTCTCTGTCTCTCTCTCTCTCTCTCTCTCTGTGTGTGTGTGTGTGTGTGTGTGTGTGTGTGTGTGTGTGTGTGTGTGTACAAGGACAGATATTAGAGTTTTAGAAAGGCTTTGTGCCCTTCAAACTTGCTCTGTTCTTATGCACTGTGAGGCCATTGCATCAGAGGGCAGGGCCCAGCCTGATGCCTCAGGCAGCCACCAAGAAAGACATGGGAGCCCTCAGCCAAGCCAGTTTCCTCCTCGCTGTTCCTTCAGCGCATCATGTGTTCATCAAGTGCTTACTTGCAGTGCAAGGCTGTGGAGTAGGCATCACGCTTAATCATTTTTTTAAGCTACAAAAAGGAACGAATTGTCCTTCATCATGGACAATGGGATAAGTATATGAGCAGCTTCCTGCAAATAGAGAGGGCAAAGCCAACCTTGGTGGCAGATAAGGCAGAAACCGCTCCTCCCAGGCTTCTGAGGGGCCAGCTACCTGTCATCCCTGAATGCTTCTTGCTGGGACTCTGTCCTGTTGCCTGTTCTTTGTCTCCCCTGTGTCAGTTTTCCTGGTTCCCTTCCTGCTTCTCTGATTTATGACCTCCCCTGTGTCTAGGGCCCTGCCATGTTTTCCCTGGGCAGCCTTTGGGCCCCCTGGTCGCATGATAACTGGTTGAACTTTGGTCTGATGGTTTGGTTTTTAGACACTTAAAAGCAAGATTAAGCTAGGCATAATGATGCCTACCTGTAATCCCAGCACTGAGGAGGCCGCGGAGGGAGGATCTTTAATTCAAAGTGAGGCCTTGCCTTAACAAGATAAATAAATGAAATAAGAAGCAAAATAAAATCAGGTATATTTCTTCAAGACATCTAAAAGTTTGAAGTGCCACCCTCTTCCTTTAAGGATAATTTTCATTCCATTTTGTTGTGGTGGTAGTTGTGGTCTTTGTTAGTGGTGGGTTTTTTTGTCTGGTTGGTTGGTTTTGGGGTTTTTGTTTTGTTTTGTTTTGTTGAGACAGTTTCTCCATGTAACAGCTCTGGCTGTCCTGGAACTCACTGTGCAGACCAGGCTAGTCTCAAACTCACAGAGGTCTGCCTCCTGAGTGCTGGGATTAAAGGCGTGCACCACCGCCGCCGCCACTGCCTGGCTTTCAGATTAATCTCTGTACTGTACCTATTGCCTCATAAACGTCTGTCTCAAGACCTGAGCACCCAGAAGAGCAGGGAGAACCCCGCTCTGTGTAGACCCGGGCAGCCCATGGAGTTACTCGTCCTCCTCACTGTCCTTACCAAGCCAGATCACCCAGGGTTCAATCAGGTAAGTCTTGGAAAAGGATCCACTGACAAAAAAAAAAAAAAAAAAAAAAAAAAGAATAAGAGACAAACCAGAGAATGGAGCAGGTCTGAGTTCTGAGACTTTGCAGTGCCCTTAAAAAAGCAAAGAATTAGCCTTTCCACTGTCCTACCTCCTTCAATCGTGAACTCTGCTTTCCTCCCAGTTTCCTCATGGGAAACACTCAAGCCCTCCCTGCCTCAGAGTTACCTACCATTCCTGCTTGGAAAGCAGCCATGCTAACAGCAGGTGAGAGGGGTGGAGGGGCCCATTGGGTGATGTGTACTGACGCCAGCAGGGGGAGTCACTCACTGGCTTCTCTGAGGGTCCCTGCATCAACATATCTGAGAACTGGTAATCTACTTACGGATTTAGGAACCTCTGACAGGGTTAAACTGACTTTTTAATTTACTACGAGAGAAAATGGAGATTATAATTTGGGTGATGTTTAAAATACATTTTAATTTTGATGAGAGTCTTTAATATGTACTTGCTTTTTTTTTTTAAGATTTATTTATTATTATATATACAGTGCTCTGCCTGCATGTACACCTGCAGGCCAGAAGAGGGAATCAGATCACATTATAAATGGTTGTGAGCCACCATGTGGTTGCTAGGGATTGAACTCAGGACTTTTGGAAGAGCAGTCAGTGCTCTTAACCACTGAGCCATCTCTCCAGCCCCCCCCCCCCCGTATCTGCTTTTTAAAACTTATTGTTATTTCATGTACATTTGGTGTTTTGCCTGCATGTATAGCTGTGTAGATCGGGAGTTACAGACAGTTGTGAGCTGCCATGTGGGTGCTGGGAATTGAGCCTAGGTCCTCTGGAAGACCAGCTTGGCCTCAAACTCACAGCGATCCACCTGCCTCTGCCTCTGCCTCTGCCTCTGCCTCCCAAGTGCTGGGATTAAAGGTGTGCGCCACCACACTCGGCCCAACACTCCCATTTATTAACCGCCAGCCAGACTCAGTGTAGGGTGCCATATCTGTGTTGTCACAGGTGTTTCTGATGCATAAACAACTTTAGAAGCCATTTATCTTTATTTTTTTAGTGCATGTAAGTGTATCACATGCATGCCTGGGCGCCAGATACCCTGAAACTGAGGTCACAGGCATTTCTGAGCCACCTTGTGGGTGCTGGGAACTGAACTCAAAGCAAATGCTCTTCATTGTTGAGCCGTTCCTCATGATTGTAAGGTCCAGGCACCTGGAACAATTTTTATAATTGTATGACGCCTTAGATGAAAACCATGGTTAAAAAAAGAAGAGTCAGCTGAGCGTGGTGGCGCACGCCTTTAATGTCAGCACTGGGGAGGCGGAGACAGGTGGATCACTGTTCACTGTGAGTTTGAAGCCAGCCTGGTCTACAAAGTGAGGCCAGGCCAGCCAGAGATACACAGAGAAACCTTGTCTTGAAAAAAAAAAAACAAAAAACAAACAAAAAAAAAACCACTAAAAACCAAACAAAACCACAACAAAAAAGAAAGAAAAAGAAAAAGAAGAGTCAAATGACAGCCTCACCAAGGAAGTAAAGACTTCTGTTCACAGGAACAACACGTGCCTTTCTGCTAGAGCAACCAATCCTGCGGTGTGCATAAGGACACAACACCTCTGGGAAACCTCACAAACCCACAGACCCTGCCTGCTTTGGGTGGGGACCAATGCCTCTCAGCCAACCCTCAGCCTGAAGCCGGGCTGTTCCCAGACCTACACTAACTCACAAACCTCCCAAGAGAGTTCATCCTCTGGCCTCCACCCTCAGAAACTGTGATCTGCCAGGTGGTGGTGGCGCTCGCCTTTAATCCCAGCACTCGGGAGGCAGAGGCAGGCGGATCTCTGAGTTCTAGGCCAGCCTGGTCTACAGAGTGAATTTAATGACAGCCAGGGCTACACAGAGAAATCCTGTCTTGGAGGTGGGAGTGGGGTGGGGGTGGCAGTGGAGGAAGGAATCTAACCCCAAGTAAATCAGCCCCAAGATTTTTATATAAAAATTTTTATATAATTTCCTCTGTTGGACCCTAGAGTCCACCCAGGTAGGGGTCGTCGAGAGAGACCACTCGAGGACCACAGTGTTGATGCAAAAACACAAGGTTTATTGCTGACTCGTCAGGGGGCCTCAGCACTCACTCGGGAGGGAGGCACACCGAGTCACTGTTACAGACTGCTCTTAAAGGCTAAAACCGCAAAGGTTAGGAGGGGCTGCGTGCCCTACGTTAGGATTGGCTCTGGTGGTCGCTAAGGGTGCTTGTCTAAATGTTATTGGCTATTGCAGGGGTCGTTGGTCTTGGGGGCTATTCTTGGCAGGGAGGGGTGTTGGGGAGTTTCCAGAGAATTTCCAGATGGTACTTTTCTGAGAATTGTTTACCTTAGTTGAAATTGTTTATCTCAGTTGGCCACCTTGATCTCAGAAACTGAAACTGGCCTTCAATTCTTTCTGGGTCACTTTCCCAAGCTTGTCTGGGTCACGTTCCCAGGCTTAGGCTGAGAGAGAGAGCCTTACACCTCATACTAAAAAAAAAAATCAAAATTTTAAAGCTCAACCCATGCCATCCCTAACAAAACAAAACCACCACACAGGTCAAGATAATTTTAGACATATCATAGCTTCCTTTTTATTTCTATGAACTAGGAGTGATGACATTTACCTCCTAAAGAGTGTCAGGAGATGTCAGAACCTCCGTTTAAAAAGTGGGACTTCAAAATATTAAAAAGCTTCTGCCCAGCTAAAGGAAACTCAACCAGGCCAAGAGGAAGTCCAGAGAATGAGTGAGAATCTCTGCCAACTATACATCTGGCAGAGGATTAGTAGCCAAAACATATAGAGGAAAATGTCCCCTCCGAGAGCCAGGCACCACTAACAATGACCCTACACCAAAGAAGCTCTCTCTTGAGTTGTTGGCTGAAAACAAGAGACTCCCAAAGCATTAGAGATTATTCCTATTGCACTCGGTTGCCCCTCAGAGGCGGAAGGTAAGTTCCTTGAAGACACCACGTGCTTCAGACATAGTGCCCAGAGGCCCCTGAGCTGGAACTAAGTGGAACGCCTCCTCCCTGAGGACCTGGAACTGAGCGGAATGCCTCCTCCCTGAGGACCTGGAACTGAGCGGAATGCCTCCTCCCTGAGGACCAGCTTTCTTGGTACCGGAAGACACCATGCAAGCTTCCAAAGGGGGCAGGGCAACGAACAGTCCTGTCCAACCATGACCCCTACGGGCCATAACGATGACCAGCGTGGCACGATAACCCCGAGGGTTTGGTAGCGGCACACATGCCTCAACAGTAACTAAGAGCTCTCTAGTTGGACGTAAGAACTGCTCCACAGGAGGCGAAGCATGCTTGGTTCTGGAGACCCAGTCACCTCTCCATGATCACTGAGGTCCTGGGTACTAGAGGGGGACCTGCAACTCTACCAAGTCAGCATCATGCCTAACTACAATTCTAAAACTGTCCTCATACCAGACACTTAGATAAGTATAGGTTTTACCCACCCACGCCCACACCCATCAAGATATTCCTCTTTTCAGTAAGTGGAGACCATTACTTAAAACCACAACCAATCAGAATGCAGAGTTGTGGAGCCCAGCCTCATGGAATACATCTATGAATCAACCCACAGACTTGGGGAACATTGTAGAAGATGGGGGGGGGGAGGGTTGTGAAGAGCATAAGAACCAGAGGATCAGGGAATTTGCTTTGTGGTTGTGTCTCCTAGTGATGTTAGAAGCTACACCCGCAAAGGCTCACCAACATGACTGCCCAAACATGAGCTGAACCATGACAACAAGAACAGACGTGCCAATGTGGATGTGGGACAACATGAGGCCTCGACCCTACACAAAGAACCATAAAACACAAGGGATGCTGACAACAGAAGTAGTTTTTCCCAAGGTAGAATATACCAATAGGTTATCCAATATAAAATAGTCATCCCTGAATATGTACTCACATACGTATACATATATACATATATATATATGTATGCTTGTAACAACAATTAATGAAAACAGAGGCCGTAAATTTGAAACAGAGCAAGGAGGAAATGTCTAGAGGTAGAAAAGGGGAGAAATGATGTGATTATATTATAGTCTCTTAAAATAAACAACAACAAAAAAGATAAAAAGTTTTGTTTTGTTTTGTTTTTTCAGAGAAAACTTACCGGCCACCACACCATACTTCGACCTGCCAGGAAGAAGCCTCCAACAGTCCCACGATTAGTGGAAAACATGGCCTGAGGAAAAGAGGGTCAAAAATGTACCCAGAAGTTAGAAGAGTGACCACCAATGAAAAACATACCACTCCACTGACAGGCTCTTTCTTATTCCCATCCCACTTTCTGAAGTGCTTCTCTTTCCTGTCGCACGCACGCACGCACGCACGCACGCACACGCACCCACGCACGCACGCACGCACGCACGCGCACGCACGCACGCACACATCCCCCCTACCCCACCCCCATCCCAGCCTCAGCATGCTCACATGAAGGATCTCATGAATAATTGCAAATTATGCATTATATACATAATATAGTTTATTATCACATTATATCTTATATTACACAGACAGGGAAACTGAGGCCCTAGAGCCAACTCTTCAGTTAGCCTGGCATGTGGTTTTGAGCAAAGTCCCCTCCTGTTGACTTTGTTTTGTTTGCATATTAAAAGGGGAAACGCAACATCTTTGTGTCTTTTGTACATGCACCCCAAGGTGTGGTGAAATTTCATACCTTTAAAAAATATATACTTTAAAAGTATATAAATTATATTTCAATAAAACTATTGATAAAAAAATAAAATATCACAAGGATGCAGCGTTAAGACTTAGTCTTACTTAAAAGACAAGATATTCAAGTTCAAGTTTTTCCCCTCTGAATACATACAGGCACTCCCTAGAGCTTGCAATTTGCATTATATTGTGACTAAGTTCCGAATGAATGAGGAAAGGCCTTCTGGTAGCAAGAAATACTTCACAGAGAGGCAGGGTTTCCCCCAAGTCTTGAAGGAAAAGTGGGGTTTTGTTAACCTGTGAGGAAGCAGGAGGAGAGGTGGGAATTCAGACTTCAGGATTGGCAGCTTAGGAATTGAGGTAGTACAGCACCCAGCGTGTGGTGCAGCACCCAGTGTGTGGGTGCAGCACCCAGCGTGTGGTGTAGCACCCAGCGTGTGGTGCAGCACCCAGTGTGTGATGTAGCACCCAGCGTGTGGTGCAGCACCCAGCGTGTGGTGCAGCACCCAGCGTGTGGTGCAGCACCCAGCGTGTGGTGCAGCACCCAGTGTGTGATGTAGCACCCAGCGTGTGGTGCAGCACCCAGCGTGTGGTGCAGCACCCAGTGTGTGGTGCAGCACCCAGCGTGTGGTGCAGCACCCAGTGTGTGGTGCAGCACCCAGTGTGTGATGTAGCACCCAGCGTGTGGTGCAGCACCCAGCGTGTGGTACAGCACCCAGCGTGTGGTGCAGCACCCAGCGTGTGGTGCAGCACCCAGTGTGTGATGTAGCACCCAGTGTGTGGTGCAGCACCCAGCGTGTGGTGCAGCACCCAGTGTGTGGTGCAGCACCCAGTGTGTGGTGCAGCACGCAGTGTGTGGTGCAGCACCCAGCGTGTGGTGCAGCACCCCGCGTGTGGTACAGCACCCAGTGTGTGGTGCAGCACCCAGTGTGTGGTGCAGCACCCAGCGTGTGGTACAGCACCCAGTGTGTGGTGCAGCACCCAGTGTGTGGTGCAGCACCCAGCGTGTGGTACAGCACCCAGTGTGTGGTGCAGCACGCAGTGTGTGGTACAGCACCCAGTGTGTGGTGCAGCACCAGCGTGTGGTGCAAGCACCCAGCGTGTGTGCAGCCCCAGCGTGTGGTGCAGCACCCAGTGTGTGGTGCAGCACGCAGTGTGTGGTACGCACCCAGTGTGTGGTGCAGCACCCAGTGTGTGGTGCAGCACCCAGTGTGTGGTGCAGCACCCAGTGTGTGGTGCAGCACGCAGTGTGTGGTACAGCACCCAGTGTTGTGGTGCAGCACCCAGTGTGTGGTGCAGCACCCAGTGTGTGGTGCAGCACCCAGTGTGTGGTGCAGCACCCAGTGTGTGGTGCAGCACCCAGCGTGTGGTACAGCACCCAGTGTGTGGTGCAGCACCCAGTGTGTGGTGCAGCACCCAGTGTGTGGTGCAGCACGCAGTGTGTGGTGCAGCACCCAGTGTGTGGTGCAGCACCCAGTGTGTGTTGCAGCACCCAGTGTGTGGTGCAGCACCCAGTGTGTGGTGCAGCACGCAGTGTGTGGTGCAGCACCCAGTGTGTGGTGCAGCACCCAGTGTGTGGTGCAGCACCCAGCGTGTGGTGCAGCACCCAGTGTGTGGTGCAGCACGCAGTGTGTGGTACAGCACCCAGTGTGTGGTGCAGCACCCAGTGTGTGGTGCAGCACCCAGCGTGTGGTGCAGCACCCAGCGTGTGGTGCAGCACCCAGTGTGTGGTGCAGCACCCAGTGTGTGGTGCAGCACGCAGTGTGTGGTGCAGCACCCAGTGTGTGGTGCAGCACCCAGCGTGTGGTACAGCACCCAGCGTGTGGTGCAGCACCCAGTGTGTGATGTAGCACCCAGCGTGTGGTGCAGCACCCAGCGTGTGGTGCAGCACCCAGCGTGTGGTGCAGCACCCAGCGTGTGGTGCAGCACCCAGCGTGTGGTGCAGCACCCAGCGTGTGGTGCAGCACCCAGCGTGTGATGTAGCACCCAGTGTGTGGTGCAGCACCCAGCGTGTGGTGCAGCACCCAGTGTGTGGTGCAGCACCCAGTGTGTGGTGCAGCACCCAGCGTGTGGTGCAGCACCCAGTGTGTGATGTAGCACCCAGCGTGTGGTGCAGCACCCAGTGTGTGGTACAGCACCCAGCGTGTGGTGCAGCACCCAGCGTGTGGTGCAGCACCCAGTGTGTGATGTAGCACCCAGTGTGTGGTGCAGCACCCAGCGTGTGGTGCAGCACCCAGTGTGTGGTGCAGCACCCAGTGTGTGGTGCAGCACGCAGTGTGTGGTGCAGCACCCAGCGTGTGGTACAGCACCCAGCGTGTGGTACAGCACCCAGTGTGTGGTGCAGCACCCAGTGTGTGGTGCAGCACGCAGTGTGTGGTACAGCACCCAGTGTGTGGTGCAGCACGCAGTGTGTGGTGCAGCACCCAGTGTGTGATGTAGCACCCAGCCTGTGGTGCAGCACCCAGTGGGTGAGAAGGGAACAGCAAGCGGCACTAGCTGTTGAGCCCAGCTGAGGGGAACAAATGTGGAGAAAGTAAAAAGTAAGACAGGATTAAATCTCTCTAGTGCCAGGCCAAAAAGCACAGGCTTTGTTCACAGGCATGGGGAGCCACTGAAGGTTTGGAAGGAGGCAGATGGCCTGTATGTCCAGAACAAGATGAGCTTCTCTCATCGCTCCTCTGGAACACCCACCTCTGAACCTGTGGTCATTCCTGGCCCAGCCTTCGGCTCAACGCCATTGGCCAGGTTTCTAGGTCTCTTCGTCCTCCCTCTCTCTTTCTCTGTCACTGGACCATTTATTCAAACACTTGCTAATGAGTGATGGTGGCTTTTCTCTTATCAGTGGCCCAAAGGAGTTAACCTCTGACGTCATTCCTGCAGCCAACACGTCTGCAGCAGGTACACCCTTCGGGGTGTGCAGACTGTGCGGATGGCTTGAAATCCTTTGGAAAGAAAGGCCTTTGTGCATCCAATCAGTTAACAAAGATTTATTGAACACCGCTGTGCATCAGGAAGTACCAGGGAGAGCACCCAAGTCTTTTTTGACTACTGGCAATGCCCCCTCCCACAAGAAAAAACACTCTGAAGACTCAGTGGTGGTCTTCCTGGGAATAGCAACATAATGAACAAACCTAAGGAGCAGAGAAGATGGCTGACACGGAAACAGAAATAAATGCTAAAAGATTTAGCCTCTAGAAATTGACTGGGGAGAAATTACTCTGAAGATAATTCTAAAGTTAGGAACCAAGGAACGAAACACCCACCCAACAATAACAAGAGTAGAAATCAACACCTAGAACTACAGTCATCTCAAATCCAGCGTAAGACACAATCAATAACAAGCAGGACAACCAGCAGCCCTACCACAGGAGGCCCAAGATGTGCAGCAGAGCTGAAGCACAAGACAAGGACTTCAAAATAGCCTTTATGAATATGTCAGAGTTCCTTACAGGAAAAAAAAAAAAAAAAGAACAAACCCATTGAAGAAAATCTATGAAAATACAAACAGTGAGGTGAAATGAAGAAAATAGATTAAGACCAGCAAGTCATAATAGAATCAATTAAAAAAAAAAAAACCAGGTTCTGGAGACATGGTTAAAAATACTGGCTGCTCTTCCAGAGGACACGGGTTCAATTCCCAGCACCCACAAATTTTAGGAACTCAAACAAGAAACTCAGAGGCAAGCCTTGCCAGCAGAATACAAAAGATGGAAGAAAGACTCTTAGGCACTGAAGACAACATAAAAGAAATGGATACCTTGGTAAAAGAAAACATTAAGTGAAAAATAAAACCTGTAAAAAAAAATTCAGGTACAAAACATCTAGGAAATCTGAGACACTGTGAAAAGCCCAAACTTACAAATAATAGGAATAGAGGAAGGAGGGAAAAACCCAGGTCAAAGACACAGAAAATATTTTCAACAAAATTATAGAAGAAAATTTCCCTAACCTAGAGAAAAGGATGCCTATCAAGATACAAGAAACATACAGAAGACCAAATAAACTAGGTCAGAAAAAAAATCCCTTGGTACTTAATAATTAAAACAATAAATGTGCCAAACAATAAATGTATTAAAAGCTGCAAGGGAAAAAGACCACAAAACATATAAAGACAGACGCAATAGAATACTGCCTGACTTCTCAGTGGAGACTCTGAAAGCCAGAGGGCCTGGACAGACGTTAAACAAGCCCTAATAGAGCACAGATGCAGCCCAGATGATTACACCAGCAAAACATTAAATCACAACAAGTGGAGAAAGAAAGATGTTCCATGATAGAAACCAAATTTAAGCAGCATCTATCTACAAATCCAGCCCTACAGAAGGAGCTAGAAAGAAAACTTCAACTTAAAGAGGCTAACCACACCCAAGAAAACACAAGGAAACAAACCCATGCCACAACAACAAAATAGAAATCAAAAGACACAAACTAACAGGAATCCATCCTTCTGCTGCATCTAATAAACACACCTGAACATCAAGGATAGACATCAGTCATTCAGGGTCCAAGCAAATGAACCTGAGAAGCAATCTGCTGTAGCCATTTCAATATCTGACAAACTAGACTTCAAACCAAAACTATTCAGAGGAGATAGAGAAGGACACACCACATACTCATCAAAGGAAAAATCCACCAAGAGGGTGTTGCATTTCTTAACCACTGTACACCAAACACAAGGGCATCCAAGTTCATAAAAGAAACATTCCTACAGCTTAAATCACACATTAACTCTCACACAGTGGTAGTGGGTGGTTTCAATACCCCACTCTCACCAATAGACAGGTCATCCAGACAAAAGCTAAACAGAGAAATACTGGAGCTGACTGACATCATAAACCAAATGGACCTAGCAGATATTTACACAACATTTCACCCAAACACGGAAGAATGTACCTTTTTCTCAGCAGCTTAAGGATCTCTCTCCAAAATTAACCACATGTTTGGACACAAAGGAAGACACAACAGACACTAGAAAATTGAGGTAACTCCCTGCATCGAACCTAATCACCACAGATTAAGGCTGGTTATCAACAACAGAGGCAACAAGCTTACAAACGTCAGGGAACAAACAGCTCACTACTGAATGAACAATGAGGGAAGAAAGAAATTAAAGACTTCCCAGAACAGAATGAAAGTGAAAACACAACATCCTCAACCTATGGGACACAATGAAGGTGGTTCTGAGACACAAGCTTATAGCACTAAGTAACTACATCAAAAAAATTAGAGTAATCTGATATTAGTAACTTAACGGCACACCTGAAGGCCCTGGAACAAAAATAAACAAATAACACCAAAAAGGAGTAGATGGCAAGATATAATCAAACTCAGGCCAGAAATCAATAAAATAGAAAGAAAAAAATCGATTCAAAGAATCAATGAAACAAAGTTGATTCTTTGGTAAAAATCAGTAAGATTGACAAACCCTTATTCATATCAATTAAAGGCTCATAAAGAAGATCCAAATTAACAAAATTAGAGGAAAAAGAGCAACATAAAAATAGACACCAAGGGCTGGAGAGATGGCTCAGAGGTTAAGAGCACTGACAGCTCTCCCGTAGGTCCTGAGTTCAATTCCCAGCAACCACATGGTGGCTCACAACCATCTGTAATGTGATCTGATGTCTTCTTCTGACCTGCAAGTGTACATGCAGACAGAGCACTGTATACATAATAATAAATAAATCTTTAAAAAAAAATAGACACAAAGCAAATCCACAGAATCGTAAGAAATACTGTAAAAACCTGTACTCCACCAAATTGGAAAGTCTAAAAGAAATGAACAATTTTCTTGATACATACCATCTACCAAAGTTAAATCAAGATCAGATTTTTTAAAATTAAACAGACCTATAACCTCTAATGAAAAGGAAGCAGTCATTGAAAGTTTCCCAACCAGGCCAGAGAGATGGCCCGGAAGTTAAGAGCACTGGCTGCTTTTCCAGAGGTCCTAAGTTCAATTCCCAGCAACCACATGGTGGCTCACAACCATCTCTTATCGGATCTGATGATCTCTTCTGTAGTGCATGAAAACAGAGTACTTATATACATAAAATAAAACAAACAAATAAATCTTAAAAAAAAAAAAGTCTTTCAACCCACCCCCAAACAATAGTGCAGAATTTTACCAGACTTTCAAAGAAGAGTTATTGTCAACACTCCTCAAATTATTCCACTAAATAGGAAGAGAAGGAACACTGCCCAGTTTATTTTATGAGGTCACAGTCACCCTGATAACGAAATCACATAAAGGCCTAACAAAGAAAGAATTACAGGCCAATTTCCCTCATGAACATGGGTTCAAATTTTCCCAATAAAGTGCTTGCAAGCTGAATCCAAGAACACATAAAAAGGCCATCCACCATGATTGGGTAGGCTCCAGCCCAGAGAAGCAGGGTGGCTTGATATATATAAATCCACCTTATAAACAAATTGAAAGACGAAAAACCACATGATCATCTCAACCATGCAGAAAGGGCCTTTGATAAAATCCAATGCCCCTTCATGATAAAAGTCCTAAAGAGATTAGGGATGCAAGGGACATGCCTCAATATAATAAAAGCAGTTTACAACAAGCCCATTGTAGCCAACATCAACTCAAATGGAGAAAAACTCAGTCATTCCACTTAAGTCAGGAACAATACAAGGTTGCCCATTCTCTCCACATCTCTTCAACACAGTACTTGAAGTTTCAGCAATAAAACAGCTAAAGAAGATCAAGGGGATACAAATTGGAAAGGAAGAAGTCAAAGTATCTTTAGTTAAAGATGATCTGATAGTATATATAAGTGACCCTAAAACTTACACCAGGGAACTCCTATAGCTGATAAACACTTTCAGTAAAGTAGCAGGATATAAAACTAACTTGCAAAAATCAGTAGCACTCCTAAAAACAAATGACAAAAAGACTGAGGGAAAAAAAACAAAGAAATAACACCTTTCACAATAGCCTTAAATAATATAAAATAGCTTGTGGTAACACTAATAAGGCATATAGAGGACTTGTATGACAAAAATGTTAAAGCATTAACAAAAGAAGCTGAAGACAAGATAAGAAGATGGAGAGGTCTCACGTGCTTGGAAGTCAGCAGGAATAAAATAGGGGACACGGCCACCCTACAAAAAGCAAAGCATTGATTCAGTGCAGTGCAATCCCCATCAAATTCCAGCACGATTATCACAGAACTTGAAAGGACAATTCTCAACTTTATATGGAAACACAAGCAACCCAGGATAGCTAAAACACGCCTGAATGATAAAGGAACTGCTGGAGAGATCACCATCTCTTGATCTCAAGTTGTACTACAGAGCAATAGTAGTAAAAAAAAAAAAAAATGGTATTGGCACAAAAATAGACACATTGATCAACGGAATCAAATCAAAACCCCCAAAATATGCCCATACTTTATGGACATGTGCTTTAGAAGAAGAAGAAGAAGAAGAAGAAGAAGAAGAAGAAGAAGAAGAAGAAGAAGAAGAAGAAGAAGCACCAGCCAGAAATAAACAATGGGGGGGAGCAGAATTTTTAACAAATGGTGTTATTCAAAGTGAGTAGCTACATGTAGAAGAATGTAAATAGATCCATATTTTTCACCCTGAAAACTCAACTCAAAGCGGATCAAAGAAATCAACATAAGACCAGATAAACTGAATCTAATAGATGAGAAATCAGGGAACAGTCTTGAATTCATCGGCACAGAAAAGACTTTGTGAACAGAACACTGATAGCATAGTCCCTAAGAACACCAGTTGATAAATGGGACCTCATGGAACCGGAAAGCTTCTATACAGCAAAGGACACCATCATTCAGACAAGGGAGCCACCTACAGATGGGATAATAGTTTTAACAATTACACATCCAACAGAGGGCTAATATCCAAAATATATAAAGAAATCAAGACCAGGAGAGATGGCCCAGCTGTTAAGAGCACTGGCTGCTCTTCCAAAGTACCTGGGTTCAATGCCCAGCACCCACATGGCAGTTCAAAATTGTCTACAACTCCAGTTCAAGGGGAACAGGCACATTCACACACACTTACATGTAGGTAAAACACCAATGCACATTAAAAATTTTTTAATGAAAAAAAAAAATCAAGGGCTGGAGAGATGGCTCAGTGGTTAAGACCAACGCCTACTCTTCCAGAGGTCCTGAGTTCAATTCCCAGTAACCACAGAGTGGCTCACAATCATCTATAATGTGATCTGATGCCCTCTTCTGGCCTGCAGGTGTACATGCAGGCAGAACACTGTATACATAATAAGTAAATCTTTTTTTTTTTTTTTTAAACAAAAACTGGACATCAAAGGGGAAAATCATTAAAAATGAGATGCAGGTCAAAACAGAGAATTCTCAGGAGATAAAGCTCAAATGGATAAAAAGCAGTTAAAGAAATGTTCAGCATTCGTAGTCATCAGGAGAAATGCAAATCAAAACTATTGTGATATTTCATCTTACTTCAATCAGAATGTCCAAGATTCATAAAACAAGTGACAGCTCATTGCTGGTGAGGATTTGGAGTAAGGGAACACTCATCCATTACTGGTGGGGATGCACACCTGTACAGTCACTATGAAAATCAGGGTGGTGCTTCATTACAAAGGTAAGAATGAAGCCAAGCGTGGTAGCACACATCTGTAATTCCAGCACTCAGGGACGCAGAGGCAGGTGAATCTCTGTGAGTTCGAGGCCAGCCTGATCTACAAAGTGAGTCCAGGACAGCCAAGGCTACACAGAGAAACATTGTCTTGAAAAACAAGCAAACAAAACAAAAAGAAAGAAAAGAAAAGAATTTATTTACATCAAGATCCAGCTATACCACTCTTGGGCATATATACAAAGGATGCTTTATCCTACCACAGAGACTCTTGCTCAGTTATGTTCATTGCTGCTTTATTCATAATAGCCAGAAATTGGAAACAACCAAGATGTCCATCAAAAGATGAATAGATAAAGAAAATTTGGTACATTTACCCAATGGAATATTACTCAACAATTATAAAAATGAAATCATGGATTTTCAGGTAAATGGGTGAAACTAGATAAAGAAAATCATCTGGAGTGAGGTAACCCAGACCCAGAAATACAAGTATAGTATGCATTTGCTTATATGTGGATATTAGTTGTTAAGTCATTGACAAGCAAGATACAGTTTGATTAACTACAGAATTTAGGTGGAGAGTAAAGGACTAGAAGGGAGGATGGCATCTCCCTAGGACGGGAGAGAGAATAGATAGTGATAAATGGAGACTTGGAGTGGGGACTGGACTGGGAGGGTCAAACAGGAGGCTGGAGGGAAGAAGGGGACAAGGGAGGGAACACAGGAAGAGACAGCTAAAACTAAGGGCCATTTGAGTAGAAGCTTCCTAAAATACAGAGAGAGAGAGAGGGAGAGAGAGAGAGAGAGAGAGAGAGAGAGAGAGAGAGAGAGAGAGAGAGAGGAAAGAAGAAGAAGAAGGAAAGAAAAGAGAAGAAAAGAAGAAGAGGAGGAGGAAGGAGAGAGAGAGGGGGAAGAGGAGGAGGAGGAGAGAGGGGGGAAGAGGAGGAGGAGGAAGAGGAGGAGGAGGAAGAGGAGGAGGAGGAGAGAGGTATAGATACAGATCACCAAATAACAGGGAGACCTAAATGGGCATATCTCATCACCAAATGAAGCCTCCAGTACCAAGAATGGGTTATATCTAATTGAGTTCTTGGCCAATGAGAACCTTCAATCCCAGGGTATTGCCAAGGTTATTGGTGGCTCTTTGCCAACTGACAGTAAGGCCCTATTGCTGAAGAAAATGCCTACACAACTCATTGAACACAGAGAAGTTGAGCTGGTGCCTAACTAAGCCTTCACTCCTGCAGACTAGTGCTCATGGTCCTGGAAGGTACTCCACATGCTACCAAAGGAGAAAGGTAAACCATGACTGAGCTATAAACCCCTCGATATACAATGGTATCCTGCCTGCAATGTGCACTGCAGCAATAGTGGCACAAAAGTTATGCCACTAACCACCCAATATCTGGTTGAATTTAAGGCCTATTCCATGAGATGGGGGGGGGGGGGGACCCATGCCCAATTCTGATCAACTGGCCAATAACCTGAGATGAGATAGGCCAGGGATCTAGGGGGAAGCTGAATACTACTGTTCTGCTAAAGGATCAGAGCAATAAAATGACTCCTAATGACATTCTGCTATATTCATAGATCTGTGCCTTGCTCAGGCATCATTAAAGAAGCTTCCTCCTACACCAGATGGGAACAAATACAGAGACAAGATACAGAGAGTGAGAGACCCTGAAATACTCAGCCCTAAAAGAGATGTCTCCATCACCACCACTCACTCAGGCAAGAAGAAGAAGGAGGAGGAGAGAAGGAGGAGGAGGAGGAGGAGGAGAGGAAGAGTGTAAAAGTCAGAGGTGATGGAGGACACCAAGAAATCAAGGCCTCCTAGACACAGCAGGGATGGATGGCACACGTATGAACTCATAGAGACTGTGGCAGCATGCACAGATCTTGCACAGGTCTGCACCAGATGGGGTCCTAGAGTTAAAAGTAAAGGTGAACACATGCCCCAATCCCTACGGCAGAAGCTATCGCCAACCGATAGCCACCTGCAAATGAAAATTTCGTTTTCTTCAAGGGAGTCTCACTGGGGAAACAAACCACTCTTAAGGGTCGGCCTCATGGGCTAAAGTAGGTGGCCGACAGAACATGAACTCAACAACATCTTTGGAGGTCCTTTGTCTCATAATGTTAAGTCATGGCATTTTTTTTTTATACCTTGCAGGTCTTTTACTTATATATGGTGCCTCTCAGTTTTGTGTTTGAATGGGATTCCTGTGTATGCAAACGTATGTGTCTCTTAATCTCTATGGGTTTCTTGTGGCTTTTCTCTGTTTTTTTGTTTTGGTTTGGTTTGGTTTGGGTTTTTTTGTTTTGTTTTGTTTTTGTTTGTTTTGGTTTTTTGTTGTTTGTTTGGTTTTTTTTTCCTGTTTGGTTGTTTTTTCCTATTCCAACTTGTTTGTTTTGTTTTATCTTATATTATATTTCATTAGACTCACGCCTCTCCTTAGCTGTCTCTGCACCAACTTTGTCTCCAACATTAAATTCCCTGGTGCTCCTTTTCACTTTAAACGGTACATTTTGTATTTCCTTTTGCCCTGCTTGCTCTTTTTCTATGTAGACGTGAGTAAGAATAGTTACTAGTAAGCCTTGGACAGGTCAATATTAGGTCGCCTTGAAATCTTCTCTGCCAGCAAAATTAAGCTATTATTTTTCAGTTTAGCCTCGGGCAGAAAACAGCTCATTCTTTCCCAAAATCTCACAAGAATGGTCTCCAGGTCAGTTGCTACTATTGTCCCTCTCTGAGCCCTCTTGAGCTGGATTCCCACTGTCTGCCCAGCTCTCAGCACTATTATGTCATAACGCAGTCAGAGAGATCCTGATCGGCCATCTTATTCACAAAATATCACACTTCTCCACTATATTGATGATATTATGCTGAATGGACCAAATGAGCAGGAGGTGGCAACCACTTCAGACTTGTTGGTAACGCATATGCGCATCAAAGATGGAGAATATCCAACCAGGATTCAAGAGGAGCCCTCTACCTCAGTGAACTTCCCAGGAGTCCAGTGGTATGGGGCAGGTAGGGACAATCCTTTCTAAGGTGAAAGATTAAGTTATTGCACCTGGCCCCACCCATCACTAAGATAGGAGTACAATGTTTAATGGGCTTATTTGGATTCTAGAGACATCACATTCCTCATTTGGGTGTGTTACTCCAGCCCATGTACCCAGAGACTCCAGCTTCGAACCTGCTAGCTCTGAATGGAGCCTGGTACAAGAAGAAAGTTCTTCAACAGGTCCAGGCTACTGTGCAGGCTGCTCTACCATTTGGACCATGATCCACCTGACATGATGGTACTTAGTGTGTCAGTGGCAGATGGGGATGCTGTTTGTAGCCTTTGGGAAGTCCCCTATCGGTGAATCACAGAGAAGACCCTTGGGATTTTGAAGAAAAGCATTATGGTTATCTGCAGACAACTATTCTTGCTTTGAGAGACAGCTTACGGTTTGCTGTTGGACCTTAATGAAAACTGAATGTCTGGCAATGCTGCACCCAATCACCACGCCACCTGAGCTGCCCATCAAGTAGGACAGAGTACAACAACAGAGGCAGGCAGATCTCTAAAGGTTTGAGGTCAGCCTGATCTACAAAGTGAGGTCCAGGACAGCCAGAGCTATGTAGAGAGACCTCACCCCTGCCCTGCCCTTCCTGGGGTCGGGGAAGAAGAAAGAAAGGATAGAAAAAGAAAGGAAAGGAAGGGAGGGACGGTGGGAGGAAGGGAGGGAGGAAACTAGGGTATTGGGCCCTCAGAGTGAAGATTCAGATGTGGCACACTGTGTTCTGATATGTAAAATGGGGCAGTCCTGTTCAGGGCAGCCTACATAGGTTACAATGGGGGGGGGGGGACATTGAGATGTAAGAAACTGATTGTGTGATGTTTAACCTGGTACCAGGAAGGATTTCTTCTCTCCCAGAGCTGCCCAGAGACGAAAATTGGACCCCAGGGGAGACTTTTTGCTGGAATATTCGATGAAGAGAGATATGAGTATAGAAGGAAAAGGACAGAAGTCAGTAAACTTGAGGGCCACATTTATGCAAATACATGAGGAGAGAAGGAACAGCGTGACGGAGAAGGGACGCTGGAGAGGGTTTTCCAGAAGGGCAGTGTCTTGAAGAAGAGACAGGAAGAGTAGCATTGGTTTCACGTCATAGCCTCTGAGTTCTGACCATCCCTGCTCTGGTGGCGATTTCATCTAGATGAACTTCTGGCTGCCCATCGTTACGTTACCCTCACTAACAAAAGTGAACGGTTAGGCTCCCCCAGAGGCCATGCCAACCCAGTATTCAGTGATGCTGTTAACTCAAAGGCCATCCCAATTCAGGTAATGATGATCTTATTGGCTCAAATGACAAGGGTTTTTTTTAAACAAGAATCTTTATGGAAAGAAATCATCTGATTAAGCTAAAATAAAACGGGTTTGGAGCCTGGAGAGATGGCTCAGAAGTTAGGAGCACTGGCTGGTCTTCCAGAGGACCCAAGTTCAATTCCCAGCACTCAAATGGCAGCTCACAATTGTCTATAACTCCAATTCCAGGTGATCTGATGCCCTCTGCTGGATTCTTAGGACACTGTATACATGTAGTGCATATATACATGCAGGCAATATACCTGTACACATATAATAATAATAATAATGATAATGATAATAATAATAATAATAATAATAATAATAATAATAATAATAAATAATTTTGAAAAATTAAGAAAATGGGTCTGATAGTAGGTACTTTGGAGTTTGTGGTTTATCTACCATTTAATTTAATTTACTTTATCCAATTATGTTTAGAACCCTCTAAAAGTATAAAAGTTATTCTTGGTTTATGAGCCATATAAAAATGGACTGTTTTGGCCATTAAGCCATAGATGTTTTGGTTGTTTTTTTTTTTTTTAAACAATTCTAGTCTGGATTGGTAGCATCTCCCAGCAAGAATAAGGTCAGTGATTCTGCTTAGACAGATACATAAACCCCTGAAGAAGCAATGCGAAATTGTGAAAGAAAATAGAGATAAATATCAAACAAGTAATAGGCCAAAGCTTAAAGATTATCAGTGAAGAAGCAAAGTTGAAAGAATATAGTAAAGTGAATAAATTACAATAGATAAAATACACATAAGAAAAGAAAGGCTGTAGAACTGAGCTGAGCACTGTGTTGAATGAGCAAGGTCCAGAGGCACTGGCTAATGGGAGAAGATTAAACATAGACAAATACTGACCGGCTCATTAAGCAGTATTTTAACAGGACAAGTGATACTGGTTCACAGATATTTCAAAAGTGCAAACACCATAAATAATGCAAACACCTGCAGGATTGGGAAGGCTACGACGTGCCTGGATAAGAGCGCTGACATGATCAGTGCGTGCCTGGAAAGGGGGCCATCTGGTGTGGCTGGCAAAGGGTGGGTTCACTGCTTGCCTCCAACAGCGACCAACCTGAATTGCAGGGGGATGACAGAGAGGGAGCACTGTGCTTGAGGGGCATCCCGGTGTCAAGGCAAGGATCAAGACACCGAAGTTCCAGGCACAGTCCCAGGGATTGCAAAACCTTAGGCAATTCACAGCCACCTCTCCTGTAAAGTTATGATTAGCATTCCTGTCTTCCCTGTCCTGTGGCTTTTTGTGTGACGGTGTATTGCCCAGCTTACTGTTTCTGCCCACTTTACTTGAAAATACAAAAACTACCCAGGGCACTGATCATACACCTTATAAGGGAAATGACAGTAGCATAAGGAAAAACTTCCTAGCATCATAATGACCTTTCAGACCCAACTCACAGTATGTGGGGAAGGGGATCATCGGAACAGATGCAAACATGCCTATTTCATACTTGGATAAGCCGGGGCTGTGGTAAGTGTATTCTATATCGGTCAGCTCAACCACACGGGAGCAAATTCTAAAGGTCAGTATTCTAGACACTTGCACACTGCCAGGGAAGCTAGGTATATTGATGGAGAGTCAGCCCCACTGTCCACACATGACTGACACAGGAGGAGCCTTTTTTGATACATGTGGTTTCTACAATTCCTTTTTAAAACAAAAACACGTGCTTCCTCTTGCCCCTGATACAGCTGCGCCTGTGAACGCATTAATGCTTGCCATCCTTTCCTAACTCCATAGCCCAACACAACCTCCCGAGGCCACAGCAGCTTCCGCCACAATTCATTGTTAGAGAGACGGCTGAAATGCTTGCACACTTTCTCTAGCTGTTAGGTGTGCCAGCCTCATAAATGAACTTTCCAAGTTCCAGGCTCTGAAGAACAAGTTTCTCTGGTTTGGTGTGTCCCCAGAGTCCCAGGAAGAGACACAAGTACTTCCCTCTCCCAGCGACCAGGTCTCTGGGCTCTTTCCTCATCTCTAACCCCAGGTAGCCTCTAGAACCCCACCAGAACAAGCCAGGCCTCTGGATTAGCCTTCCCCAGGAGGGGGCATTGGTCAGCCATAGGCCTTCCCAAGTACCTGTACTCTGCAGAGACTATGACTTTGGGGCTCTAAACTGTTTCTTTCCCATTGGATACCGGATAATCAAGAAATCGGAAGGTAGCCACCTGCCCTGGGCCCCTCCCTGCTGCTCCAAGTTGCCTCTTTCCCGTCCCTTACATTCTATCCTAGTCTCTTATGATCCTCTGCCTTCTCCCTCAACTCAGGATCTTCCCTGGCCTTCCCGACTGGCTCCCCTAGGCACTCTCGACCTTCCAGAACACAGGCGCCCTGTGCCCCAGCATTCCCAGGAAATTCTCACTCCCCTTTATAGACTTTTATCCTGCCCTTTGTGGCTCAGCGAAAACATGGCATCTCTGTGAGCCCTCTCATGCCACACAGTGGCCCTGGCCTCTTCAGTCCGTGTCCCCAGACCCGCACATACCCATAGCCCGACAGCCATCACCACCAAGAAGTAGATGACAATGACTGAGATGTCAGCAGGATTGCGAATGCGTTCATAGGACTGGATGGGTGCGCCGGTGGCGGTAACCGCGGGGCTCCAGGTGCTACTGTCCATGGCGGTGGCGACGAGTCCCTCGGCTCACCGGCTCACCGGGGCCACTCACTCCTTATACTGCCTTTGAGTTAATGATCAGCCCCGAGGGAGGGGACCCGGGACAGAGCGGCAGTAACGCTGGCTCCTGAGCTGCTGCGCTGCACCGCACCGTCGGGAAGCAGCTCCGAAGTGCCCAGTGCTGAAAGAGGAGCCAGCAAAGGCGCAGGAGAGACAGCGGGCAGGTAAAGTCTGTTCCGTGAACAGGGAGGGGCCTGCTAAGGGGTGGTGACCGCCTGGCACAAAAGTCCTCTGTACTCCCGCAGTGGGCACCTTGCGCAGTTGCCACGCCTGGCCTGCCACGACGCCGCACGTGTTGCAGAAAAGAAGCTACACAGAGGCATGGAGGCACACAGAATGAGGGCTGTGCTTCATCTGTGGCAGGTGACTTTGAAGGGGACCTAGCATTTCTGAGGACGTGGCTTTCCTTGTGAAAAACAAACAAACAAACAAAAACGAGTGCAGGACCTTTCAGAGAACTCAGCCAAGTTCTTGGTCTCCAGGAGAAATTCTCAGGAGGTCATATGAGATTGTTGGATGGTGCTGGGGGAAATTCAATACAAATCTCTTGGCCACCAGCACCAAACCCATTCCTGACTTCTCCACAGCATGGAATCACCAGAAACAGAGCAATTCCCACTGTAAGGAGAAAAACAAAAACAGCCTAGGAGAAATGGGGGGATGGAGTCCTCACCACAGCCATAGCCTTGTCCCGTGTCTTCATCTAAATGATTCAACCCATCGTGGACGGAAATATTTTTGTACTGAACTTGTACAGACTATTTTCCCAAGCAATACAGTATAACAACTTGCACACGGCAGTTGGTGTTGCAAACAATCTAGAGGTGATTTTTAAAGCACATGAGAGGACATGTACCAGTTGTGTGTGTGTGTGGGTATGTGTGTGTATATATATATATGTGTGTGTGTGTGTGTGTGTGTGTGTGTGTGTGTGTGTGTATTCATGCTGTTGCATGTAAAATACTTGAATTTCAGTATTAACAGCATCCTGGAACCAAACCCCCTCAGACAGCAAGGGACAATTTGTAATGTACTTTGAAACCCCTTTAAAGTGTGAAGGATGTCTGGTAGTGGTGGCACATCCCTGTGACACCCTGTGACAGACAAAGGGGTCCTGATTGGAGGCTGGCTTATGTGTACAGTAAGACACCTGCAGCCTAAGTCAAGTCAGAGCACCCTTCAGAGGGAGGACTTCTAGAAACCAATCCCAGACGAGCTTTAGAGAAGATGCATAGGATAGCACACCCAGCCTAGCTTACCTTCCCCAGAACACCTGCCACAACCTTAAAGGCATAGGAGTGGGGGGGGGGGGGTTGCAGCAGGAAAAATGCAAGAATTCATGGCTGGAAGTTCAGAGCCTGAGTTCAAAAGAGTTCTCTCCTTTGCCAAATGGCCTTAGGCATGCCACTCCTCTCTCTCAACCTGTTTCCTCTTCAGTCAGACTGGCAGACTATCTCTCTTTCCCCCCACCCCCCTCTGGAGACAGGGTTTCTCTGTGTAGTCTTGACTGTCCTGGGCTCACTTTGTAGGCTAGACTGGCCTCAAACTCACAGACATCCACCTGCCTCTGCCTCCCAGAGTGCTGGGAACACAGGTGTGTACCACCACCTCCACCACCCCTCGACTCCACACACACCCCACCTCTGCCCTCCTGGCTAAGCTCTTCTCTCTTTTTTTTTTTATAAGATCCTAGAATCAATTCTGACTAACCAGGCTCCTAAATTCTTAGTCTCTTCTCTCTTCACTGGAGACAAGCCCCGAGGCACTTAACATATCAAAAGCCTGCAGACCTCACTTTAGCCTCAATCTTATCCCCTGCTGTATCTCCCAGGAATGAGATTTTTCTACTTATAAAACCAGGAAAGGGAACTGAAATCATTGTCATGAGGGATCCATCAGGCTCCTCCCTGGATGCCACCATCCTCCCCCCCCCCACATACACACACCCCATACCTCACACACACTCCATCCCACCCCACACCCACACCCCATACCACACACACATACACACACACACACACACACACTCCATCCCACCCCACACCCACACCCCACACCTCACACACACACACTCCATCCCACCACACACCCACACCCCATACCACACACACACACACTCCATCCCACCACACACCCACACCCCATACCTCACACACACACACACACACACTCCATCCCACCACACACCCACACCCCATACCTCACACACACACACACACACACTCCATCCCACCCCACACCCACACCCCATACCACACACACATACACACACACACACTCCATCCCACCCCACACCCACACCCCACACCTCACACACACACACACACTCCATCCCACCCCACACCCACACCCCACACCTCACACACACACACTCCATCCCACCCCACACACCCACACCCCATACCACACACACACACACACACACACACACACACACACACTCCATCCCACCACACAGCAGTGCCTACTAATCCGACATATCAAGTCAGAATTCTGGCTTCCTCCTCTAACAAAAGAAAGAACTTCTGGAACATGCTACCTTACTGGCCTGGGCCACTTTTTCCTCACTGGCAAAGTGGGCTTAATAACATCTAAGGTAGATAATTCCAGCACCGAAAGCATTTCAGTGCACTGCACAAGACATAGTGCAAGAACAGGGTTATCTTTTATCTTCTCCATGATCGTCTTACCTGGACTCAAAGATGAGGGGCTCTTGGTGTGCCCTTGCTTGCACAGAGCTAGAGACAGATGTGACCTGGGCACACGTGATACAACCTCTGTTTTCACAATGACCATCTTTGTTTTCCCATTTCATGGGCACTGGGACTCAAAAGGTTAAGTAAACTGCCCCAAGCTCCTTCAGATGGAAATGGCCAAATTGGTATTGAATCAATGCACCTGTGTGTGTTTTAACCATTACTGGAGAAAGAGAGGGCAGAAGGGGGACAAATCAAGAAGATGTGATCTCTCTCTCTCTCTCTCTCTCTCTCTCTCTCTTAATTTGTTCACTTTACATTCCGATTGTACCCCCCCTCCCTCATCACCTTCCAGTCCCACCCTTCCCCCCTCACGCCCCCTCCCTCCCTCCCCTAGTTCTCAGAAAGGGGAGCCCTCTTCCTCTCACATCTGACCTCAGCCTATCAAGTCTCAGCTGGACTGCCTGTATCTTCTTCCTCTGTGGCCTGGCAAAGCTGCCCCACCAGGAGGAAGTGATCAACGTGTGGGAGCAAGTGTCCAGGTCAGAAGTAGAAACATCCTCAGAAGCCTACAGGCCCTCGCTCAGGAAGTCACTACCACTGTCGCCTGGGAGCCTGGACCCACCCTGCCAACTCAACACCCATAAGTCAACTGGCCATGAGGCTGGAAATCAGAACCACAAAAGGAAAGTTTGAGTAAAGAGGTTAGGCAAGAGAAGCAGAGGGGGAAGGGACCACTGACAATCAGAGATGTTTAGGAGAACCATATAGAAACCTATCTTCTAAGCTTTCTAAGAAGGTATTTTTTTTAAAGAATGTTTGATTGGAATTCCCCTACACTGAGGTACCATGCTCTTCCCAGAAGCTACAGGTTATCAGACATAAAGCTCAGTGACAAGTATGGAGCATCCCCTGTAACACTATTGGTCAGGGCATCTCAGAGACCCCCAAAATAATACAGGCTATTGTCATCGCTCTTGGTTACCCAAGGCACCACACAGGTTGATCACAGGGCATGGAGAAATCAAACTGGTGCTGACCTGAAGCATCCTCCCTGATGGCTGGATTTTACAGTGCCAGGAAGCACTACACCAGCTGCTGCGGGAGAAAAGCCAGTAAGAATCTCACCCAGGTGCAAACCCTGTGAACTTCAGTAACAATCAGGCTGGAAAAAATATGCCCATCGGCACGTTAACGGCATGAATGATATTGGGGTAACAACTGCATTCTAGGTGGAATTAAGGTCTGCTTTGCAGGAGGAAACTCAAACCTGGTGCTGCACACCTGGCCAGGAACCCATCAGCTGGACGTCACAGATGCTGCTGCCATTTGCTAAAGGGCTATAGGATCACACTGCTTACTCTTCTGCCCAGAGACTAGTCAGTGCATCGCTCACTCCTCAGAAGTTTCTTTATTGGGCAGATGACGGTTAGTACAGAGGCTTACAACTTGTCAAAGTGCAGAGAAAAAGTGGCTGGAGTGCTCAGCCTCAGTGAAACAACCTCAGCACGCGCGCGCGCATACACACACACACACACACACACACACACACACACACACACCAGCCAAGGCTCAGGAAATATCACAGAAGAGGGTTCAAAAGTAAGGAAAGCTTGATGTAAGATTATGTCTTCTGAATAGGCTGGAGCAGCTGTAGTTGCCTGCATAAAATCAAGCCAGCCAACACTCCAGCAGAGAGAACGGAGGGGTTCACAAGGCTCCACCCCAGCTGATATTCCCAGAGCCTGTGTGTGTGTGTGTGTGTGTGTGTGTGTAGTGTATGTATGTGTATAGGGTATGTACGTGTGTGTTTGTCTGTGTATGATAAGATTGTCCCATTTAAGTCATGCACAATGACACACACCTGTGATCCCAGCACTCATGGAGGCAGAGGCAGGTAGGTTTCTGTGAGTTCAAGGCCAGGCTGGTCTATAGCGTAAGTTACAGGACAGCCAAGCCTACACAGAGAAACCCTGTCTCAACAAAACAAAACGAAGATTGCCCCATTTAGGCTGAGCACTTGATGGTCACTCTTTCTCTGCACCAACAGGCAGAGAAGTTTCCTTCATCAGTGTGGCCCAAGGTAGGTCGCCCCTGCCCCCATGACTGGCATCCTACATGTGCCTACAGCCATCTCTAATTAGCCTGAGTGAGTTATTTTGAAAGAAGAAGGAGATATGAAGTTGGGAGGGAGATGAGGGTTCCAGGAGGTATTTGGAGTGGAAGCAGGCAGCGGATATGATCCAAACACATTATATTCTAGGTTCACTGCATGCATTGTCCCAGGTTAGTGCTACAGATTGTACAGGACCCCTGGGTCCAGATCTGCCAGCCTTGATGGTCTCCTTGTGGGGCTCTTGAACTCTCTAGGCCCTTCCATCTCCCCATTCTTCCATACCACTCTCAGTGCTCTGCCCAGAGTCTGGCTGTGAGTCCCAGAGGACATCTATGTTGGGCTAATATCCACTTATAAGTAAGTATATACTATATGTGTCTTTCCCGGTCTGGGTTACCTCACTCAGGATGATCATTTCTAGTTCCATCCATTTGCCTGCAAATTTCAAGAGTTCCTCATTTTTAATAGCTGAGTAGTATTCCGTTGTGTAAATGTACCACCGTTTCTTTATCCATTCTTCAGTTGAGGAGAATCTAGGTTGTTTCCAGATTCTGGCTATTATGAATAAGGCTGCTATGAACATAGTTGAGCAAATGTCCCTGTGGTATGGTGGAGTGTCTTTTGGGTGTTATTAAGGTTTTTTTATGCTTCAGAGGATCAATCCCAGGGTCTGGCACATAGTAAGCAAGTGTTCTATCACTGAGATACACCTTTATCCCAAGAGTTATTGTTTAATGGAAAGTGACCTGCAGAACTCAGTGGTGAGCAAAAAGCTGTGGAACTGTGTGGTGTTGGTGGTGACAGTGGTGGTGGTGATGGTGGTGGTGGTGATGGTGGTGGTGGTGCTGGTGGTGGTGATGGTGGTGGTGGTGCTGGTGGTGGTGGTGATGGTGGTGATGGTGATGGTGGTGGTGATGGTGGTGGTGGTGGTGGTGATGGTGGTGGTGGTCATGGTGGTGGTGGTGGTGGTGATGGTGGTGGTGGTGGTGGTGGTGCTGGTGGTGGTGCTGGTGCTGGTGGTGGTGGTGGTGCTGGTGGTGGTGGTGGTGATGGTGATGGTGGTGGTGATGGTGATGGTGGTGGTGATGGTGATGGTGGTGGTGGTGGTGGTGGTGGTGGTGGTGCTGGTGGTGGTGGTGGTGCTGGTGGTGGTGGTGGTCCAACACTATGGGTGTAATTAATATTCTGAATTGTATGTTTAAAAGACCAAGGTGCTACATTTTATTTTATACGTACTATACCACATGAAGATCATAAATTTTAATGAAATCTAAATATATTAGTATAATTCAGGAAAAATATCTAGGCAGCTGAAAAAAATCTATTAAGGTGAGTGTGGGATTGGAAATCTATTTTTGAGTCCAACAAATGCCAGATGAACATTGTTCTAAGCAGCCTGGGTGCAAAGAGAACAGATTAACAGCCTCCACATCCCGCAGTGCTCGGTGGGCGCCATCCCTTAGGAACAACAAAATGTTTGGGGATTTGAGGTGGGGCTACACAACATCTGGGTGCGCTAACTACCTCCCGACCTGTTCATTTCACAATGCTTAGTTTTATACTGACCGTGTGAATTTTGCTACATCCAAGTAAAGTGAAAGATAATGCACAAGGCATACTCAGACAGCAGGAGAAGGAGGAGGACGAGGAGGAGGAGGTTGAGGAGGGGGAGGAGGATGAGGAGGAGGAGGAAGAGAAGGAGGAGGAGGATGAAGATGAGGAGGAGGAGGAGGTGGTGGTGGTGGTAATAAAACTTTCTTACCATTTCTCCCCAACTTGGCTGACTTTAAAGTTTCTTGCATTTCATTGAGTGTTCAACATTGCCGCTTTAGCTGAATGAAACAGAGAATTCATCTCACCACCAAAAGAACATCCTCTTCTATCCCATAAGGTATCTAGTCTCAGTAGTCATACATGGAAAACACCCTTTCCTTCAACCACTTACTCATTTATTACAACAGACAATGGGGAGACAAACTTGAACGACATGCTGGCTCAGCTTCAGGTCAGCCGAGGAGAGTTTGCACGTGATACCTGCGTGCTGGTGGACGTGCAGGGCCCTGTCTCTTCCCCAGCCACTCTTACAAACTTCTAGTCTCACTTTAAACTTCTTCCAAGGGGCTTTCCGGATCCACAATTCTATTTCCATCCTTCCTACATGTGCATCATCCGTTAAATTATGTTTATATAGCTATACCCCTATAAACTTCATGAGAATAGTGCCAGTGTCTCCTGGCCCTCACTGTGCCCAGGGCTGAGGCTGAAACATAGCAGGCCCCCATTGCCTAAGTGAATGAACAATAGAAATGGCAAAACACGGTTACAATGTGAAAGATGCTCTGGCTGAAAAGTAAAATAAGTCTGCCTTGGTCCCTTTAAAGAAGGTACTGAGAAGAGCAAAATGGACCACTGAGGGTCAGTAGGAGTTCCTAAAAGTAACATGGTTGCAGGGGCAGCATGAGAGCACAGACTGCGTGTTCAGAACTGGAAGTACCTGTGGTCTGCATGGCTGGACACAAGAGCCGGAGACAAGGCAGAGACACGGACAGGCAAAGGGTCATGGAGGACCTTGTAAGTAAAGCATGCTGGAGTCCATTGCATAGAACTGTAGGGAAGGGAAAAAAAAGCCAGACTCCCCAGCGTTCGACCTTAGACCCCACAGAAGTGGCCTTCAGACATCCACTAACTCCCTAAAACTATATGCACATTGTGGTCAGGTCTGTTTTCTAGGGGAGAGGGCCCAGAACCTTAATCAGATTCTCAGATTGACAAAGTAAATTAAGAACCACCCCTGGAGGTGGAGCGGGGGCTCAGGGGTAAAGAGCTCTGACTGCTCCTCAAGAGGACCCAAGTTTGATTCCCAGCACCCACATGGCTGTTCACAACCATCTGTAACTCTAGTTCCAGGGGATCTGAAGCCCTCTTCTGGCCTCCTGCAGGCATCCGGTACTCACATGGTGCACAGACATGCATGCAATGTCCCCTTGATGGGGAGGCCCGATGGCACCCGGAGGAAAGATAGCAGACTACCAAGAAGAACTTTGATACCCTAACATCATATTCAAGGGGAGGAGGTCCCCATCAGTCATAGTCATAGGGAAGGGGAATGGGGTGAAAGCGGGAGGGAGGGAGGAATGGGAGGATGAACAGGATGGCATAACAATTGAGATGTAATATGAATGATTTTATTTTTCAATAAAAAAATATATTGAGGGCCCAGGGGTCCCACTCAAAATAAGGCACCAGCCAAGGACAATACAGGCAGTAAACTTTAAACCCCTACCCAGATCTAGCCAATGGTCAGAACATTCTCCACAGTTGAGTGGAGAGTGGGATATGACTTTCTCACGTACTCTGGTGCCTCACATTTGACCATGTCCCCTGGAGGGGGAGACCTGGTGGCACTCAGATGAAGGACAGCAGGTTACCATGAAGAGACTTGATACCCTATGAGCATATACAGGGGGAGGAGGTCCCCCTCAGGAACCGTCATAGGGGAGGGGAATAAGGGGAAAATGGGAGGGAGGGAAGAATGGGAGAATACAAGGGATGGGATAACCATTAAGATGTAACAAGAATAAATTAATTAAAAATATATATTAAAAATAAAATAACATGCATTAATTTGCATATTATAAAAAAGAATTTTTAATAAATCTTTAAAAAGTAAAACAAATGTCTATAGGTGAAAGCAATATTATACATCATCAACCGTTTAAAAAAATAAAAAAGAACCACCACCTATTTACCTATTTTGACACCACCCGCCCCACCCCACCTCCAAACAACCCCACCCTGCTCCAATCCCAGCTTTTAAGGTACTCACAACAAAACGTGAGTTTCTTTCTTTACTGCCTTTCCCTGTTCACGAGCTCCGCAAGGAAAGACTTTGCCTGTCTTAATCTCTGCTCTGTCTCTGGTGTCTAATATGCAAGGCCGTGACAATCCTTAAAACTCAACAAATACGTATTAGCTACATAAATCTTATTACAGTTTTCCTTTTGCTGAAATAAAAGTAGCCTAATCTTAGACACAAGCTTCGGTCTCGCATCGGATGGGTTTGTGGTATGCTCCCTCACCACCACCTGACAGCGGAACTCCTTTCTTCTCACAGCTGGGTCTCGTTACCTCAACCTGGGGAGGGGGGCCTCGGGGGCTATTCAAGGCAAAGCTCCGTAGCCTCACACTTGCAGAACAGTCCTCTCTACCATATGGACCCAGAATCCCCCTGTGGCTCAAGTTCCTGAATTTTCATTGACCCAGTTTTCACTTTTTTGGCTAGTGTTCCCATTCTCCCACCTTTGATACTGGATGTGGTTTCGTTCAACTTGAGTTACTTCCTTCTATGCTAGTGTAATCATTTGGGAAAACCCTCTTCTTCCTCATCAGCAGCATCCCAAGTTCTAGTGCACAGTCCTTTTATTGACTCATGCCAGCTGTGACCATGAACTAGCACAGAATTACTCATCTCTGTAAATATTTTGAAACTCCCTTCAACTCAGCGCAGCTGCCATCGTTACAATAATATTCAAGTGACACGCGGCCCCACCCACCCTGCCTCCTCCTCCTCTGCTGTCCCTGGCTGTCCCTGGCACCACCATCCTTCTTTCTGACTCTGTGAATCTGAGTGCTCTAGATGCTTTGCATAAGTAGACTCCATAAAACTTGTCACTTTGTGTTTCATTTGTTTTATTTAACACAGCACCCCCCCAGGTTCAGTCCCATTACAGTACCTGTCAGTGTTTTCTTCTGTTTTGAGGCAATAACATTTACTGTATATGTATTGCCACCGTTTATTTATCCCTTCTTTCATTTGTTGACACTTGGTGAGTGTCCAGCTTCTGATTTGTTGTGACTGACTCAGCTATGAGCATGATTACACAATTAATCTAATCTTTTCTTAATAGTCACAGGAACTTAGTGGTAGGAGGCACACTTAGTATGTGTGAGGCACTGCGTTCAATCCTCAGCACAAAAGAAAAAAAAAAAAGAGAAGTCATAGAATGGGTGGGTAAATAAAGAAACATGTGAGAAGAGGAGGAGGAGGAGAATAGATGGAAGGGGCAGATGATGGTGGGCAAATGGATAGATGAATAAAAAGTGAGTAAGCAAGAAAATGAGTGAGCAGAAAAATGGAAACGTCTGACCCAAGAGTGAGCTCCCTGCCTTAACTGACAGTTCCCGCTTGCATGACACTTTAGACATCAGATACTCTGAGGGAAGAGTAAGCCTATTACAGCAATGGCGGAGCAATGAAACACAGGGAGTTCCAAGCCACTGCCGAGACGAGTAACTGTGTTAGCTCATAGTCCCATTAGGCGTCTGGCCGTGAAAGGACTGTGTGCTTCAAGATGCTGATGACTAAGGAGAATGGGGTTTCCCAAAACGGCAGCCTTGGTGAAGAAGGAAATGATTCGAGTTGAGTGAAACTATGTTCAGTGTCGAATACAGAAGAACCGGAATATCAACCAAAGGGCAGAAGCAGGGTTAACTAAAATACAAGAAGTTGAGTCACAGGGGAGGCTGGCTGTAAGTGGCTCCGAACTGAAGCGTGTAACGAAGCAGGTTTTGAGCCTACCTAGCATGTACAAGGCCCTGGGTTTGATCTGTAACACTGAAAATAGGGAGAGACAGACAGACAGACAGACAGACAGACAGACAGACAGAGAGGAAGAGAACACCAGCCACTGGACTTGTCCATCCACAGTCCTCCCATTCGTGGCAACTGTAAGGCCCAAAGCCAAGTAAAAGGAATGAAAGTTAAGAATTTCATTCATGTAAAATCAACCACAAATGGCATGGCAGGCAAGCATATTAAAGCCACCAAACTTTCTAATAAGATGAAAACAAATTAAAACCACACTGAGATGTTATTTTATGTGTGAGAGTTGTGAATGCATACACCCAGCCTCTGCTGCAGAGCAGAAGTTGATGATAACAGTAATTCGAGAGCATCCTGTGGGCAGAATGAGACCATAAGCAGCAAATTTACATTCAGAAGATGGATCTTATCAGTGAAGTGACTGTTGAGGCCTGAAAGATGTTAAGTGGTAAAGAGCACATATTGCTCTTCCAGAGAGCCTGACTTCAGTTCCCAGCACCCATGTCAGGATGCTATGTTCTGGCTATAACTCCAGCTCCAGGGGATCTGACACCTTTTGGTCTCTGTATACACAGAGAGACATACACATAAATAAAAAATAATAAAATATGAGGTGCCAGGTGTGGTGGCTCATGCCTTTAACCCCAGGCAGAGACAGATATATCCCTAAGTTTGAAGCAAGCTTGGTCTACAGAGCAAGTTTCAGGGCCACAAAGAGAAACTCTGTCTCAAAAAAATTATGCTAGGAGCCATGGGGGCATGTGCATGTAATCCCAGCACTCAGGAGGCAGAGGTAGGCAGATCTCTGTGACTTTCAGGTTAGCCTGGTCTACAAAGCAAGTCTAGGACAGCCAAGGATACACAGAGAAACCCTGTCTCAATAATAATAATAATAATAATAATAATAATAATAATAATAATAATAAAACACACAAAGATCTCTTTATACCTATTAGGTTGACTACCTGATGAAAATGTATGGGAAAGATCTGAAGAGCTACTTCACCAAAGAATACAAATATACAAATATGCATATGCATATGAAAAGGAGATTCAGTAGCGGATCAGCAGAAAACTGCCAATTTAAAACAAGGGAATCCTGCTACATCACTTCTAGGATGACTAGTAGGTGACCAAAGCACCCAAAGTGTTAGATGCTAGTGAGGATAAATGGATAAATGGAACTCATTAACTTCTAGTAGAAATACAAAATGGGGGAGGCCTAGAGAGATGGTTCAGTTGTTAAGAGCACTTGTTGCTCTTGCAGAGGACCAGGGTTCAGTTCCCAGCACCCACATGGGCTCACAACGATCCATGATTCCAATTCCGAGGGATCTGACAGCTCTTCTGGGCTCTGGGTGCACCAGGTATGCACGTAGCGCACAGACATACATGCATGCAAAACACAAAACACCCAGACACATAAACTAAACTAAATAAATATTTTCTTAAAATGCAGAATGTCCTTATGGTGTGGTAGAGCCCAAGAGTGATAAAGCTTTCTGAGAAAGTGCCAGGTTAATTTCCAAAGTGGTTGTACAAGTTTATACTCCCACCAGCAAAGAAGGAGTGTTCTCCTTTCTCCACATCCTCACCAGCATGTGCTGTCACTTGAGTTTTTGGTCTTAGCCACTCTGACGGATGTAGGACGGAATCTCAGAGTTGTTTTGATTTGCATTTCCCTGATGACTAAGGACGTTGGAACATTTCTTTAAGTGTTTCTCAGCCACTAGAGATTCCTCTGTTGAGAATTCTCTGTTTAGCTCTGCACCTCATTTCCGCCATACCACAAGGACATTTGCTCAACTATGTTCATAGCAGACTTATTCATAATAGCCAGAAACTGGAAGCAATCTAGATGTCCCTCAACCAAAGAATGGATAAAGAAAATGTGGTATATTTACACAATGGAATACTACTCAGCTACTAAAGACAAAGGCATCACACAACTGAAGGCAAATGGATGGAACTAGAGTAAGGTAATGCAGACGTATAATGACACACATGGTATGTACGCACTTATAATAAGTAGACATTAGCCATAAAGTACAGAATAACCATGCTGCAATCCACAGACCCAAAGAGCTAACAAGGAAGACCCAAGGGAGGCTGGTTGAATCTCACTCAGAAGGAGAGGAGAAATAAAATAGACTTCTAAGGTAGATGGAAGGAGGGACCTGGGTGGGAGAGGGCACATGGAGGGAAATGGGGGGATCAGGTGTTGGGAGGGCATGGGGAGGATTGGGAGCATCTCTGGGAAGGTAGAGGTTCCCAGGAGTCTATGGGGGTGACCCTAGCTGAGTCTTTTAGAGCAGGGGCCTATGAAGTCTCAAGTCAGGCTCCTGAAGTAGCCCAGTGGGACTTCCTGAAAGGAGGGGACACTGACCCACCCATAACACCTTCAACCCAAAAATTTGTGCAGGAATAAAGATGGAGCAGAGATTGAGGGAATGACCAACCAATGACTGGTCTAAGTTGAGACCCACTCAATAGGAGAGAGCCAACCCCTGACACTATTCATGATACTCTGCTGTGCTTGCAGACAGGAGCCTAGCATAACTGTCCTCAGAGAGGCTCCATTCAACAGCTGATGGAAACAGAGTCAGAGACCCACAGCCAAACAATAGGCAGAGCTCAAGGAGTCTTGTGGAAGAGTTGGGGGTGGGGTGGGGGAACGACAAACTGAGGGAGCTGGAGAAGTCAAGGACACCACAAGAAGACCTACCGAGTAAACTAACCTGGGCCCACAGGGGCTCACAGAGACTGAACCCCCAACAAAAGAGCATGCATGGGCTGGACCTAGACCCCCTTTACACATGCAGCAGATGTGCAGCTTGGTCATCATGTGGGTTCCCTAACAGTTGGAGCAGGGGCTGTCTCTGACTCTCTTGCCTTCCTTTGGATCCCTTTCCCCTAGCTGAGCTGCCTTGTCTGGCCTCAGTGGGAGAGAATGCACTTAGTCCTACTGTAACTTGATGTGCCAGGGTGGGTTGGTACCCCATGGGGGCTTCTCCTTCTCTGAGGAGAAGGGGAAGAGGAAGTGGGGGAGGGGTATGAGGCTGGGACTGAGAGGAGAGGAGGGAAGGGGGGGCTTCCATAAAACTATAAAGTGATTAAACAAATAAATTAATGAAAAGGAAAAAAATGCAAAATTACAACTACTTCAAACAAAACGGTGACAGTTTCTCCAACAGTCAAACACAGTCTTACCATAGAGACCAGCATATAGTCTCTAAGTATTTTCCAAACAAGCTGGAAAATATTAAATCCTCAGGCAGGAGAAATGGCTCCACAATTAGAGCACTTCTTAACAGAGGGCCTGTGTTCAATTCCCAGTCCACATAATTAGTTTTATACTCTCTGGCCTTTGCAGACTCCTGAACACATAATGACACACATAAACTCACACAAATACACATACATACACATAAGGTAAAAATAAATAAATAAATAAATATTTTTCCCTACACAAGACTGGCATATGGCTCAGTGGTAGGGTTCTTGCTGAGGATACATGGGACCCTAATCTTGATCCCCAGGACTGACAGGAAAAAAAAGGAAACTATACATAGATATTTATAGCAGCTGTGCTCATAACTGCCAAATTTAAAGGTATCAAGTTGATTTTCAATAGGTGAATAAATAAGCAAGCTGCAGTACATTCATACAATAAAGTATTATTTGGGTATAAAGAGAAAACAGGAAGTTGTTGTTGTTGTTGTTGTTGTTGTTGTTTGAGACAGGGTTTCTCTGTGTAGCCTTGGCTGTCCTGAACTAGCTTTGTAGACCAGGCTGGCCTCGAACTCACAGAGATCTGCCTGCCTCTGCCTCCTGAGTGCTGAGATTACAGGCGTGCATCACTACATTCAGGTAAACAGAGGAATCCTAAGTGTATATTACAGGCAATCAAGGTAGCTCAGTTTGGGGCTGGAGAAATGGCTCAGTGGTTAAGAGCACCGCCTGCTCTTCCAGAGGTCCTGAGTTCAATTCCTAGCAACCACATGGTGATTCACAACCATCTATAATGTTATCTGATGCCCTCTTCTGCAGATTAAAGCACTCATTTACAATAAATAAATCTTAGGGGAAAAAAAGGTAGCTAAGTGAGTAAGGGCACCCGCCACCAAGCCTAATGATCTGAGTGTGATCCCCAGCACTCACGTGGTGGAAAGAGGGAACCAGCTCCTTCAAGTTGTCTTCTGACCTCCACATGCATACCATAGCACACATGCACATACACATGCACACATACACACACACACACACACACACAAACAAATGAAAATGTTATTTTAGCCAGGCTTGGAGACATACGCCTTTAATCCCAGCACTTGGGAGACAGAAACATGTGGATCTCTGTGATTTTGAAGCCAGCCATGCCTACATAGCAAGCTCCAAGCCAGTCAGGCTACCCAGAGAGACCTTGACTCAGATTTTAAATCAATTAATTGATTTTAACGTATATCACTAAGTGGGAAAAGCCAAACTGAAAAGGTTACACTTGCATGGCTGCGGCCGTGACACCCATGGACAAGACAACGCTATAGGCAACAGGAGGGGCTGTGCTTGGCAGCGGCTTGCAGAGAAGAGGGGGGAATACGGGATGTTTAGGACAGTGAAATTAGACTGTGTGATACTATCATGATAGATACACATTATCACATGCTTGGAAAAGCCCTTAGAATGTGCTTCACAGATAGTGAACCCTAATACAAACTGTGGACTTTGGTTAATAATGAGGTTATCATCCATGACGAGTGCTCCACGGGTGTGTTTGGGTCAGAGTTTTGTAGGAGCACTCTGTACTTTATACTCCATCTCACTATGAGCCTAAAACTACTCGTAATGAAATAGTGGTCCATGCACACCCTTTGATCCTACAATTTATCTTTAAAAATAGGTATATAGCATAATATATAGGCTGCAATAAAGGGATATGATCTATATTTCAATTTATTTGTTATGAGACTATTATGTGCTGAAAATTATATTAAATGGCATAAATGCCCATCCATAAAGCACTGGTACATATACGCAGATATATTCATACATATGTGCACATATGTCATGTCTACTCGACGGAATATTACTACACAGCTATTTGTTTATTTATCTATTTATTTATGTATACAAGTGCTCTATTTGCATGCATACCTGCATGACAGAGAGGCTATCAGATCCCATTGTAGATGGTTGTGAGCCACTATGTGGTTGCTGGGAATTGAACTCAGGACCTCTGGAAGAGCAGCCAGTGTTCTTAAACCACTGAACCATCTCTCCAGCCCAGCTGTTTTTTTTTTTTTTTTTTAAAGAAAGTTCTCCTGTGATAGGTACAGCAACCAACAGCCTGAGAATTAGCCTCATATTTAAATTAGGAACACACAAAAATCAAGCCTGGTGTGGTGGTGCATGCCTTTAATCCCAGCACTCAAGGAGGCAGAGGCAGGCAGATCTCTGTGAGTTCAAAATCAGCCTGATCTACAAAGGGAGTCCAGGACAGCCAAGGGTACACAGAGAATGCTGTCTTGGAAAAAAAGAACACACACATACACAAAATCAACCCAAATGGGACGGTGTAAGCACAGACATAGCAGCACATAATAGTTTGGATGGATATGTGGAACAAGGAACTTGTGTGAAATGTTGATAGAAAAAAGGTGATGGAACCGGGTGTGGTGGCACATGCCTTTAATCCCAGCACTCGGGGGGCAGAGGCAGGCGGATCGTTGTGAGTTTGAGGCCAGCCTGGTCTACAAAGTGAGTCCAGGATGGCCAAGGCTACACAAAGAAACCCTGTCTCAAAAAACCAAAAAAAAAAAAAGAAAGAAAAAGAAAAAGAGAAAAGAAAGAAAGAAAAAAGGTGATGTATCAATATTGCGCCCAGAAAGAGTAAAGAAAAACAATTTAATACGTGCTGCGGATCCAAAGACTTGACAAGGCGGCACGTTCCTCTGTGCTCCAGCCAGCAGGTGTCCTGGCTCCGGGGTTAAACCCATTGCCTGGAAGCATCCTGAGTCACGTTCTGCTGGCCTCCCACTTCTTGAGAAAGGAAGAGGCTGAAGAATTTTCCTTGGGTGCAAAGTATACTCCAAAGTCACTGTTCATGTGAAAGAAGTGTGGCCACCACGGGGCAAAGGCCTCTTTAAACTACAGCTGTCATTAACACTGTGATTGCCACCATAGGGCGCTGATTCCGGAAGACTGATCAACCTTCCTGACGACAGAAAGCTGCCGCCATTGACCTTGCAGGTCACGTCCTTCAATGCCTGAAGAAAGCACATGCCAGGTTTTAGGTTTACATGACTGCTAACAGCAACGGGCTCCTCGGGCTGACAAAGACTGAGAGCATTTAAACCACCCACCCACTCCCTTCCCCACTCAGAAAACTGAGGTCCAAAGAATAAGAACGGCTTGTCTACGATCATCGCCTGCCCTCTGAGCAAGTAATCCTACGGTTTCCCACTGCCAAAACCACTAGCCATCCCCCCGTCAATTCCATGCCTAAGTATTTACTCAAGGCAAATGAACACATATTTAATACATACACATAAAAATACTCATGCACAAAGTTTGTGGCAACTCTTGTCATAACAACCGGAAGTTAGCTTGAATCCAATGTAAACGCACGAACAAACTATAGTGTGTCCACTCAAGATGGGGATGTGGGGGAACACACCTCATCCCACACTTGGGAAGCTGAGGCAGCAGGGTTGCAAGTTCTAGTCCAGACTAGGCTGCTAATGAGACTGGCTCAAATTTAGTGTGACGGCTCAATGAGTTACTATTCATCAATAGAAAGAAACAAGCTGTGACTACACTCAGCATGGTCAACACTCACAAACGTCAAGTGGAAAAAAGAAAGCATGACCGAGTTTATACTAAGGGCCAGAGAGTTAAAAAGTGTTTGATGTTTTTTTCAGAAGACCTGAGTTCAATTTCCAACATCCATATAAAGTGGCCCATAACTGCCTGTACCTGCAGCTCTAGGAGATCCAATACCTCTGGCATCTGCAGGTACCTGCACTCATGTGTGCACACACCCACACACAGACACATAACTTAAAATAAGTAAGTAAATAAAGCAAGCTTCTTATACTTTCGGTTGTTTGGTTGTTGCGTTTGTTTGTTTGTTTGAGACAGGGTTTCTCTGTGTAGCCTTGGCCGTCCTGGACTTACTTTGTAGACCAGGCTGGCCTCGAACTTACAGCGATCCACCTGCCTCTGCCGCCCGAGTGCTGGGATTAAAGGCGTGCGCCACCATGCCCAGCTATGCTTTTGCTTGTAAGTCTAGCCTTTAACAGCTGAGCCGTCTCTGCAGCCCAGTCAAGCTTTTTAGAAAGGAGGGCTCGCTCTATTGTTGCACTTTTAGTTCCCTCTGCGATGGTCAGAATTACGCTCTGGAGTCCTCCACTGCAAATCCTCCAGTCTCATGCCCAGCCCTGGATCGGGCCACTTGCAGGAACCTGTCATCATACTCCCCCTCCAACTGCTGGGGACTCTGCTGAACCTTCCGTCAGACACAGCTTTCCCACAGACCCTCTCAGCCACCCTCCTTACTCCATCCCCATTCCTTCCTGTCGGACTCCAAGACCTAGAAACAAGTTCTATCCAGGACGCCCAATGGCCACACATGGTAGGGACTCAGAAGGACTCCTAACCTCTTGCCTAAGATCCAGAGAACAGATAGAAACCAAGGGAAGAAACACCTGCCCAAGAAATATAAGACCAGGAACCACAATCATTCCCACCATCCCCTCCCTCACCCCCCTACGCCATCCCCCACCCCTACCCCTCACCCCAATTCCCAGTGCGAAAACACAACCACTAAAGCCAGGACAATATGTCTCCATCAGAACCCAGCAACCCTCCTACAGTAGCCCTGAGAAACTCAATATAGCTGAAGCACAGGACAGGGACTTCAAAAGAGCTATTATGGGTATGTTCAAGGATCTTAAAAAGAGAATACGGATTAATCATATGAAAACACAAGCAAACAGTGGAATAAAAAGATGAAAACGGTTCAAGACATGAAAAACATTTAACAAAGAAATAAAATCACTAAAGAAAACTGTTGGGGACGGGTGGGGTTTTTGGGGGGAAAGGGGTTGCTTTTGTGCGCTGTGTATTCAGATGCTAACTTCTGTGTCCACAGATCTGGCTGCAGTCTGGACACATGGGCATTGTCGTTATTATTGAGACTCCTCCTTCCTGCTTTATGGTATGTAAAAATTGTTCTCCACCATCTCTGATTGGTTAATAAAGAGTTGAACAGCCTATAGCTGTGCAGGAAAGTTAAGGCGGGACTTGCAATTCCAGGAGGAGGGTCCCAGGTGGAAAAGAGAGAGAGAGAGAGAGAGAGAGAGAGAGAGAGAGAGAAAGTCATCACGAGGAAGTCACCATGAGGACCCTGATGGAGCAGGGGCAGCCAGGGCAAGATCAAGTTGGCAGATAAAGAGGCACAGACTAGGAAGTAGTCCAGGCCAGCATAAATGGGTTAGAATAGCCCAATATCTGCCCAGCTATAGTGCTTAAAGCTTATTAATAAATGTAACGGGTCATCACATCATTATTCAGGATCTAGAGCGGGCGTAGAAAAGCCATACTTTTGTTTTACTGAAAACCAATTGTAATAAAACTAAAAATGAAAAATTTGGGAAGTTAAACAAAAACCATAGAGGTAAGCCTTACTAACAGAGTACTAACAGAGAAGAGAGACTCTCAAGAGTTGAAGACAAGGTAGAAGGAATAGATACCTCAGCCAAAGAAACCACTGAATCTAAAAATGGAACAAACAAACAAACACAAAACAGCAAGAAAATCTGCAAAACTATGAAAAGATCACATCTATAAATAATAGCAACATGAGAAGGAGAAGAAACCCAGGTCAAAGGCACAGAAAATATTTTTAATGAAATCATAGGAGAAAACTTTCCTAGCCTAAAGAATGAAGTGCCTCTCTTATACTTTTGGTTATGAGCCTAGCCTTTAGCCTCTTAAGGTGCAAGAAATATACAGAACACCAAATACACTGGATAAAATAAGAAATTACCCTGAGCACATGATAATCAAAAGACTAAATATACAAAACAGATAAGGAATATTAAAAGGTGCAAGGGGGAAAGACCATGTAACTTACAAAGACAGGATCATTAGATAACACCTGACTTCTCAATAAAGACTCTAAAAGCCAGAAATGACTGGACAGATGTTAAACAAACTCAGATCATGGATGCATCCCAGAATACTACAGCCAGAAAAACATTCCACCACAACAGATGGAGAAAGGAAAACATCTATAATGAATCTATAAATGCAGCTCTACAGAAGCACTAGATGAAAAATTGCAGTCTGAAGAAGTTAATGATACTAAAGAAAACACAGAGAATAAATAACAACAGACCAGTAAGTCAAGAGAGGCGAAGCCCCATACCATAGCAATAAAATAACAGAAATCAATCAACATTGCTTGTTGAAAAACTCTCAACATAAATGGTCTCAATTTCCCACCCCCAAAAGGATATAGACTAATAGACTTTTTAGCACAGAATTCTACCAGACATTCAAAGAAGAGTTAATGCCAAGACTCCTCAAATTATTCCACAAAATAGAAACAGAAGGAACATTTTACAAGGCCACAGGTACAGTGATACCTGAGCCACATAAAGACCCAACAAAGAAAGAATTAAAGACCAGTTTCCCTCCTGAAAATAAATGCAAAAATTCTCATTAAAATACTTGCAGACTGAATACAAGAACACATAAAAAGACCATCACTAAGATGAAATAGGCTTCATCCCAAAGATGTTGGCATGGTTCAACATACATCAACCAATAAATATAATCTACCATGTAAAGGGACTGAGAAAACCACATGCTTATCCCGTTAGATGTAGAAAAGTCCTTTGACAAAATCCAGCATCCCTTCATGATAAAAGTCCTAGAGAGATTAGAGACACAAGGGATATGCCTCAACATAACAAAGGTGGTTTACAGAAATCCCATTATAGCCAACATTAACTCAAATGGAGAAAAACTCAAAGCAATTCCACTAAAATCAGGAACAAGATAAGGTTGTCCACTTTCTCCATACCTATTCAATATAGCACTTAAAGTCTTATCTATAAGACAACTCAAGGACATCAGGGGACCCAAAGAGGAAAGGAAGAAGCCACTGTATCTTTATTTGTAGATGATATGATAGTATACATAAGTGACCCTAAAAACTCCACGAGGAGACTCCTGGTAGGAAGGTACAAAATTAGCTCACAGAAATCAGTAACACTCCTATATACAAGTGACAAAAGAACTGAGAAAAAATTAGGGAAACAACATCTTTCACAATAGCATCAAAAAACAAAATATCTTGGGGTAACTCTAACCAAACAAGTGAAAGACCTATATGATAAAAATGTTAAGACACTGAAGAAGAATGAGATCAGAAGAAGGAAAGATCCCCCATATTCATGGGTCAAGTAGGACAAATAAAGGGAAAATGGCCGTCCTGCCAAAAGCAATGCATAGAGTCAATGCAATCCCCACCAAATTCCAACACAATTCTTCACCGAACTTGAAAGGACAATTTTCAACATTATATGGAAACGCAAAAATGCCAAGATAACTAAAACAATCCTGAAGGTAGAGGGAGGTACCACCATTCCAGTCACAGATTGTATTATTATAATAATAATAATTTTTATTATTATATATAATTATTATATATATGATATAATAATAATAATAATAATGATTTTTAAAAGCATGGTGTTGGCTCAAAAAACAAACACATTGATCAATTAAATAGAATCAAAGAACCAGAAAAGGGTCCACAGACCTATGGACTCCTGAATTTTGATAAGAAATCCAGAAACACATAATTCAACAAATGGTGCTATTCAAACTGATGGCTACGTGTAGAAAAGTGCAAAAAGATCCATACTTATCACCCTACACAAAATTCAACTCTAAATGAATCAAAGACCTCAACATAAGGCCAGATATACTGAATCTGGTAGAAAAGAAAATGGAGACTAGTCTTGGACTCACTGGCCCAGGGAAAGACTCTATGAACAGGGCTAGAGAGATGGCTCAGAGGTTAAGAACACTGCCTGCTCTTCCCAAGGTCCTGAGTTCAATTCCCAGCAACCACATGGTGGCTCACAACCATCTATAATAAGATGTGGTGGCCTCTTCTCTCATGCAGGTGTACATGCAGGCAGAACACTGTGTACATAATAAATAAATAAATCTTTTTAAAAAGAAGAAGAAGGAACAAGAAGGAATGACCTTAAGACCCACAAATCCCTCTCCTAAGTATATACTTGAGCTCTTAAGACATCCTCAAAATCTTGTATGTAAATGTTCATAGTATAAAAAAAGCACTAAGTGAAAATTGATGAAAATAAAATGCAGCACAATAGAATTTTTTTTAAAAAGGCTCTATGAACAGAACATCATCAGCACAGGCACTAAGAACGTCAATTAATAAATGAGACCTCATGAAACTGTAAAGCCTCTGTACGGGGAAGGACACCATCACTTGGACGAAGTGACAGGATACAGAATAGAAAAATATTTTCATAAGTACATATCTGATAAAGGGCTATCCAAATATATAAAGAAATCATGAAACTAGACATAAAAAAAAATGTTTAAAAAAATGTGGTACGGAGCCGGGCATGGTGGTGCACACCTGTAATCCCAGCACTTGGGGAGTCAGAAGCAAGCAGACCACTGTAAGTTTGAGGCCAGGCTGGTCTACAAAACAAGTCCAGGACAGCCAGGGCTACACAGAGAAATCTTGTTTCAGAAAACAAAACAAAACAAAACAAAAACAAATAAACAAAACACACACACACACACACACACACACACCCTGAGTGAGGTAACTCAGACCCAGAAAGACAAATACGTTATCTATTCTCTTGCACGTAGATATTAGCTGTGAAATCATTGGCAGGCAAGCTACAATCTATATAACCAGAGAGGCTAAGTAGAGAGTAAGGGACTAGCAGGGAGGGTTCATCTTCCTAGGAAGAACAAATAGAATAAATTGTTATGGGTGGATGAGGGGGAATGCTGAAATGGGAGGATCGGACAGGAAGGAGGAAGGACAAGAGAGGCTAGGGGAGGAACACAGGGAGGGACATGTAAAATTAAAGGCCCCTTGAGGGATGGTAGAAGATTCCTGTACTAATACCTTAATGAACATGATCTAAATAAAACCGCCAAACAATGGGGAAGACAGAGCCCCAAGTGGACATGTCTCATCACCAAACAAAGTTTCCAGTATGGGTTATATCTAATTGAGTTCTTGGCCAATGGGGTCTCATGGGAACCCCTAAACAACCCAGGCTATTGCCAAGGTGGCTCTCCTCCAACTGACAGAAGGCCCTATTGCTGAACCAACACCTGTACATCTCACTGAGCACAGAGAAGTTAAGCTGGAGCTTACCTAGAGCCTCCACTGCAGGATTCATGGCATTAGACGTACTTTGCACACTGCCAAAGGAGGAAGGTAAACACCCAGCCTAGCTACAAACTCTTTTGATGGCCTGCATGCAAGATGCACTAGCACAGTAGTGGCACAGGCTTGTAGGAATAACCAGCCAATATGTGATTGGACCTAAGGCCCACTTCATGAGATTGGAACCCCTAACCAACAATGCTCAGGTGACCAAGAACCAGAGACTAGATAGGCCAGGGACCTAGTGGGAAACCGAATACTACTGTTCAGAGAAGGGGACATAGCAACAATTCACAAGGTTCTCCCTCCCCACGGTTATAGCAGTAGTGACAATGACGAGGATTCGGCAGGGGGCGAGGAAGAGGAGAGAATCCTCCGGGAGCTGCCTGCACATTTTCCAAGGATCTCTGAAGATGCAGTTTTCCATTCACCACCTGCACTGGGGGGGGGGGGGGGGGGGTGGCTCCTCATTGGTGCCACTGCCTTCAGTCACCCTGCCCATGTAACCCCAGTCAGCTTGCTATTCCCCAAGTTGGGCTCACTGCAGTCATTTCTTTAGTCTGTGGTCAGTGCCCCTTCGGGGATAAGCAGATGGCTGTCCATATCTAAAGAGGAAGGCCACACGACAGCAAGCACTCTGCCACCAAGCTCCATCCCCAACCTGAGATGGTGCCATATAGATACGCATTTGTCAGAACTTGGAAAACTGTCCACACAAAATCTGTCTCCCCGGCTCCCCCACCCACCCTCCACCCCCACCCCCGATGCCTTAGTAAGACTTCTTTTTGGGCAGGGAGTGGTGGTGCTCACCTTTAGTTCCAGCACTCGGGAGTAGAGGCAGGTGGATCACTGTGAGCTCGAGGCCAGCCTGGTCTATAGAGCAAATTCCAAGACAGCCAGGGCTACACAGAGAAACTCTTGTCTTGAAAAACAGAAGAAGAAGAAAAAAAAAAAGACTTCTTTTTGAAAAAATGAGCTCTTATATGTGCATTGCTCTTTGTGCTGTAAGACATTTTGTCACTGCTCATCAGTTAGAGAGAGGGGGAGATCATCCCTCCTCACCCCAATTCCTGTTAGTTTGGGTTTTGTTGTTGTTGGGGTTTTTGTTGTTGTTGTTGTTGTTGTTTGGTTTTGCTTTGGTTTTGTTTGTTTGTTTTGTTTTGAGACAGGGTTTCTCTGTGTAGCCTTGGCTATCCTGGACTTGCTTTGTAAACCAGGCTGGCTTCGAACTCACAGAGATCCGCCTGCCTTTGCCTCCCAAGTGCTGGGATTGAAGGCGTGCGCCACCACCACCCAGCATTGTCTGAGTTTTTAAATATATATATATATATATATATATATATATTGCAGTTCTCTTAACTTTATTTGACACTCAGCAGATTAGTTCTCATCCACATTGACCGTCTGTAGACTCTTGACTGTGTTAACAGGCACGTAAGTTACCAATGTGTAGAGCTTATTGGGTGAGTCCTCATCTTCATTACACTTTCTGGACAAACGTACTCGGATGCGATATGGAACATTCCTTATTCCCTTTGCCCAGACAGCTTTATTGAGCCTGGTGTCTATGTGCACGTCTGGAGTCCCCATCTCCTTCATGGCAAATTTCCGAATTTCTCTGATTGCCCCAGGAGCACGCTTCTTGAAGCCCACTCCGCGGCTGCGCTTGTGAATGTTGATGGTGTGCTCTCGGGTCACCACCTCGGTGATGGCGGAACGGCCCTTCTTCTTCTCACCACCCTTCTCTGTGGGAGCCATTCTGTCGGGCTAAAGCTGGAAAGGCAAGATATATATTTTTAACTACATGCACGTGATGTGTCCAAGGATATGAGTACAGCGTCCATCATGGCCAGAGGTAGAGGAAGCCACTGGAGCTGACGTTACAGGTGGTTGTGAGCCCTCCAGTATGACTTGGAACCAAACTTGGATCTTCCCTGAGAGTAGAGTGTGTCATCTCCATAGACCCCCTTAGCCCTAGCTCTTATATGGGCTCTTCAGCTGGCTCTAGGGATCAAAGGAAAACAAGACGGATTGATAACAAGAGAAAAGCATCCAGACTTTAGCTTTACAGGTGCCCAGGGACTCAGCCTAAGGCTGTGGCAGTGTAAAGAAACAGAGGGAGCTGGAGACTTTTATATCTGTCAGTAAATCTTTGGTCCAGGAGCAGTTGCTAGGAGATGCACGGTGGAGGTGGGGCTTGAAAATGAAGCAGATCAAAGCTACTGTAGAGAGCCTGCTCGGGATGGGGGCACCTCTCTGGAAGACACCGCTCTGGCCAGCCACTTTCAGGAAGAGGCGGGGCAAAAGATCCTACTTCCGTGTAGTTTCTTCTTTTTGAAAGAATCAGCATACCCCATGGGCACAAATTGAGTTGACACAACCCTAACTTCCTTCACACATCACAAGCATCTTTCTGCTTTTGTTTTCGCAAGACTAGGGGTGGAAACCAAGACCACGTGTGTGCTGGGCAGCTGCTCTACCAGCGAGCTACAGACAGCCCTCGAGACTACTTTAACAGCGCCCTGTGCAGCCAGGGAGGCACAGAAGGGACAGTGTTTTTAGTTTACAGAGAAAACACTGAGACTGAGAGATAGATGCCTCAGCCATCTATGGCAGGAACCAGGAGCACCTCAGTGGACCGAAGACTCTGAAGGTCTGGAGTCCATACTTCACTTATCAGACCGACTATGGCTCAGAAGGGCAGGGACTTCCTTCCCACAGTGGTGACTGGTGGTAGGACTGAGACGGAGGGGAGGCGGGTGCTGGAACCTTGCCTCCTGGCCCCATGGGCTCCCCTCCAGAGAGGACTATAACCAACATTTTTATCATATAGTAGACTTCCTGTTAAATGTTGTTACTGAACCATAGGCTAGTGCAATTGCTCTGAGTATGTTTAAGACATGTGAATTTTCAGTGTGTGATATTTTCAACATAATGAGTTTCTTAAGGGTCAATATCATTGTATAAATGAAATTTGAATGCATAAATGCTAAGTAAAATGATTGCCCAAAAAATGCAGAATTCAAGAGCAGGAAGATTGCTATAACCTTGAGGGCAGCCTGTTCTGCATAGAAAGTTCCAGACCACAACACCCAGCCGACCTCAAAGAAGATGATGAACATCAATGAACCTCCTAATGGAGATGGCTTCAAACACGGCAAGCCAGAGACTGGGGGAAATGTCCTCATTTCTGCCACAGACAGAATTCTGCCTGAAAATGGGCAAGCTTTGATGCGGGCAGAGTTGACAGCCAAACTCTGTCAAGACAGGGTAAGCAAGTCCTCAATAGTTCCTGCCTCGCAAATATGTCTGGCAGAGATATTGGGCCAGAAGGCTGAAGATGATGCTCCCACATTAAAGAGAGTTTTGGGTGACTGTTTAGGCAGCAAACTGTCTCTGTCATCATCTCATTTGAGAAGCTGCTATTCTGCACTTTCTGTGTACTCAGATAATTAATTTTATTCCTTCTCAAGTCTCTGATGGGGTTGAAGACCAGATAGTTTAGTTTTACAATTAATCTTGGTTGTTCAGGGGTTAAGATGTTTTTAGGTCTAGATAGGTGTTTTAAGTTGATAATGATGAGATATGATAGATATTGATCTACATTCAGAATTTTAGACTCACCAAGAAAAGAAAGATGTTTTTTTCAAGGTTGCCAACTACAAACAGCCAAAACACTCTGAATGAAACATTTCTATAATACCTGGTTGTTTCCTGGTTCTTCTTGCTGTAGGTAGTTTATTGTATATGTGTGTAATAATATTAAATGTATATGTAAAAAAAGAAAAATAATACAAAAAAAAGAGAAAGTTTCAGACCAGTCAAGTCAGGGCTACATAGTAAACCCCTGTCTCAAAAGAACAGAGGATTGATGTTTATGAGTTCACTTACATTAAAGGAGCATAAGGATGTACTGTTTTGTTTTTTTAAGGTGTATGTGTATGTGTGTATATGTTGTGTTTGTTCAAATGAGTGTAGTGTGGGTGGCTACCAAAAGACAGTGTTTTATCCCTGTGGCTGAGCTCCCTGATGTGGGTGCTGGGAACTGAACTAAGGTCCTCCGGGAGAACAGCACAGCCACTGACCACTGAGCCATCTCTCCAGGAGTTTTGTTTATTCAGTGCAGAATTCTAGTTACGAAACAGCCGTGCAGTGATGAAAATGTGCTCATGCCACAAACTTCACAATAGCAGCTTTCATGTCTCCTGTTTATAATTTTAAAATGGTCATTGCAAATCCCCTCATGGAGGGAACACAGGTAAACTCGACGTGTCACGCTCTGCTGACAAGATTGGCATGGGAGAGAGTTGTTCTGCAGGGCAGTTTGGCAATATATATCAAAGTCCTAAAAGCAGCAAAACCCTTCGACCAAGTCATACCCTAGGACTTTATCTTATGAAAATAATCAACATTTATTACAAGGCTACTTACTTCCATAATGCCTATGGTAAGAGCTCCTATTACCCTGTACCTAAAAAATGGAAGATTTGCTAAATAAACATAATATCAATATTCTAGAGTAACATGTGACCATCAAAAATTTATAGCTCTCCAAAAAAGTCATGCATAATGCAATCTGATTTAGTAAGTATCTCACGCTTGCTTATGGATCATACAACTGTAGCTATAATTCAGATGCAGGTGAAATTGTTTCTTCGGTTTGTCTTGGGCGAAGAGACATTTGTTTGTGGCAGGAAGAGTCACACAACACCAGGTAGAGGGAGAGCCTCCCGTATATAAAGAACAGCAAGTGTGAAGACCCCTGCCTGAGAAGCGAAGATGACAAGAACAAAGGCAGGGAGATTCCGGATGTGTGACTAAAGGCCTTGAGCACCATATATCCAGCAACAGGAATTCTTCCCATAATGTAGCACAAAGACAAGAATGCTGGACTGGAAATCAGCATCCCTAGATCTGCGTCCTGAGTCTGTTGCTCACTCGCCTTTTTCCTTGAGTGAGTCCCTCCCTGGGACTCAGTCTCTTCATATGCCAAGCGGAAGCAACATTTTCTATCCGTCCATCTCTGGTAAGGCTCAGAATGAGGTGGGACTACGCGAAGCTCTTTAAAATGTGTCACGGAAGGCTGGGACGGCTGGCCTCCTGGTGGCCTTTAGCTCTTTCTTCATTTCTAGTTTCCTGGTGTCGTGGGGCTGACCCTCCCTTCTCCACTTCCAGCCAGGAGTGATTCAAGCTCTGGCTGAAGACACAAGTCTTGGTGGCCTGTGTATAGAGGGGCTGAAGGGGAATTCTGGGAACATGCTTGACGTTGGCCCCTTGGTTTTTTCACTGTTGCTTTTACCAAGGCCCATAACGTGAGCTTTATTTACATAATGAGTGTGAGCATTCAGAGGCAAGCCAGAGAAACACTCAAAAGGAAAGCATTAAACAAGGAAACTTATTGTCCTAAAAGTAAGGAGAGAAGATAGCTTGAGTACCCGGAAACATCACTGTGGAGCTCATTCCCAAGGCCATGTTTTAGAAACCAGGGTGCATGAGAGGGATTGTCTTTGGAAATCCCCATATGGCCTGGAGGTGGCCCGAAGCTCTGTGGAGTTTTGACAATGTGAGAGTGGGGTGTGGGGGGGGAGGGGGAGGACCGGAACCTTAGGGTTGGTAACACCAGGACAAGACCAAAGTGATGGAGGAAAGAAAGAGAGTATACAGAATAATGATCCAGGTGCAGGGAAGAGGGCAAATCAATTCCAGGACCTTGCACCAAATCTCTCCCTCAGACCAAGACAATGACTGCCTGGGCCTGGGACAGTGTTAGAGAAATAGGGAAAGTGCCATCACTAATCTGTCATTTGCTATCTGCTATGTATTGAGCACATCAGTAAGTGCTTGATAAACATTATCTCCTATAGTCCCCACAGCACCCCTGGGACTTAAGGGTGAACCTCACTACATAATGACTTTGATCAGAGGCCTAGAAATCACGTGCTCATTCATCAGAAGATAGCCTGAGTTGCCGCAAGACACTCCAGTTCTTAGATAAGGAGACTGACTAAGTATCGGCCCAGGTCATGCAGCGAATGAAGGCAGAGCTAGAATTTGAACCATTGCTCTTGGAAACATGTGCCCAGAGGGTGTGTCCTACCAGGCAAAGAAGGAAAGCAAAAACCATCCTCTGGGAAGAAATTCAAAGCCTTAGCTTCCAGTCCAGTGCCACCCTGACTCAGCATCACCCTAACAAGTTCTGTCCCCTCTCTGATCACGTGCTTCTGAGGACCCATCTCTGCCATCATCATCTTTATCTCAGCCTATGAGCCTCTCTCATCCTTCCAGAGTCCTGATGCACACAGTTGGTCCCTCTTGTCACATTGCCTCTTGTGCCAGATTTAAGTGTTGACTGGAGCCCAAGGTCTGTCTGTTTATCTCCTACAGGTTTTTTCACTGGTTCATTAGCAAGTTATTGAACATAGCTTTAGAGTCCAACAGACCTAAGTCTGTATCCAAGCTCTATCACTTGCCTTAAACAAATTATTAACCATCCTAGGATTCAGTTTTTCTCCTCTGCAAAATAAGAATACCAATGCCTTTCTCCTCAGCACACCGCTGTGGCTGGAGATTCCATAGATCACACCAAGGACAAAGCCTAATGTTCAGTGTCTGCAATTAGGAGGGCCATGCTAAGAAACAAAGCACATACTACATGCGGAGTGCTTGAGATATAAAAATAAATAAATAAAAATTGCCTTATATACTTCTAAAGACCTGCAGGAGACAGTCAAAAAGGAAGCAGCTGACCTCCAAGTCCACCTAGAGTGATATGGACCTGGAAAATGGGCATTCACTTGGCACTCTGCAGCCTCCAGACATCAAGTCAGATGGAGGCTCTGCGGGAGAACAGAGGATGCTAAAAAAAAAAAAAAAAAAGTATGATATGAGAAGCATTTGGAAAGACCAGTGAAGCTGGGTGTGGTGACGCACGCCTTTAATCCTAGCACTCGGGAGGCAGAGGCAGGTGGATTGCTGTGAGTTCGAGGACAGCCTGGTCTACAAAGTGAGTTCAAGGACAGCCAAGGCTAACACAGAGAAACCCTGTCTAGAAAAACCAAAAAAGAAAAAAGAAAAAAGACCAGGGATAATGATCTAGGACAGCAGGAGACTGGGACAGACAGACTGACAGCAAGATGACCAGAGGAGACCAGGACGTCACGATGCCCTACAAACAATAGGTGCTCCGTAAGCATTCAGCAGGAGAAAGCCAGTCCACGCGTACAGAGAGCAGAGCCATGGGGTTCTCCGCCACAGCCGAGGCTGTGACCTGGAGCACATCTGTGCCCTGCCCTGGCTTAGATCTCACACCAGCCGTGAGACTGGTCCCACTTCCAGGATGCTGAGACTAGGAAACAATGCTGGGCTCGGGCAGAGAGGCATGTTTCTGCCTGCTCAGTTCAGGAGGAGTTTGGCTGACAGAGGCTGGCCTCACCCTCTTCAGGTCACACCTATCTCTGAGGTAAGAAGCACTAATCGCCTTACCAGCATCGTCACGCCCTCTCCCTGGGAACTTGAGCCTCGGTTCCTTTTTCATAACTCTGTGTGGGATTGATCCAGAGAGTCTGGTGACTCACCTGGCCTCCAAGCCTACCTGGCATTGAGCAGGGGAAATCAATATAACTCAGACAAAGCATGACAGTGAGTGCACGTTTTGTTTCAGTGACTGTAAGCTCGAATTGTCTGATGAGAAGCAAATTACACCTGAAAGAATCATCTGGGGGTTGCCAAGATACAGTTCAGATGGTACAGTGCCTTGCCGCACAAGCACAAGGAACCGAGTTCGAGTCCTACCCAGCACCCGCATTAAAAACCTGATGACAGTTGCAATCCCAGCACTGGGGAGGCAGAGACAAGCAGGTCCCAAGGGCTCACTGGTCAAACATCTTAGCCTAGCCACAATAGCACACACGTGTCACAACAAATATGTGGAAGTCAAAAGACATGTTTCAGGAGCATGTGGGTCCTGGGGATTGAGTTAAGGTCGCTGGGCTTGGCAGCAAGCACTCTACCCCAACTGAGTCTCCTCTGCAAATCCCCTTGAGTTGATGGGTCATTTCTTTTTAGCCTGAGGTAATAGTTATTCTACAGATCTATTAGTTTATCCACTTGCCTATTGAAAGGTGGCACGTTGGTCACTTCTACCTTTTAGCAATTAAGAAGACAGCTGCTGTAGATATTCATGTGTCAGCTGCCCGAGTCATTAACTATGTAGTCACATGGCTGCTAGGTGGGTCTTAGGCTGAGGACTGGTCTCATGCTGTGAAAAGCAGTCAAACTGTCATCCAAAGCGGCCATGCCATTTTGCAGGAGCTGAGGATACAGTTCAGTGGTGCAGAGCTTGCCTAGTGTGCAAGGCCCTGGGCTCAGTCCCCAGCTCCTCAGAATGCCTGTGTCATCCCTACCAGCAATCACGGAATCTTCCTGATGCTCAGCCTCCTTGCTAGCATTTAGTGTTATGCGTGGCCAGTTGGTTTCTTTCTTTCGTTCTTTCTTTCTTTTTTATTTTTTTAAGACTAACTTATATCACCAGGCAGTGATGGCACACGTTTATAATCCCAGTACTTGGGAAGCAAAGGCAGCTGGATCTCTGTGAGTTCAAGTCTAGCCTGATCTATATCCAGGGCTATACAGAGAAACCCTGTCTTTAAAAACCAAAAAGAAAAAAGAAAAAAACTAAGTTGTGTCTTTTAAAGATCTATTGTATGTATGTATGTATATGCACATGTGTGCAGGTGCCCAAGTTGGCTGGAAAGGGGATTAGATCCCTTGGAACTGACTAGAATTACAAGTAGTTGTGAGACACTTGATATTGATGCTGAGAACTGGACTTGGGTCCTCTACTTTTGTCAAAACATATACAACAAAAGACTAAAGGAATGAATTTGGCCAGGCATGGTGGCACACGACTTTAGTCCCAGCAATCAGGAAGGCAAAGGCACTTGGATCTCTGTGAGTTTGAGGCCAATCTGATCAACAAAGCAAGTCTAGGAGAGCCAAGGCTACACAAAGAAACCCTGTCTCAAAAAAACAAAACAAAAAAAAGGAATAGATTTGCTGTGTGCAACCTTTAAACTATAACAAAATATCTGTGGTTCAAAATAGAGTATCTTAATAAACAACTATGTCCTTGTTCCTTAATAAAGGAGCAACTAGGGGCTGGAGAGATGGCTCAGAGGTTAAGAGCATTGGCTGTTCTTCCAGAGGTCCTGAGGTCAATTCCCAGCAACTACATGGTGGCTCACGACCATCTATAATGTGATCTGCTGCCCTCTTCTGGCCTGCAGGTGTACATGGAGGCAGAGCCTTGTATACATAATAAAAAATAAATCTTTAAAAAATAAAAAAATAAAAGAGCAACTCACAAGGTGGTTTCAGCATGAAATCAAAGTTAAGCATCATAACTAAGGGAATTACTGTCTCCCATGTAGATAGAGAGCTAGATAGAGATTGGAGGTATAAGTGATGAGTGGATAGATGATAGGTAGGTAAGTAGGAAGATCGACAAATAGGTAGACAGAGAGACAGACAGACAGACAGACAGACAGACAGACAGACAGATATGCCCAGCGTAGAGGATAGGATCATTCAATGAAGAGGAAAACAACACAGTGTTATAAACAAGTAAAGGGGACACCGGAATAGGAATCATAAGTGAAGAGGGGGATGGGAAGTCAGAATAAAGGAGGAAGCACAGGAAAAGGCAACTAACACTAAAAGCCCTTTGAAAAGCCATAGGAAGACTTACTACTGTGTCCTAAAAATATATGTATATATGAAAGGAAGTTAAATGGAGTCTCCACGTGATAGGAAAGACAATGCCCCAAGTGGACATATTGTGACACCAAGTAAAACCTCCAGTGCCAGGAATGGGTTACATCTTGTTGAATTGTTGCCAAAGTAGTCCAACAGACCACCTCCCCCAGACATAACGGGCCATTGCCAAAGCTATTGGTTACTCTCCACAACCTAGAAATAAGGCCCTCTTGCTGAAAAGACCACTTTTCTTATGTCATCAAACATGGAGGAATTGAGCTGCTGCCCAACTAGAAGCTTCATCATTATTGACTAGGCATTCACGGTGTTGGCAAGTATTCTGCATGCTGCCGGAGGAGAAAGATAGTTATCACGGTCACCCTGTGACCTACAACAACTACATGCCACTACTGGTACAGCAGGAACACAAGTAACCAACCACTTTTAAAATTTGGATTTAAGGCCCATGCTATGAGATGGAACACATACCTGACACCGATAAAGTGCCCAAGAACCTGAGACTAGACCAGACATGAGCCTCAGGAGAAAACTTAATACTGTTATTCTGCTAAAGCAAAATAGCAACAAAAACGACTCCCAGTTAAATATTTCTATACCCACAGATCAGTGCATCACTCAAGCCTCATCACGGAGATTTCTTATGTTCAGAGAGTGAGATGCTTTGGAGCATTCAGCCCTAAATCTGCCTTTATCAAACCCTTTCCCTCTACAATCGATGATCTATGCAGAGGATAAGACGGAAAGACTGTGAGAGCCAGAAGTGGCAGGCAGAGTCACCCAGACACAACAGGGGCGATATGCATGTGAACTCACAGAGACCACGACAGCACACACAAGATCTGCCCAAGTTCAAACCAAACTCCCAGCACTGAGAAGGCGAGGTGGACACAAAGTCCCACTCCTAATCAAGAAGCATGCTGGGAAAGGAAAAAATTCCATTTTTTCCTATAGAGCATCACTGGCTCCATGTCCAACACTGTCCAACACAAAATGGACTCCATGTTTGGTGGGAGGGTGGCTTTTTTTTTTTTTTTTTTGTCTTGTCTTTTTTGTTTGTTTTTATTTTTGTTTAGTTTGGGGATGCTGACATCCATGACTCATTGGTTGTGTGCCCTTGAACAAGCTATGTACAAAGGCTTCCAAACTCTGGGGTATATGCACTCCTTTGAGCCACAAGGATTTTATTTTTTCTATTTTATCTTTTATCTTTATTTCATGTGGACTGGTGTTTTGGGGCCTGCATACATATCTATGCAAGAGTGTTAGATCTTGGAGTTACAGACAGTTGTGAGCTGCCATATGGGTGCTGGGATTTGAACCTGGGTCCTCTGGAAGGGCAGTCTATGCTCTTAACCGCTGAGCCACCTCTCTAGGACCCAGAGTTACCAGGATTTTAGTCCAGTCCCAGTCTTCCAATGGGAAGGAAAACGTAGTGTTTAATACAGTCCCAGGCATCTAATGAGCATTGCTGATGAATGAAAGCTAAAATTCTTAGGTTTTGTTTTGCTTTAGGGTGTGTGTATTCAGGTTGAGTAATAAGGGCCCTTGTATGTACAGCCTGCTCGTCAGGTGGCTGAGTTCCCAAGAGTACAGAGGTCAGTGTAGACAGATGCCCCAGGAGGCACGTGTTTATGGCTGAGTGGATATATGCACGTGTGTCTGTGTATATATATAAAATACTTTTACTCAGAACAACTTGTGGTCAATGAATGAGTTCAAAGGTCATTTCTTATTACTTATCATAGTATCAAACAAGTTAATAAGTGGTTAGATAATTAATTGCTCAAAGAGAAAAAATTTTGCTTCTGTTGAAGTCTCTTATCTGACCCAAAGGTTGTAGATACTGGAAAACAATGTGATGACTGGCCAGAAAGGCTTTGGTTTATGGGTTTGGTATGGATCAGCAGGCCATGCCTGTTCTAAAGGTCTCCAGCGCTCAGTTTTCCTAGTGGAGGAGGGAAGACTGATCTTGAGGTTCCCTTTGTCTCCAGACACCCTTCCCACTGCCCTTCCAGAGAGGACCCCTACAGCATCTAAGGAGGGGAACCTGGGCCTTAAGAGGCAGGACCCCGGAGTTCCTACCATTATCCGAAGCTAGTTCCCGGACATCACACTGGGATTCAGGGCGTGGCCCAGGGTGCAGCGCAGTGAGCTGCCTAAGCTTAGCGCCCAGCGCCTCTGCCTCCCAATAGGTAAATGTGGCTCGGACCCTTCGTTCTGAGCCTGTCTCCTCAACCATGAATCATGGAGATTTTTTAGATAAAATTCTTCTCTAAGTTATTGTGAAAACTAGGCACTTACACTGAGCGCCGGCTGTAGCGAAAGCTACCCTGCTTTGTAGCCTGAAGGAAGAGGATCATAAATTTGAAGCCAGCCTGAGATTTAATGAGACAGCCTCAGAAGAAAAAGTTGAGGGATGGAGATAAGGCTCAGTTGGCAGAGTGACTGATTGCTTAGTGTACACAAAGGCCTGGGTTCAGATCCCTACACTGCACAGACCAGGTATGGTATCACTCACCTGTAGTCCCATCACTTTGAGGTAGGAGGGTGGGAAAGTTCAAGGTTATCCTAGGCTATACAGTAAGTTCAAGACTGGTATACATAAGATCCTACCCCCACAAAAAATTTACATAGTCTGGCAGGGTAGTGCATACCTTATAATCTCAGCAATGAGAAGGCAGAGGGAGATTTGAGGGCAGCCCAGTATACACACTGAGATCCAGGCTAGCCAGGGGTATATGAGACACAAAGAAGAAATGGAGAAAAGTAGGAAGGGGAGAACATAGGGAGGGAGGGAGGGAGGGAGGGAGGGAGGGAGACTGCATATTTCTTTGCATAAATTTATATTTTATAAATGATAACAATAGCTGATGTTTATTGAACACTTATCTATGCCTGCCTATAAAGGTTTCATCTCATTTAAACATTCACAGCACAGACTGGTGGGCACAGTTTCTCCCCATTGTACAGATAACAGACTCTTGCCCAAGGCTGCAGTCGGTAAGAAGGGAATTTGTGTCCATGCATTTACATTCTTGTTGTTAATACTTTTATTATCAACAAAAATCATCCCAAAGACAGGATTCTAGAGCTTTGCTCCAACTGTGCAGGGCGTTTTCTGCCCCAGAGTGCCCTCCGATCACTGCACTGTGAGCATGGGCTCCTTTTCCCCAGCCTAGTTGCTGGATTTCAGCCACCACTTGCTTATCCACTTGATGGTCATTGAATATTCCCTATGTGCCAAGCACTGTGGCTGGCCTGGGTTATACAGCCCTGACTGACTCGGTCATGGTCTCTGCCTTCACATTGCTGAGGTTTGAGAAGGGAAAGGATCCAGCCACACAGAAACCATAAGAAGAAAGGACGAAAGTGGCTGTCCAGTGGGAATGAACTTGGCTGACATAATCTAAGAAGGGACAAAGAGAGTGTGGCTGGAACAAAGAGCAGGAAAACAGATGGCATGACATGGTCCCCTAGGACTCAAACCTGCACCTCACAGACTTCCTGCACATGCCTCCCTGTATGGTATGCAGACCTCTTGAAGGTACTGCATCCGAAATGAAAAGCAAGCCCTCTCTTCTTCCACCGAAAGGCAGCTGCCCATCTAAAGACTTGCTAAATACCTTTATTTCCTTGGGTTTGAACCCAGTGCCTCATCTACACTGAGAAAACACTCTACCCCAGAACTACACGTGTCACCCACCTACCCTAGTTTGTAGGCAGGATCATGCTAAATGCCCAGTTGACCACAAAAATTGCTATGTTGTATCAGCTAGCCTTGAACTTGAGACCCTCCTGTCTCAGCCACCCAAGAAGTTGGATTGTAGGCTTATACCACATCAGCCAGGCATCTTCTTGAATTTGTCCTCTGTGAGGCCATGATGCTGGCCTCCGTTTGGAACCTGTCACCAGCCATCTGAAATATTAAATTGATGCTCTAACTGTTCTGCCTGTCTCCGGCCTCTTCACCTGCTGCCCGAGAGATCATCTCACAGCCAACCTGTGGATGCTACAATGGTGGTGCACACCTCTAATTGCAGAACTCAGGAAGCCAAGCCAGGAAGACCAAAAAGTTCAAAGGCATCCTGGGATACTCACCCTCCAGTCTATAGCTGTACCATCCTGACTGCTCCGAATTTCACCATAATTCCACCTTGTCTCTAGAAAGAAAAAGAAAAAAATTAAATAACTTCTCCAAAGTAAGAACCTTAGTAGTACCCTGGCATGGTGGAGCACGCCTGTAATCCCAGCACTCAGGGAGGCAGAGGCAGGCAGATCGCTGTGAGTTTGAGGCCAGCCTGGTCTACAAGTGAGTCCAGGACAGCCAGGGCTACACAGAGAAACCCTGTCTCAAAACAAAACAAAACAAAAACAAAGAACAACAACACACACTTATTTGAAGTTTACAAAATAACATGGAGGCCAAGAACTAGGAAAACTTGTCTTACTGTCTAGAAATGACAGAATGCGGGTGTTAACAAAGTCCGTGGTGATATTAAGACCACAAGACAAGAATTCTTATGCAAGCTTCCCCTACATATGTCAACAGAGCAGAGCTGGAAGCCAAGACTCCTGCCTTTTAGTCCTGGAAACCCATCCAGACCAGCAGCCACTCAAAGTTCAAAGATAAGGGAAGTGAGGCCATTGCACACACCCCAGGAAGATACTCTGCTGTGCGGCTTCTTCTGGGAAATGTGAACAAAGTATATTCACTCCAGAAAGACCCTAAAGACAGACCAAAGGAGCAACTCCACCCAACTCTGTCTTAGTAAACCAGAGAGTGTATTCAGGTAACTCACAGGACCATGTTGAAAGGCTACTTACAGGAGCAGGAATGTCTCAAAGCCAGCTGCTGTATCACCTGGAAGACCACCTCAGCATGAGTGACAGCTCATGAAAGCTATGTCCCTGGAGCTCCCAGCCCAAGTTGCAGAGCGGTTGGCCAGTAGGAGAGTCTCCTCTTCCCCACAGTGTTTTACTGCCGTTATCATCTTGGGGAGAGGCCTGTGGATCACATTATGTTTCAGGAGCTTCCTGAGCCTTGTAAAATTTTGTTTACTTCCTGGAGCTTGTGTGGTTCATTTTCTTCCTGAATTGTATATTGAGCTTCCCTCCTCATTCAAGGAGAAACTAATCCAAGTAAGAGAAAATTGTCTGGGAGCTGGAGAAATAGCTCAGTTGTTAAGAGCATGTACCGTTCTTTCAGAAGAGCTAGGTTTGGTTCCCAGCGCTTGCACGGTGGCTCACACCCACCTGTAACCTCAGTTCTGTGGGATTTGATGCCCTTTTCTGACATCTGCTGGTAGTGCAAGCATGCAATGCACATGTGTACACTCAGATACATACCCATACACATAAAATTAAATGAAAATAGTCAAATGCAGCCATAGTAAAGGTCTGTTGTAGGCTGGATTGTGCCCTCCACCAAGAACATTATATATTAAAACACTAAACCCGTCAGTTACTCAGAATAAATGTCACATTCTGAGATAGAATCTTTGTGGCAGTGACAAAGCGTTTAAAGGGTTGTAAGAGCAGGATCCACTCCAATACAAATGGTGTCCTTGTCAAAACAGGAAATCTGGGCACAAGGAGAAGACCACATGAACATCGTGTTTCCAAGACTGTGGGATAACACCTTTGTAGTGTTTATGCCTCCCACTGGACATCAGTTTTTCATGGCAGCCCTAACAGACTAGGGCAAGCTCACCAGAGAAGTGGTTCTGTTTTATGTGAATGTCTACATATGTAAGGAGAGGTCTCTTCAATATCCCTCGATATTGGCGGGGATGTGGGGGGTGGAATCTCTAGATGGAGCCGGGAACCAAATTAATATAAGGCACATCAACCCATAGAAGCTTTATCAACCTTTTCTTTTTAAATTTTTTTTTAATGTATAGGTATTTTGCCTGTATGTATGTCTATGCACCACTGTGTGACTGGTCCACACAGAGGCCAGGGGAGGGAGTCAGATGGGCTGTGAGCTAACATAAGGATGCTAGGAATTGAGTCCAGGGTCTTTGGAAGGGCAGCCAGGGCTCCTAACCACTGAGCCACAAGTTCTGTTAATTTTATGTATTTGCAAGGATCTGTACAAAGCAATCCAGCTAAGTATGATGGCATAAACCTGTAATCCTAGGGTTCAGAGACGGAGGCAGGAGGATTATGTTTGAATCCAGGCCAAGAAACATAATGAGTCCCTGCTCACGCCCCGCACCCTGCCCCCAAAAAAGAGAGAACATACTCGCCATAGTGATGCAGGCCATTAGTCCCAGCACTCAGGAAGCAGAAGCAGGTGGATCTCTGCGAGTTCTAGGCCTGCATGCCTGGTCCACATGGCAAGATCCAGATGAGGGGACATAGAGATGACTTGTTCAGAAGGAAAGAGTGGGGAAGGAGGGAGAAAAGGAGAAGCGAGGGAGGGAAGGAGGGAGGAAGGAAGGAAGGAAGGAAGGAAGGAAGGAAGGAAGGAAGAAAAAAGAGAGAGAATACAGTTAACAGTTGGCATGTAGCTCAGTTGGTGAAGTACATGCCAGGCCACCACAAAGGCCTGATTCAGTTCCCAGCATTACGTAAAACTGGATATAGTGGCAGATGCCTGTGGTCCCAGCTCAGATGATGAGGGAAGGAGGATCAGGAGTTCAAAGTCATCTTCTGCTACATGGTAGTTGGAGGGCAGCCTCAGAGTCCCAAATCAGCAGAATCCATAGGAATGGCCAAGAAAGAGGATTTTAGAGTTTCTAGACAAGTAACGACGTATTTTCTAAGGAAATGGCAGGGAAGGCTGGTGTACCTTCCTGTTGCCCACAGAATCCAGAAGAGGGCCTCAGAGTCCTTGGAACTGGAGATACAGATGGTCATGAGCCACCATGTGGATGCTGGGAATCAAATCCTGGTCCTCTGGAAGAGAAGCCAACGGTCTTAACCGCTGAGCCATCTCTCCAGCCCCACATACTGCTCTTGCAGAAGACCCCAGTCAGCAGCCACACAACAGTTCACAGTTCCCTTAACTCCAGGCTCAGGGATGCAGGGCACTCTTCTGAGTCCATGGGCACCTACCTGCACACAGGCACACAGGCACACAGATACACACACACACACACACACACACACACACACACACACACTTAAAAGAATTTATCTTCAGGTGATTCATTTTCTTTAAGAACAGAACAAGCAGGCTGGGAGTGGTAGTGCACGCCTTTAATCCCAGCACTAGGGAAGAGAGAGGCAGGAGGATCTCAGTGAGTTCAAGGCCAACCTGGTCTACAAAGTGAAACCTGGTCTACGCAGAGAAACCCTGTCTCAAAAAACCAAGAGGAAAGCAGAGGAGGAGGGGGAGGAGGAGGAGGGGGAGGAGGAGGAGGAGGAGGAGGAGGAGGAGGAGGAGGAGAAGAAGAAGAAGAAGAAGAAGAAGAAGAAGAAGAAGAAGAAGAAGAAGAAGAAGAAGAAGAAGAAGAAGAAGCATTTAGCCATGGCTTACAGCTGTGGGCCCAAAGTCCTTCTTGGTGAGGTAGCAACTATCAGTTACCCTGGTAGAAGCTACAGAGATTTCTGGTCATTGTTAAATACCCTGGGCTCAGAAACTGCTGATATTGGTCACTCTCAAGGAACTCAGCTGCCTCTAAGCTCCGAAACAATCAACCAGTCACACAGCTACATAGACAAAGCTGGACAAAGATTTTAGACTTTACCCAATGCTGGGTAAAAGTCTCCGAAGCCGGGTTCACTTCTCAACCAGGTGATGGTCTAGGAAAGAGCAGATCCCTGAGCTCCAGGCCCTGTTCTGACTTTTAACCCCCTGTGAAATCCAGCCCCTTTCATCTGCTCTTTCCTGTCCTTACTTGGCCTCTGGGAAAGACTCAAGGCTTGGACAGTGTGCTCTCCCAAGTCCCCTCTCAGCTCCACTCTGAGCTGCTCCAGATCCTCAGCTTGTGTTCGGTACGCCTGGGACAGGGTCCAAGCAATTCCTAAAGGGGTCATACAGGTTAACCATTGGGCTGGGTCAGTTCCAAGAAAGATTCAAAAATTAACCTAGTTTCATGTTTTCTCTTTTAATCTTTACCAGGCATAACTTGGTGGCGAGGTCCTACCTCCTGGGGCAGACGCCCTTCTCCAGCCCTCCAAATGATAGTACTCCACTCCCCACAACTTTTCTTCCCCCTATTAAATCCCACTAATCCTTGCTCTCTCCATCAAACCACCTCTGCGTCCTCAGTACCCTGTCATAGCCTCCTCCAGCCGCCTCACCACACTCCACTCTATCTCAGCATAAAGCTGACCGCCCAGGGTCATGGTGACCATGTCCTATGGCTTTCTTCTTGCTTGGCTACTTCCCTTGGGAGCAGAAACCATGCTTTGTCTGATCCCCTATCATAAGAGCCTGGACACAGACTCAGTGTTGAGAGGTCCAAGCATCTGGGATTTTGTTTCATTTGTTTCTTCTATAATTTTAAAGCCCTAGCCTCTAGGAAGTAAGTCCTCAAGTGTTCAGAGCAGCTACAGCTCTCTTAGCTCCTGGGTCCTCCCAGAAGCCCCATGACCAGGGCTGATCACCTGATAAATAAATTCCACATCACAGGAAAGTGAAGCGCTTTGCTTTAAAACAAGACAGCAGGCTGGGGTTTTATAATCAGACAGCAAATTGGCTGTAGAACCCAACGGCGATACCAGAGTTCTTCACTCGAGCCGTGGCATCGGAGAATGTAGCCACTGCCTTGTAAGGAAATGTAGCTTGGAGCCTAGGAGACAGTTCAGTTGGGAGACTATGCTTACCTTCCCGGCATTCATGAAGCCCTGGGTTCCATTCTCAGCACCACATGAGCTGAGCACGGTGTGCGTGCCTGGGGACGTGGAGGCAAGAAGATGAGAGGACGGTCAAGGTCATCTTTGGACACAAAGCATGTGCTTAAAGCCAGTGCCTGGGCTACATGAAACAAGAAGGAGAAGGAGGGAGGGCAGAAGAGACGGGGAGGAAGAGGAGGAGTGAAGGGGGAGGAAAGAAGAAGGAAAAGGAAGAGGAGAGGAGGAGGGAGGAAGGGGAAAGAGGGAGGGAAGGGGGAGGGAGGGAAAGAGAAAGAGGGGAAAGGAGTGGAGGAGGAAAGGAGGAGGGGAAGGAGGGAAAGAAGAGGGAGGAGGGAAAAGAAAGAGGGAAAGGGAGGGAAAGAGGGAAGGAGGGAGGGAGGGAGGGAGGGAGGGAGGGGAGGGGAGGAGGAAGAAGAAAGAAACCATAGCCTGGAGCTGCCCCCATCCAACATGTAAACACACACACAACAGAAATATCTTCATATTCCAGCTGCCTGAGGCATCATCCCTGTAGAATCTAAGACTCTGTCCTCCCATTGTCATTATCGTCGTCATCATCATCACCATCGTTCTTGAAGCAAACAACAGTCCAGTGCAGCTGCCAGGCCCCAAGCAACCTATGATGCATTTCCTCAAAGGGCCCAGGAAATTCTGAACTGAATAGTAGTTTCTCCAGGTCCCAGGATCCTCCTCCTGCTCCCCTCCTCCTTCTTCTCCTCCTCCTCCTCCTCCTTCTCCTCCTCCTCCCTTGTAACCAACTAAGTTAACAGACAGAAAGGAGGAATAGAATTTTTTAAATGTCACAAGACTGCACCATGGTGGCACACACATTTAATCCCAACACTCAGGAGGCAGAGGCAGGAGGACCTCTGAGTTTGATGCTAGCCTGGTCTACAGAGCAAGTTCTAGAACAGTCGAAGCTACACAGAGAAACCTTGTCTAGGGGGGGAGTAGAGAGGCATGGGTGAGATGGATTAGACAACAAAATGTATTTTCTCACAGTTCTAGGAGCTGAAGGTCCAAGATGAAGGTGTCATCAGGTTTGGTTGCTCCTTCAGGCTCCTTCCTTGGTTTGCAGCGGCCACCTTTCATCCCTCCTCATATTGTCTGCGTGCATGCAATCTTGCTGCCTCTGTGTATGTAAAGTCTCCAATGCTTTATGAGGACAATGGAGAGGGGCTGGAGAGGTGGCTCAACAGTTAAGAACACTGGCTGCTTTTTCAGAGGAACTAGGTTCAATTCCCAGCACTTGCCTGGCAGCTCACAACAGTTCCAGGAAATCAGATGGCCCCATCTGACCTCCTCTGGCACCAGGCATGTGCGTGGCATGCACACATATATGCAGGCAAAACACTCATATGCATTTAATATACTAAGTCTTTTTTATTAATCTGTTTTGTTTTGTTTTGTTGTTTTTGTTTTTTCGAGACAGGGTTTCTCTGTGTAACAGCCCTGGCTGTCCTGGACTTGCTTTGTAGACCAGGCTGGCCTCGAACTCACAGAGATCCACCTGCCTCTTATTTATTTATTTTTTATGTGAATTAGTATGAATGTTTCAGATCCCTTGGTACTGGAGTTACAGACAGGTGTGAGCTGCCATGTGGGTGCTGGGAATTGAACCCAGGTCCTTTGGAAGAACAGACAGTGCTCTTAACCACTGAGCCATCTCTCCAGCCTCCCCCCGCCCCAAGTCTATTTAAAAGATCATGGAGGAAACACAAGCAGTCATAACTGAAAATGTACACAAGCATCCCAGGGCACATGTGAAAGGTGACCTTTCTGGGAAGTTATCAACCTGTTCATCATGCATGGAACCACATTCTGTCATCACAGACGCCATCTACGCCATCTAAGTAGGGTCCTCCAGCAATCTGTATGTTTATATGCTTACTAATATACACATGACTACAGGGTGCGAGTATAGGCAGACAGATGTTTGTCTGCTATTGTGTTTTGGCCGCGTGTGAGTGCAATACAGAAACAATACACACAGGCATGTTTATCTGCAGGTACCCACACGCTGAAAATGTGCACGTGTGAAGATGTTACATATTCTGTATTCACTTAGTTAAACAAAGATGTGCTGCTACCGTAGGTGCCATACAAGGCTCTAAGGATGAAAGAGACACAATAGATTGATGCGCGCACACCAGGGTACTTGAAAGGCAAGCAGGTTTTTCAACACAACGCATGTATCTGTAAGCTCTGAAAACACATTTACATAGAGCCCACCAGAGTTCCCACTCACATACCATCAGGACATCGCTTTTAATACAGTAAGATATTGCTACAGACACTCCAAGCCCTAGGTATCAGATGACAGTGGTACCCTCTGCCAGGTCTTAGGGTGGCAGTCTGGACATCACAGCCACGCCTCCTCCTCCACCCACAGGGTGGCGAGGCAGCGTTTCCCGATAACAGGGCACAGAGAGTCCAGGCCACTGGGAGCCATCTGAGCTTCACGTGGCTTTATGGCTCCACTGTTAATGTTTGGCCTGGGGTTGTTCCTGCTGTGGGAGGTAAGCCAGGAAAGGCAGGAAGGAGCTGAGGGTAGAAAAGATAAGATGCCAGGCCACCTGCAGGAGGCCCCTGCCCTGGCAGCGCCCGTGGCACCACAGTACTTGTGCATTCCAGGTCCTACTGAGCGAAGGGAATTCCCAGTCAGGAAGAGAGCAATGGCCTCTCTGGGAGCATAAGAGAAAAAGACAGACTCTTGCAAAATGCTCCCCGGTAACCTAGCTGCCCCTCTGTGACCTCCTTAAAGTCCCAAGAAACACCTCCATCCATATTCATCAGCGAGTGCTTGCTTTACCTCCCAGAATATGAACAGACCACTACCACCAAAACGCCCCCTTAATGGTGTCTCCTTCAGGCCAGGTGTGGTGATACACACCGTTAATCCCAGCACTCGGGAGGCAGAGGCAGGAGGATCTCTGTGAGCTCCAGGCCAGTCAGGACTACATAGAGAAACCTTGTCTCAAAAAAAAAAAAAAAAAAAAAAAAAAGCATTTCTTTTACCTGGTTACAGCAGTGTGCACCTGTACTCCCTGCAGTTGGAAGAACACTGAGGCAGGAGCATTGTAAGCCCAAGAGACCAGACTCAAACTGAGAGATTCTTACAAGAAAAAAAGTTAAAATTTCTCCATCATCCATCCATCCTACATCCTTCCTTTTACTGATTCTACTCTAAATAAATAAATGTTAGTCTCCTTCGGAATATTGCCCTTTGGTTAATGTCTCTAGGTAGTCCCTCATTTTAATGCTAATACATCATAAGTTTAGGAAAAATACATTATTACGTGACAGGTTTTTTTAGGTGCTTTTTTTTCCTATTGGAAGTCTCAAATTTCACACACTATGCATATGCATGTACAAATATTGCATTGTTTTATGTATATTTTATATGTATGTTTCTGTATGTATATATTATGCATCTATATTTATATATTATTTATTCATATTATATACAGTGTGTCTTAGGCTTATTATTACTATGATGAAAAACCATAACCAAAGCAACTTGGGGAGGAAAGAGTTTGTTTGGCTTATGCTTCCACACTGTGGTCCTTCAGTGAAAGAAGAAAGGACAGGAACCTCAAACAGGGCAAGGAGCTGGAGGAGGCAGGAGCTGATGCAGAGGCCACTGAGGGATGCTGCTTACTGGCTCGCTCCTCATGCCTTGCTCAGCCTGCTTTCTTATAGAACCCAGGACCACCAGCCCAGAGATGGCACCACCCACGATGGGCTGGGCCCTCTCCCATCAATTATTAATTAAGAAAATGCTCTATTAATTAATTCTTTAAAAAGAAAGAAAGAAAATGCCCTACAGGCTTTCCTACAGCCCAATCTTATGGAAGCAATTGTTTTGTTTTGTCTTTTTGTTTTTCGAGACAGGGTTTCTCTGTGTAGCCCTGACTGTCCTGGACTCACTCTATAGACCAGGCTGGCCTCGAACTCACAGAGATCTGCCTGCCTCTGCTTCCCAAGTGCTGAAATTACAGGCGTGCGCTACCACGCCCAGTTCTGGAAGCATTTTCTTAACTGAGGTGCCCTCCTCTCAGATGACTCTAGCTTGTCAAAATGTGTCCAAATGGCATAAAACTAGCCAGCCAGAGTGTATATATCATGTTAGTTAATCCTCACTATGCCTGGCCCCACTCCTCTCGTGCACTCTTAATTAATTTTCGCAGTAATAAAATTCACTACTGTTTCTATTTTACAGAAGGAAATAAAATGGGAAGTTTTGGACCTTGAACAAGACCTCCCATCCAATGAACAAACTGTAATCCATGATCATTCTGATTTTAAGTCTATCTACTTTTTTTTTTAAATGATTAAATTTTTGTTAGTGTACAAAATACCATGTTTTGTTGTGACATTTTCACACAGGTCCATCACTGTACTTTGCTCACATTAGCCTGCATTGTTCTCCCTTGTCACCCACCCCCTGTTTCCTTTAGAAACTTTCTCACTTGCATAGTTCCCCTTTGACTGTCATCACTATGTATGTATGTATGTGTATATATACACATATATATGTACACACACACACACACACACACACACACATATATATGTACATTATTAAATCCGGTTCTGCACTTCAGCTGCCGTGAGCAGGCCCATGGTGACCATGGGTGTGCAGCTGTCTCTGTGTCACGCTCTCTTAGATTCCTTTGGGTAGGAAAGATACGGCTGTATCACCTGGTGGCTCTATTGTTAGTTTGGGGGCACCTCCACACTGACTTCTGTGGTGGCTGCTCACATTCCCATCAGAAGCATGAAAGGTTTCTTCTCTCTGTATCCTCGCCAGTAATCTATTGTCATTTATTTTTTGCTTTTGTTGCTGCTAGCTATTCTGACTGGGGTGAGATGAAACCTCAGTGTAGTTTTGATTTGCATTTCCCTGGCTGCTCTGTACGTTAAATATTTTTTCATATATTTTTTGGCCATTTCTTTTTTTTTTTTTTTTTTTTTTAAGAACTGTCTGTAAATTCATTCACCAATTTGTTGGCTGGATGATTTGAGGGGTCTATTTTATACTTTATATATATTCTATGTATTAACCCTGTCATAATAGTTACTGTAATTTCTCTCACTATCGATTTCTAGTTTTGTTCCACTGTGATCTGATAGTAGAACTTCTTTTTACCTTTTTATGTTTGTTAAAACGTGCTTTGTGAAGCTGGGTGTGGTGACACACACCTTTAATCCCAGCATTTGAGAGGCAGAGGCAGGTGGATCTCTGTGAGTTCGAGGCCAGCCTGGTCTACAAAGCGAGTCCAGCACAGCCAAGGCTAACACCGAGAGACTCTGTCTCCGGGGGTAAAAAAAACAAGCAAACAAAAAAAAGGTGCTTTGTGTAAGTCTGTCTTCCAGAAGCCTGCATTGAAGTCTCTCCTATGACATGCATATTGTAAGCCTAAATAACTGCAGAAGCCAAGCATGACAGTACACATCTGTAACGTCTGACTTCAGGAGATTGAGACAGTAGGTTCCTGAATCCATGGCCAACCTTGGCCTACATAGTGAGTTCAGTGTTAGCTTGGGTTACATAGCAAGACGTTGGTTCAAAAAAAAAAAAAAAAAGTTCTGGCCGGGCGCGGTGGTGCACGCCTTTAATTCCAGTAGTAGGGAGGCAGAGGCAGGTGGATCTTTGTGAGTGTGAGGCCAGCCTGGTCTACAACTCGAGTCCAGGAGAGCCCCAGGCTAGACAGACAAACCCTGTCTCAGAAAAAGTGATTCCCAATAACACATAGCACGGGTAATTTACCACATCAACCAGCTGCAGATGGCGTAGGTAGGACACAGAGCAGGTGAGTTACATAAGAGACCAGAAGGAGTCTGGGGCCTGGACCATTGCCCTGGAAAATAAGGTCCCTCAGCTTCAGGGCACTCTCAGCATAGCTGGGGAGAGAGAGCAACGACAGAAGGAAATGCAATGGACTTCTGAGCTTCCCCCAAGACCAGTTTTTGGGTGTTTTTGTTTTGTTTTGTTTTGTTTTTTGAGATTCAGTTATCTTTATGTATATGGGTGTTTTGCCTGAATATGTGTCTGTGCCTCATCGCGTGCACACAGTGCTCTCAGGAGCCAGATGAAGGTGTCGGAACCCCCCCCCCGCAGGACTGGAGTTACAGTGGTGGGTCACCATGTGGGTGCTGGGAATTGAACCTGAGTCCTCTGGAAGAGCAGCCATGCTATGAATGCTGAGCCACCTCCCCGGCCCCTGTAAACTACTGAGTGAAGAAGCTGAGTCCTTAACCACCTCACACCGGAGATCTGCTCAAACAGTTCTCAGTTTTTCTAGGAAGAATCCTTTCTCCTCCCGCTAGGTTCTCATCACCTTCACTTAGGCCGTGCTTGGGGCACACAGCCCACCCCATTGCACTATATGTTTGTCCGCGCCCCGACTCACCCTGTGCGGCTAAGTCCGCCTAGGCGGGGCCTAGCAGAGTGCAGTTGGCACACTTATGATAACGATAACGCTGTGAGCGGCTAAGTGAGAGAGTAAGAGGCTGGATAAAAGAGACCCCCTGAGCACAAATCAGAGCAAGAGTTGGTACTTCGTAATTAACATGTAGGCTGTTACCACTGTCCTACTCCTGCTCCGCAGTGACTGTGCTGGCTGGCTTTACGTCACCCTGGCACAAGCTAAAGTCATTTGGAAGAGAGAAACCTCAACTGGGAAAATGCCCCGCCCCAGGTCGACCTGTGGGCAAAGCTGTAGAGCATCTTCTTGGTCCACATCAGTGCAGGAGGGCCTGTTTCACGGTGATTGGTGTGGGAGGGACAAATTGACTGTGGTTGGTGTGGGAGGGCCCAGTTGACCGGTGGTTGGTGTAGAAGGGCCCAGTTGACTGTGATTGGTGTGGGAGGGCCCAGTTCCCGTAACTGATGTGGGAGAACCCAGTTCACCGTGAGGGGTGCCACCTTAGGCCTGGTGGTCCAGGGAGCTACAATTTAAGAGAGTAAGCTGAGCAAGCCCGTAGACAGTGTTGTTTCTCCGGGGCCTTGGCATCGGCTCTGGCCTCCAGGTGACTGACTGCCCTGTTTAAGTTCCTGCCCTGACTTCTCTCAGCAGTGGAGTGTGACCTGAAGGTTGTAAAGTAAAACAAACCCTCTCCTTCCCAAGTTGTTTTGGTCTTGGTGTTGATCACAGCAAAAGAAACCGATTCAGGCAGTGGCTAGAACATTCAATTAGACACAAAGCAAAGAAAACGCAATGCCTGTGCTCACTGACGCAGAGGATCTGGATATTCTAGGAGCAGGCAGTAAAATCCCAGAAGCACGCCATGAAAAACAAGCCTCAAAAGGCCTGAAGGGATGGCTCAGCCGTCAACAGCACCTGTTACTTTAGCAGAGGACCGAGGTTCCGTTCCTAGGGCACAACTACCTCTAACTCTAGTTCCAGGGAATCTGATGCCCTCTTCTGGCCTCCACAGGTACTGCAAGTACATGGTGGGCATGCATACGGGTACTCACACATACACATAAAATAAAAATGAATAAATAAAAAACTTGGAATCGTACGCTCAAACATAGCTTGATTCTTCTCAGGGAAGTGAAAAAAAATGAATCATAGGGAATATATGAAAAGAAATTCAAGGCCAGGCGGTATATAGCTACAGTCCCGTGGGGGACGTGTTGGGGGGGCGGAGCGAGGGGGGGCGGGGTAGAGAAGAAACTCAACATCCTTTTAGGCACTAAGGGAAAACAAAAACAAAAACAAACAACTGCAATCAAAAAAGAAAAGTATATTCTGGTGAGCACAGTATGGAAAATTATAACCTTCACAAATTGTTCATGAGACTAGCACACGGCTGTCCACAAAAGGATAAACAGCGTCACAAGGCTGGCACTGAGACAAAATGTTGCGGGTGAAAAGTTGCAGCACTATGCACAATCGCCAGCCAGCAACCTAAACATCCGCAGCGGAGGGACGGACAAAGCCGTGGACTACTGCACAGCTGATAGTTGAATGAAGAAATGATCGCCAGGAATGAGCCGCTGAGTAAAGCGGGATAAACACGCATGCCCAGGGACTCTGTGAACTCATTAATATATAAGGCGCCCAGAAAAGGCAAACTCATTCAGACAGAGCGATGGCTGCTTACCCGGAAGCAGGCTGGGGAAGCAATGGGGAGCCTCTAGGGGAGTGATGTAAATGTTTTGGAATAAAATAGATGTGATGGTCACACAGCATCACAAATATAGTAAATTCCACAGAGGTCTGTGCTTTAAAATGGTTACCTTTATGTAGTGTAAATTCTTACCTCGTTTTTTTTGTTTGTTTGTTTGTTTGTTTGTTTGAGACAGGGTTTCTCTGTATAGCCTTGGCTGTCCTAGACTCGCTTTGTAGACCAGGCTAGCCTCGAACTCACAGAGCTCCACCTGCCTCTGTCTCCCAAGTGCTGGGATTAAAGGTGTGCACCACCACAACCAGCCCCTTACCTCAATTTTTAAAAAGAAAGAAATAATCAAGTAAGGCCATGTAAGTCTTTCTGCACAGCCATTGCCCTCTTCAGAAACCTGAGGCCTTTCCCTAACAAAGAAAGTCACAGGCACTGAGGAGCCACTGAGGAGAAGCAGGTCTTGACCACAGCCCTCTGTGTGAGCGCTCTCTCTCTCTCTTCTCTCTCTCTCTCTCTCTCTCTCTCTCTCTCTCTCTCTCTCTCTCTCTCTCCTCTCTCTCTCTCTCTCCTCTCCTCTCCTCTCTCTCTCTCTCTCTCCCCCCTCCCTCCCTCCATCCCTCCCTCCCTCCCTCCCTACCTCTCAGAGGTGTCAGAGCAGGAAATCAGGTGGAGCAGCAGCGGTAGCTCCTTAACCCTGACCTCCCCCTGATCTCACTAAATGGTTCCTTTGTAAGTTTGTAAAGTCAATTATTCACCAGCCAAGGCATTGGTGTGGCAGAAACCGCCTCTGACTGCTGCCTGCTGCCCCCCTCAACACTGCTGGCCTCCTGTGGGCTCCCCACATGATAACCACACTGAGTCCTCAGAGGCCCCTTCCCCACAACCTCCCCCAGGTACCAAAAACTGCATATCGCATATCACCGGGAAGAGCTGGGAGAAGAGTAAATATGAATGAACACGCTCTACAAAAGTCTCAAAGAACTAATACTTTTAAAATCCCATACTATAACAGCATTGGCATAAGAAGCAGTAGTCTTGTCTTAAGAAAAACTAAGACATTTCTCTTTCACCTAAAAGTTAATTTTTTTTCTTTCAATATGAAAAAAAGAGCAATGAGCTACCACAGCCCCCTGAGACACTATGCAACTCGGACATTGCACGTCCTCCAGCTGATGGTCATCAGTCTGGATATGTCATCACAATTCCACAGAGAAGAAAACTGGAATTTAAGTTACAGAGCTAAAAAGAATAGGAATATATCCATAGCTAATAGATTTTTTATTGAAAATATATTTTCCATAGAATATATTCTTATGATGGTCACCCTTGCCTCATCTCCTCCTGGATACTCTCCACCTTCCTCCCCATCCAACACCCTTCCTCTCCTCTCTCTCTCTCTCTCTCTCTCTCTCTCTCTCTCTCTCTCTCTCTCTCTCTCTCCCTCTTTTGAAAACAAATATGCGCCAGGCATGATGGTGCATGACTTTAATCCCAGCACTCAGGGAGGCAGAGGCAGACACATCACTCTGAGTTCGAGGCCAGCCTGGTCTACAAAGTGAGCCCAGGACAGCCAAGGCTACACAGAGAAACCCTGTCTCTAAATACTGAAAAGAAAAAAAAAAAAGCAAATTAAAAACAAAACAGCAACAAAAACAAGGGAAAAAAACAAAGAAAAGCTTGAAAGGCACAAATACAGGTGTGCACAATGCAAGCACACACAGAGAGACAGAGAAATATAAAAACACAAAACCAGAAACCATGACATATAAGCAAAAGACCAATAAGGTTTAAAAAAAAAAAACCCTACACAAAGACCGTTGAATTCATTATGAGTTGACTGTTTAATGCTGAGCACACACCTTAAGTGTGATTGGTATACCCAATGAGACTTCCTTGGAAAAATGACTTTTTCCTTTACAAGCAGTTGTCAATCAGAGAGAACTTAGGGTTAGGGATGGGGGGGTGCCCATTTTCCTCTCAGCACTGGGACCCCCTCTGCCTTAGACCTGTGCAGGCGCCGTGCATGCTGCCACAGCCTTGGAGAGTTCACATGTGCACCCGCCCTGCTGTGTCTAGAAGGCTGTGTCCTCCATCCCCACTGCTCTTACAATCTTCCTCTCTCCTCTTCCAAAAAGTTCCCTGAGCCTGAGGGGAGGGGTTTGATGGAGACACCCCACTTGGGACTGAGTGTTCCAAGATGTCTCACTCTCTGCAAATGTGGGTTCCATTCACTGCAGGGGGAAGCAGCTCCGACGTTGGCTGGTCTGTGAGTATAGCAGGATTGTCATTGGACTTGTTACATCACCACATTTCTTTATGGCGAATAGATTTAAAACAAGGATCCTTAGGCCGTTCAACAAACAATACTGGGGCAGCTGGATAGCCACACACAAAAGAAGAAGCCACCTTACATCTTTCACAAAAATTAACTAAAAGTAGACTGGGCAGTGGTGGTACACGCCTTGAATCTTGACACTTGGGAGGCAGAGGCTGGTGGATATTTGTGAGTTTGGGGCCAGCCTGGTCTACAGAGTGAGATCCAGGACAGCCAGGGCTACATAGAAAGACCCTGTCTCAAAACAACAAAAATAAAAACAAGCTAAAAAAAATTTAAAGGTAGATCAAATATCTGAATTTAAGAGCTGACACTAGCCCAGGTGTGATACTGCACACCCTAAACGCCTGGACTAGGGAGGGAGAGGCAGTTGGGTCTCTGTAGATTTGTGGTCCAACCTAGTCTACATAGAGTTCCAAGCCAGCTAGAGCTGCACAGAGAGAACCTGTCTCAGAGAGAGGCAGAGAGACAGAGAAGGAGGGAGCTAAAATTGTAGTTTTTATAAGAAAACATAGATGTAAACCCTCACAACCAAATAGTTTCTTAGCTATAGCATCTAACACTCAGGCAAGCTGTGATGGTTTGAATGAGAAGCGTCCCCATAGCATCCGAATCCTTGGTTCCTGATCCATGCTGCTGTATGGGAGGCTCAGGATGTGTGGCCTTATTGGAGAAAATACGTCACTAAAGATGAGCTTTGAGAGTTGCAAGATTTGTACCATTCCAAGTTTACTCTCCTGTAGTTCACGGTGTGAGCCCTGTGCCTGTAGCTCCACTTGCCAGTTGCTGCCACGTTTCCCTGCCATGACTGGCTTCTCATCCCTCTGGACCCATAGCCTAATAAGACCATTCTTCTATAAGCTGACATGGCCATGGTGCTTTATCACAACAATAGAAAAGTAGCTAAGACACACCAAAGGAAAATATAGGTAGATTGGACTTTAAAAAAGAAATCATGCCGGGCATGGTGGCGCACACCTGTAATCCCAGCACTCGGAGGCAGAGGCAGGTGGATCGCTGTGAGTTAAAGGCCAGCCTGGTCTACAAAGCGAGTTCAGGACAGCCAAGGCTACACAGAGAAACCCTGTCTCAAAAAAAAAAAAAAAAAAGGAAAGGAAGAAAGAAAGAAAATTTGTTTTAGAAACTTTTGTGGTGTGGGGATACAGTGCTCGCCTGGGATGCACAAAGCCCAGGGCTTCCTCACCAGTACCGCAAAAGTAAGCAATGTAGTTAATTAAACAAATAAACAATAAAGGTTCCCACTTCAAAGGATATGGTCATGGAAAGTGAACAGTGGTGTTGCGGCACAGTTCCGTGGTAGACTGTGTGTCTACCATACATGGCTTTCTGCTTCGATACCACCTGGAATTGCTCTAAGATCTCAGTCCCACATACCCATCGGGGCTCCCGTGGGTCTCTAGACCCCACACATATCTCCTTGTATGAAAGTCTCTGAGAAGATATTAATTAAGGACAGCACCATAAGTCAGACAAAGGAGCAAGCGGGGTCCTCCATGGGAACCATTGACGAGAAAGTGAATTCAGCCTGACTGGGTTGTGGTGGCACACACTTTTAATACTCAGCGGGCAGAAGCAGGTGGAATTCTGACTTCGGGGCCAGCCTGGTATACACAGTGAGCTCCAGGACAGCCAGAGACTAGTAGAGAAATCTGTTTTTGTAGTTGATGGTGGTTTTCTGTTTTTTGTTTTGTTTTGTTTTTTAAGTGAATTCAGCCATACCCCCAAGTCAACATGCCGATCTTTTTCCCTAATGACATTTTTCCTGGCAGCTAGAAACGCTCCGGGGCATCTTGAACAAGGTGTTTAGAATGTTAATGGATGAAAATGGAGTACAGCCACATTTATTTCACATAAATTAACCTTGATGAACTTTATAGCCTTGTTTACCTTGACTACCACCTGTTGTTTGGCACCCAGCTCAGCCCAGGGGGAGGATTTCAGCCAGAGGTGATAAGAGGGTAAGAAAGCTCAGCAGCTCAACAGTCACTCGTCCCTATCGCCTCATTGGAACCCTTCCTACCTCTTTCTCAATTTCACCTGTGTCAGCTGAGAGCTGGGGAATCCAGGGAGTGTGTCACAGCAGTGCTCAGACAAGGTCAGGGAAAGGGAAGCCCAGATGAGCCTGCCCAATGACCCCACCCACCCACCCAGGCGGCGTCCTCAACGGCGATCTTCGGTTTCCTGATCGCTACCGCCACCTGGTGCTCCGACCCTTACAAGCCACCAGCTCCACCATGAACACGACAAATCTAAAGTAAGCCACAGATGTCATTTTTAATTCTCATATTCTCTTTGTGGTGCTGCAAATAGAACCCAGTACCCTGTGATTTTTTTCAAAGATTTATTTATTATGTATACAGTGCTCTGCCAACACCTACACCTGCCATTAGATCACATTATAGATATTTGTGAGCCACCATGTGGTTGCTGGGAATTGAATTCAGTCATGACCTCTGGGAGAGCTCTTAACCTATAAGCCATCTCTCTGAAACAGTTCCTCAGCCGTAGGCATGTTCTGTCACACAGCCTTGTTTGTCACACAACCTGCTTTCTACAGGAGTCGCCGGGCTCTGAAAGGGGCTCTGAAATTGCCAGGCTCTACTGGAACGCAAACCACATGAGAGGAGGAGTTTCCCTTGTACTGTCGCTCTCCGCTTTTCTTTTCTTTTCAGGGGGTGAGGGGTGTGTGTTGGTAGGGATGATGATGATAGTGGTAGGGGTTTGGTTTCAGGGTTTGGGGTTTTCGTTTTTGGAGTTCTTTTTTTTTTTTTTTTCCAAGTCAGGGTTTCTCTGTGTGGTCCTGGCTGTCCTGGAACTCACTCTATAGACCAGGCTGGTCTTGAACTCAGAGATCTGCCTGCATTCCTTCTATCCTGGGATGGCTCCATCTCCTTCAAGGTCTTAGGTTGCGTCACCTTCTGGGCGAGCCATCCCGAGTTGCCCTGCTTCGCTCTCTATCACCCCAGTGACCCATCTTTGCAACCCTCACAGCACATACTGCAGTCGTAGCTTTGGCTGACCCCACTCTTTTCCTGTACCCTCATCACCACGTCTAGACTCCATCCGTGCACGCTCCATACAGAGGGGCATCAAGTCTGCACTGAAAACCCTGGCATGTGGCAGATAGCCAATAAACACTTGTTGAATGAGTAACCAACTAGTCCCACTACTTCCTAGCCCTGCCGTCATCTCTTGTGACTTCCAAGAGCTATATCCTGCACCTCCCTAGACCACTGAGATGGCCTGGGCTTGCTGTGAGTTGGGGGCCTGGCTTTAAAAAGAGAAGAAGAAGAGGAAGAAGAAGAAGAGGAGGAGGAGGAGGAGGAGGCTGGAGAGATGGCTCAGAGGTTAAGAGCACTGGCTGCTCTTCCAGAGGTCCTGAGTTCAATTCCCAGCAACCACATGATGGCTCACAACCATCTATAACGAGATCTGGTGCCCCCTTCTGGCCTGCAAGCATACATGCAGGCAGAATACTGTATACATAATAAGTAAATAAATCTTAAGAAGAAGAAGAAGAAGAAGAAGAAGAAGAAGAAGAAGAAGAAGAAGAAGAAGAAGAAGAAAGGTAGAAAGAGGAAATGTCCCAGAATAAACCTGAAACTTGTCCATTCCCTTTCCTCTTTCTGCAGGGTCATCAGACCCTCTTCCCAAGAAATATACCAAGAGCCAGACTAAGGCTATGTTGGCGGAGGGTCCCTGTTCCCTAGGATACATCTACCCACCTTCCCAGTACCACACCAGCCCCACTGGACTGTACGCACACAGCTAAACACTTCAACCTTCCCACCCACGAGATCAAAAAGCAGGATTCTCAACTAAGTCCTTATAGGCTCACACAGATGGAAGTGGCAAGCATGCATGAGTCTGCACCAGGTCCTCTGCATATATGCTGTGGCTGTTAGCTTGTTCTTGTGCAACTTCTAACTGTGAGAGCACGAGGGTCTCTGACTCTTTTGCCAGCTCTTGGGACTCTTTTCCTCCTGTCGGGTTGCCTTGTCCAGCCTCAGTGTACGGGCTTTTGCTTTGTCTTATTGTATTTTGTTTTGTCATGTTTGGATGTTGTCTCTTGGAGGCCTGCTGTTTTTTAGAAGGGGACAAAGAGGGAGTGGATCCAGGGGAGAGGGGAGCTGTGGGGGCAGTTGGGAGGAGTGGAGGGAGGAGAAACTCTGGTCAGGATGTATTGTACGAGAAAAGAATCTATTTTTAATTAAAATAATAATAATAAAGCAGGATTCTGTTCCGTTTCTGCACTCTCACTGGAAAGAATTCCACAATGTCCTTAGATGTTCCCCTTGGGGATTTTCCTTCCACAGAAGAGTCAGTCCCTGGAGATTGTAGAGCACAAGCTCCTCGTAACCATAGAAACCCAGAAAGAAGCAAAGGCGTGCCCAAAAGCACACATCCTAGACTCCTATAGGCGGCAGGAACAGACTGTGGTTTCATTGCAGGCCGCCCCTCCACCTCAGTGGGCTTGCTGCCTCAAATCTAAGTTTGTGAAAACTCACAGTAAACGCTACAGCAGTGGTGTTCATGGTAATGCGGGGGTCCAAATCAGTTAAGGGGTTGCACAAAGAAATGCAGTGAGGCAGAAAGTAGGCCTAGGAAGTTTGTCTTCAGGGCCTGGAGGGATAGCTCCACAATTAAGAGCACTGGCTGCTCCTTCAGAGGGTCAAGGTTCAGTTCCCAGCAACCACAGGGCAGCTAACAACTGTCTGTAACTCCAGGTCCAGAGGGCCCTCTTCTGGCCGCCACAGGTATTGCATGTACAAGGCGTACATACACGCATGCAGACAAAACACGCACACACACATAAAATAAAAATAAAATCACGCAAAAAAATTTTTTTGTTTTAATTCTGTCTTCACCTTAGACCCAGACTCTACTCTTTCCATGGAGGGGCCAGGATCTGCGCTACCACTGTACTCAACACATGATGAAAAGGGAGGCTTCCTGGTAGTCTAAATCAATAGCCTCTCAGGGATCAGATTCCCAACTGCAGAGTAAAAGGCCGAGCTTGTGATGCCTGGACTACCCCAAGTCCTACCTGGGGATCATGCTGGCATCACCATCCTGAGGGCCTAGAAGATTCTGATCTGGAAGAGCCAAGGTCTCAGTTTCATCTTTTCTTCCTGTTAGCAGCTTTGGACACTCCTCTCCCAGCAAGGCCAGCACACCACGCTGCATATAAGAAATGCCTTTTTAATTTTTTCTTACATGTTTATATATTCTCTCTCTCTCTCTCTCTCTCTCTCTCTCTCTCTCTCTCTCTCTCTCTCTCTCTCTCTGTGTGTGTGTGTGTGTGTGTGTGTGTGTGTGTGTGTGTGTAACCACGGGCACACTTTCGGGGGTCAGGGGACAGCTTGTGGGAGTCAGTCCTCTCCTTCTATCATGTGGATCTTAGGTCATCAGCCTTGGCAGCAGGCATTTTTACTTGCTGGGCCACTTCACTGACCCATTACAAGGCCAGCTATGGGGGTTTGAATAAGAATGGCCCCCAGCCAGGTATGGTGGTACACGCCTTTAATCCCACCAGCATTTGGGAGACAGAGGTAGGTGGATCTCTGAATTCAAAGGCAACCTGGGCTATAGAGCAAGTTCCAAGGTCAGCCAGGGCTACACAGAGAAACTCTGTGTACAGGATCGGTTTGCTGGCAGTGTGGTTGCCCCGTAGGCCTCCAACCCCCTTCAGGCCTACTCACTGTGAGGCCCCTCCCACCATCCAGTCCTGAAACAGCACAGATCTCAGATGAAGCATCTCTCCCAGGGCTCACGGCTGGAAGTCGCCACCTAATGGCCACACCAGGTAGCACACGCCCTATGGCTGCACCATAGGCCCTGTGTGTGGAGTCTTGTGGGCAGACCAAGGGCGTCAGGAGCCTTCTCCTGCTTTCTGCGCTCCCTCCTCTTCTCTCCCTTGGAAATAGGCCAAGCCAACTCCAGTGGGTGTGTCCAACCCTGGAGCCACACGCAGCTGTGGAGATTAGTTAGAAATGTGGCCCAGCAAAAAAATCATACGCTTCAGCCGGGCGCGGTGGCTTACGCTTGTAATCCCAGCACTTAGGGAGGCAAAAGCAGGCGAATCTCTTTGAGTTCCAGGTCAGCACGGTCTGCAAAGCTAGTCTAGGACAGCCAGGGCTACACAAAGAAACCCTGTCTCAAAAAGAAAGAAAGAAGGAAGGAAAGAATGAAAGAAAGAAAGAGAAAAATCTTACACTTAAAATATGATGTCTGTTCGTTTTTGTTTTGTTCAAGACAGGGTTTCTCTGTGTAGCCCTGGCAGTCCTGGAACTCGCTCTGTAGACCAGGCTGGCCTCGAACTCTGCCTCTGCCTCCCGAGTGCTGGGATTAAAGGCGTGCGCCACCTCTGCCCTGCTTAACCAGTTTAGGAGGTTCTCAAGAGTAAATGGATGACAAGCGGTGTCGCCGTGAAAAGATTGGACACGCTTTAAGCCAAGAATCTCTAGCCTCCTGGACACCAAGGACCCTTTGGGCTCCACAGTGTGTCAAAATTCACTACCTCCAAGAGTCCCAGAAATCTTCCAGAACCTCCCTCCCGGGACTCTATAAAAATCTAGGCGGGAAGGGGGCGGGGGACACCAGTGAGCCCACTAGGGGGCAGCAAATGCCTGGGAAAGTAGTACCAAGTTGGAGGAGCTACTTCCTAAAGCCAGGAGACCAACCAGACCAAGGTACAGAAGTCTTGAGTGACAGGAATGTCCCCACATATAAAGAGATGACATAGAAACCAGAGAAGCTGGCTGGGAGGGACCGTAGAATGTGAAGGTTCTCAGCCTGGTTCCTGCCTCCCGGACCACGTGACCTCTCTGAGGCCGACTCTCTTTAACTACTGTAAAAGTTAGAACGTCTTGAGTGTTATCTGGGATCCTGCACAGAACTCGCTCAGAGCATGTAGAAAGGGATCAGTAAGACACAATCATAAATCCCACAAGCCGCCAAGACCAAGCCTGGCTTAGCCCAAACTAATCTACGAAGGTATTTTGTAGATACGGATAATGAGCATCATCCGTTGACTTTAAATAAGGGAGGATATTATGTAATCAGAATGTGCTTAATGTAATTAGTCGAACGGCCTTAAAACCAAAACTGAGCTTTCGCTTTAGAAGGAAAAAAATCTGCCTGAGGAACACATCTCAGATCATCCAGAGTTCCTTTCCCCGTCTTCTCCCCTAGTGATTTCAGACCTGCCTGGCCAACTTCACAATCACTTCCTTGGCTGTCTCCTGCTGATACTGTTTTCTCCAGTTGAACCCTGACTGAGGAAGCCTTGTGTGTGGTGGGATGGGGTGGGGTAGGGATGCAGTCACAGAGTCTAACCTTCATAGTTATTCAGTCTTTAAGTCCTGGGTAGTTTTAGTTTTTAAGCAGCCATAATTAGAGGCTACAGTAAATCACGTTTTTTTGTTTTGTTTGTTTGTTGGTTTACAACAGCTGGGCATGGGACCACAACAGGCAGAGGAACCAGCTCCCTGCCCTTGGGTCTCATCTTCATGCATGCAACCTGCTTGTTTCCAGGCTTTCTCTAAAAGCTCTTTGCCCAAGAGAGGCCAGGCTTAGCCTCTTTCTCCAGTAACCGGTGTGGGAGGCAGCTGGTGAGGAGGCGCCATCTCCCTCCATCGGCCACTAGCTGGGCCACATGTCCTTGTGCCTCTCCCACCTCCACCCCACAAGCCTGCTGTGCCCAATCAACACATCTTGCCCTCCTGCCCTAAATCTGTAAGGACCAGACAAACTCCATTTTGTGTTAAACCTACCCAAAGGCTGAACCCAGATTCCAGAAAAGCTACAAACTAGTCTAAACAGGAAAATATTCCCTAGCAATACAATCAGCTCACCTTGGGAAAGTCCAAATATGTTCTCTGTTGGTCAAACTGACCAGCAGGTGGTCTGGCACATAGCAACAACCAATTAGGAGAAGCCAGACCAAAGTTCCTAACAACCCATGACTTCTTCAACCAATCTTTTCTATAGGCCAACTCGCCCCTACACCTATTACCCAACCATGAAACGCCAAGGCTTCTAACTCCCTGCTTGCAGCTTTTCTGCCCAAATACCATCCAATCATAAACTGTAAAACCCATTTCTTTGTCTAAAACCTATAAAAACCCCTCTCAATTGAGACTCGAGGCCACTTCCTTGCATCTGCTGTGTCAGTGCGTTCGAGGGGTGTCCCGGGTTTGAACCTGCAATAAAGACTTCCTTGCAATTGCATTTGGACTCGGCTCTTGGGTGGTCTGTTCAGGGAGTCTCTCAAAATCTAGGCATAACAATTCTAGTAACCACTTAGACTTACCAGTCATGTTCTACAGTGGACCACCATGCCAGGTCCCTAACTCATCCCATCTATCCTCACCACACGCTATAGGATGGATGTCATTGTCCCAGTCACAGACAAGGATGCCAAGGCACCAGTAAGTCTCCCACACCTGCTCCTCTTCCTGGGGAAACTTGCTCCTTCAAGGCAGGCTAAGGAAACCCACAATGGAGAGAAGTTGGCTTTGATGATGACACTGCCAAACTTCTAAGACCCTCTGATCCTCAGCACACGTGATAAAAAATTGTGGAGAACAGTGTTGGCTAGCATAAGCGAGCCTGGAGCTTAGTGGGCACTTGGCTTCCCTTCCTTTCTTGTGTCAAGAAACTAAGGACACTGGGAGAGCACCATCCAGGTGGGAAGCTCATCAGAAAAAGTGAGTAGGAGGACCAGTGCTGCCCCCTGCAGGGTTCAGCAAGTTCTGGTATCTCTCTAGGCTTGGTTCCCTTGCCTCCTACGTGAATCAGTAAGCTCATCTCACAGGGCTGTGAGGACACCACAGCAGCTGATGTAAATCAGAGCATGCTCTTCTCTCCTCCTTTCCTGGGAGCATTGGCTAAAGTGAAGCTTCTAGCACGAACACAAGAGATTGCTATTACTATTGAGTGAATATCCATCACCACCCATTCTAGGGACACGGCATCTTGACAGACACTCCCTTTCAAGGCTGATCTTGAGGGTGTAACTCCCTTACATGCTGCCGCCCCTTGTTTCAGCTTTACCCTAGCCCTGCTTACCTACCTTCCTCGTCTGAGAGGCTGGCCATCACCGCACACATTTTTGCTTAGACCAGAAACTTAAGTATCAGCCCAAGCCCTTCCTTGCCTTCACTCTTTACCAGGGTCTTCAAGAATTCCTGTCAGCTCTACACCCTAACTGTTGTTGTTATCAGTATTACCTGTATTATCAGTAGGCCTGTCTAGCTAGCAATCAAGACACAGACACTTGTTATATTTTAAAGTAGCCTTAGTTAACCTGGGGCAGGGCAGACATTAATCCCCTAAACTACTTCCCATAGTGTAGCAGGTATGGGATAGCTGCCCCCATTCCCATGCCATCTGCTTCTAATAATGTCTATCAAGCTACCTCCCATCCAAAATCCCAAATACTTGCTAATGTTCTTCATCTGGACCAAATCCTCCGTCCACATCGGCCATGTGCTTCTCCACTCCTCTCCTCTCCCTGGTCTTCTTCTTCCCAGAATTCTCTCCCCCACCCCCACCCCCAAGCCAGGGAATCCTAGCCACACCTCTATCTCCTTTGCCCTGCCCAGGCGGGATGGCTTTTTATTAATTAAAAGGTGGGTCACAGAGACAGCAAGCAGTAATTAGCATCAAAATACAACAGACCTTCCCCCAACACCTATTATCTATGATGTGTCAATCACATCACTCAAGCTCAAAATCTTTCCAGGAACTTCCCAGTGCTAGAAAAAACTGAGGAAACCAGTTTGGCCAAGGCTGGTGTCAAACTCATGACAATCCTCTTGCTCCAGCCTTCCAAGTAGTGGAATAATAATGTGAGCCACTATGCCCAGATACATCCCTCCTATTTCTGTGTACTCTTTGTCCATCTCTCTCTCTCTCTCTCTCTCTCTCTCTCTCTCTCTCTCTCTCCTCTCCCTCTCTCTCTCCTCTCTCTCTCTCTCTCTCTCATCCTTTATAGATGCTCCTCCCAGGCTGCTTCCAATTGTTGATAGGCTTTCCCCTAAATCTGGGTACCTTCCCTGTTGGATACTGCACAACCCCATAGCACAGCATGTTTCGGAATAACTGTGGGATGTCCCTCTGCCCGTCTCCCATACGAGCATGAACCCATTGTAACAGAGACCTGGGCTGGTTTTGCTCACCTTGGCATCCCAAATAACCACACACAGAAATAGCTGAGTCAAGGCTTGTAGGATTAAACCATAGGTGAGGGAGTTAGCCCAGGCACCTGCCTAATTGTGAGCAGGGACTTATATACCTTGACTTATTTGGGAAGGCCAAGTGTCCACCTATTGCTCCTGGCATAATAACAGTAGCCCTGTTCACTCTCAAATATCCCAACTTGGTGACATGCTAGATGGTTAGCACTTCTCCAGTCTCACACTCATTCCCATTTCCCCCCGAGGCAGTGAAAGCTTCTTCTTGCTTCTGAAACCTTTCTCCTTTTTATATATTCTCCCTCCATTCATCCCAACCCCCACCTCCACCAAAATACATGAGTATTCTGCTTTCCCATTTCACTGCAGAAGTAGACTCCTGGAGGGTTGCCATGGTGACCTAATGACACTACCCTAGCAACAGTTGCCTAGGAAATGAGTGATGTCACTTCCAGGAGATGTGTTCCCATAGTAACCATCTTGGTGGAATTCAGGGGGTGGCCGTGAAAATGAAGTAGGAGCAGGGCAGTTATAGAAAAGACAGATGCAAAGAGCAGAAGAAAGTGGGAGGGGAAATACAGGAGGAAAAGGCCAGGAAGATGAGGACCTCAGAGCAGTTGACAGCAATACAGATCTCAGGAATGGACATTTCTCCAAAGACCACCAAAGACAAGCTAAGAGACTAGGACTTAACAATTACACCACTCATTTAGAAGAGACGCCAACTTTAAGTCTTGCAAATAGCTCATCAGCATCAGCAGACAGGAGAAGAAATAAAAGATTCAGTCACTTTTAAAATATTTATTTCAGTGAGACTTGTGGCATGGTTACATGTAGTCAGAGGACAATTTGTAGGAGTCAGTTTTCTGCTTCTAGTGTGTGGGTTTCAAGAATAAAACACAGAGGCCAGGCCAGGCGTGGTGGCACACTCCTTTAATCCCAACACATGGGAGGCAGAGGCAGGCAGATCACGGTGAGTTCAAGGCCAGCCTGGTCTACAAAGCGAGTCCAGGACAGCCAGGGATACACAGAGAAACCCTGTCTAAAAAAAAAAAAAAAGACACAGGAGCTGGGTGTGGTAAGGAACTCGGTAACAGAGGCAGACAGCTTTCTGTGAGTTCGAGGCCAGCCTGGTCTACAATGTGAGTCCAGGACAGCCAGGGTTACACAGAGAAACCCTGACACCAAAAACCAAAAACCAACAAAACAACAATAAAATTAAAAAGAGGGCTGGAGAGATGGCTCAATGGCTAAGAGCACTAGCCTCTCTTCCAGAGGTCCTGAGTTCAATTCCCAGCAACCATGGTAGCTCACAACCATCTGTAATGGGATCTGATGCCCTCTTTCTGGCCTGTAGGTGTACATACAAATAGGGCACTCACTCATACACTAATAAATAAATCTTTATAATAATAATAATAAAAGTAAAGAATCAGACTCAGGTTGTCAGACTTGGTGGCAAGCAACTTTATCAGCTGAGCCATCTCGATGGCTCATTGGTCATTTTCCCAAAATGCCAAACTCGTCCATAAATAAAGTGTGAATTGTGTTCCAGCAGGAGAAAACCTGAGTGGGATTTTAACCTTCTTATTGTATCTACATACACTTCCATGTGTGTACACAGACACACATATACTCATATGGCCCTACCTTAGCCCTGTAAGAACAAGACTCATGGCTGTGTCAACTGACCAAGGCATATCAAGCCACCCACCCAGTGTTTATCATGTAGTAGCAATTCAATGGGATGACTGAGTGAAGGGATGATGTCATTGTGTGGTGAAGAGCCATAGTCCTAGACCCCCAAAATGGACACACAGTAGCTGTCAGGAAGTGGGGGAGAGATCACAGAATCTGAATAGTACAGAAGAAAGCCATTCTAAAGGATCAGTAAAGATTTGTGTAAAAGAGAAGGGATAGGGAGGTACCTCAGTCAATAAAGCAACTGTCCCACAAGTACAAGAGCCTGTTTGAGAACTCAAAACTTGTGTTTAAAAAAAAAAAAATCCAGAGCCAGCCATAGTGGTGCACACCAATCGGGAGGCAGATTGCCGTGAATTCAAGGACAGAGTCCTCGACAGAGTCCAGGACAGCCAGGGCTGTTACACAGAGAAACAGCAGCAGCGACAGGGATGGTCATTAGTATCATCTTCCTGGGGTCTCGTCTCAGGTAAGAATCAAAACAGCTATGGAATAGGAACCATGTGGAGAGCAGCTCCATATTTGTCAGGCCCCAAACTCCTGAACTTGGCTTTCCTGACTTGGCTCCTAATTAGCTCGACTATAGGCCCAGTTACCAAACCCAGCTTAAAAGCCCAGTTTTTTGTTGCTTTGAGAAAAGTTCTCATGTATTCCAGACTGGTCTGGGAGCTGTGTACCTGAAAATGACCTTGAATTTCCACTTCCAGCCTGAATAGCAGGTATTTATGTGGTGCAGGGACTCCAACCTGAGGTTTCACTTATACAAAGCATTCTACCACTGACCTGCATCTCTGCCTCAACAGTCTGATTTGATCTCAGCTTTACCTCTTCAAAGTCAGATCTCTAATATCTAATTTGGGAAATGAGCCACATATCAGCTCAGGGTATACTGTTAGTATTAAACACCATCAAGCCCTCAAGTGGATCAACCACCACCCTCCCAACAGACACAGGCCAAACCTTACAGAGGCTCCCTACCACTGAAAGCAGCACTGTGCTTGGCTCACTTACAAGCATCAGATAACAAGGACAGAGGATAGAAAAGGTGTTATTTAAAAACACAAAAGCAGCTGGTGGTGGTGGTGCACTCCTTTAATTCCAGCACTGGGAGGATCTGGAGTTCGAGGCCAGCCTGGTCTATAAAGCGAGTCTAGGGCAGGCAAGGCTACACAGAGAAAACCTGTATTGAAAACACAAAAAAAGGCAAAAACAAACCAAACACACACACACAAACTATTGTGTGCTACAAAGTATGTAATGAAATCAGAGGCCAGGAAAAGGCTGAATACTGAATACACACTACCAAGGCTACAATGTTTGAGAAATTCAAACCAGCTTTGTGGGAAAGAGGAGGCGGGAAAAATCAAGGCCAGGCAAAGATAATATCCCCAAAGCAGCATTTATTTACTCTTTTAGGTCCAAAACATTTATTTTAGCAGTCTGGCATTTCATAACCACCCATCATGACTGACACAGGTTGGCACACATGATGCTGTCAGGGTACACGAGAACAGTAGCCAAAGAGTTACAAAAAATAAATCCATGATTCTTAATCACAACCAAAAAAAAGTTACACATATCAAAACTTCTGATGCATTGCATTGAAAACAAAGTGTGCGCACATCATAATTTAAAGAGGCACAGCAAGGGCTGCTGAAAGCTCACGTTAACAGTTTTATAACGCTGATGGTGAAGGAACAAGTTGTTGCCGTGTCAGTTTCCATTAGCTGAAGGAAGGGGTGAGAGGGTCGAATTCATTTTTTGCATGCACAAGATGTACTGCTTAACAAAACACTATCAGCTTGTTTTAAATAGCAGCCATAGCCTGTGTTGGCTAATTCTCCTTTCTACACTCAATTACTGTCACCTGGATTTGCCATAGATCAACAGACATAATAAAATGCCTCATTCAGAGCACACTTCTCTGCACAATTCAAAAATAGTGCCCTGTAGCTCAAAGCAACCATCAGTCCAGCAAATGCCCATGAAGGTTTATCTTAAACTGCTTCCCAAGGGACAGGAGGGCAGATCTGAATAGCTGTGCTGCCAATACAGATAGGTTTAGCACTAGATATAGTGATTGTGGCAAGGAAGAATCAGTGATGATTGGGGGTGGAGGGGGGAAGGGTCAGGGCGAGGAAAGGGTCTTCAGTTGCCTTCTCCGGCTTCTTCATCCTGCTGGTCGCTCGTCCAGAGGGTGAGGTTGTCTCGCAGCAACTGCATGATCAGAGTGGAGTCCTTATAGGAATCCTCGTTTAGTGTGTCCAGCTCAGCTATGGCGTCATCAAAGGCTTGTTTGGCTAAGAGGCAGGCCTGCTCTGGTGCATTCTGGATCTCATAGTAGAACACAGAAAAATTGAGGGCCAGGCCAAGCCGGATTGGGTGTGTCGGCTGCATGTGCTCTTTGCTGATCTCGAAGGCTTCCTTATACGCGGCCTCAGAAGCTTCAACCACACTGTTTTTCTTCTCCCCAGAAGCCACTTCTGCCAGGTAGCGGTAGTAATCGCCTTTCATTTTCAGGTAGAACACCTTGCTCTCATACTGAAAATCATTGCAGTTCTTGATTAGGAACTTGTCAAGCAGCGCCAAGACATCATTGCAAACTGTCTCCAGCTCCTTCTCAATCTTCTCCCGGTAAGCTTTAACTTTCTCCAACTTCTTCTCATTTCCATCTGCCATGGTTTTCTGCTCAATGCTGCTAATGACCCTCCAAGAAGATCGCCTGGCACCAACTACATTCTTGTAGGCCACAGAGAGGAGATTCCGATCTTCGTTTGATAGAGGCTCATTCAGCTCTGTCACCTGCAAAACACCAGAGGTAAACTTAAGAGAGCAAAGCCCGAGCATCCTGAAAACCATCCCTTCCACATAAGTAACAATCCTCAAAATGGAGCCAGGCACAGAGGCATATGCCTGTAATCTCAGTACTCAGGTCATGATAGGGCTTAGGGTCATTCATAACTTAACTCTGATGCTTGTGTGGCTGAAAATAAGGCTCAGTGGGTTAAGACTGCTGTTTCCTCCTGCGGAAGACGTGTTTGGTTCCCAGTACCAGGTCGCTCACAACTGCCTGTAACTCCAGCTCCAGGAGGATCTGACATACACCCCCCACCAAAACACGCACGCACGCACGCACGCACGCACGCACGCACGCACGCACGCACATGCACACACACACACTGTTCTTTCAAGACCGGGTTTCTTCCGTAGTCCTAGCTATCCTAGAACTTCCTCTATACACCAGGCTGGCCTCCATCTCCCCAATGCTGGGATTAAAAGTGTGCACCACCACCGCCTGGTAAGAAAAATCTTTAAATGATGCTCTCTCTTTGGTAAATGAATGGCTGAATGTGTGTCATGGAAGGCATTGTAGTGGTGCACTATGCTAACGACTTTGCTCTGTAGTATTACTCACATATACTTCCAGGCCTCACTCAAACTAAAATGAAGAGTATATTAGTAAACACTCAAGCCCACTGAATGCTACTTAGCAGCAATCATTTTTTCCAAACTGCATGACTGGAATCTAGGTGGCCATAACATTTGGGAACACTACTTTAAATGAAAATGTTCAATTTCAGGCTGGAGAGATGGCTGAGAAGTTAAGAGTACTGGCTGCTCTTCCAGAGGTCATGAGTTCAATTCCCAGCAACCACATGGTGGCTCACAACCATCTATAATGTGATCTGATGCCCTCTTCTGGCTTGCAGGTGTGTATGCAGGCAGAACACTATGAACATAATAATTTTTTTTTTTTTAAATGTTCAATTTCACTAGCTACAACTTTTCTTGGTTTTCTATGATGCCAACTCCAAGTAAACCAACTATACAGTTAACAGAAAGAACATTAGATTTTACTGTGGGCTGAACTGTGTCCTGGAAAAAAAAAAAAAAAAACCAGCTCATACGCCCAATGACTGGTATCGCTATAAGGAAAGAAAGCTTTGGAGACAAATACACAGGCATTGGAAACCATGTGACCTGAGAAGCAGAGAGCAGAATAACAGTGCCTTTATAAACCAAGAACAGCAAAGATCGCCAGATGTCACAACAGAATAAAAGGCAAGGAAAAATTCTCCCCTGGGTCTTCAGAGCCTGCACTACCCGGGCAGCATCTGAATTTCAGATCTCTAGCCTCCAAGCCTATTGAATATATTTCTACTGCTTTAAGCTACCAAATTTTTGTATTGGGGGGGAGAAAGTGTTTTTTCAAGACAGGGTTTCTCTGTACAACAGCCCTAGCTGTCCTGGACTTTGTAAACCAGGCTAGTATTATCTAATACAAGTGTCTGAAGAGGTCAGACGCCAGACCCATCCCAGAGCTCAGTACTCACCTGGTGTGGGTACTAAGAATTGAACGTGGGTCTCAGATCCTCTGCAAAAGCAGTATGTACTTTATACTCTTGAGAAAAACCTTCCCATTTTTATAAAAGCCAGCCAGCCACTCCATTCCTTTCTATCTTTTTGTTGTTGTTGAGACAGGGTTTCTCTGTGTGGTCTTAGCTGTCCTGGAACTTACTATGTAGACTAGGATGGCCTGGAATTCACACAGATTCACCTGCCTCTGCTTCCTAAGGGATTTCCTTCATCTCTCCATTTCTTAAAAGCAAATCAACAATTAACAAAAACAGTCTCCGTGTCAGCAATTAACTGTTGTCTTTACTGTAACACAACCTTTGACTGTACCAACTCTCCACTCCATGGCACTTGCTTCACCCATTCTCTGCACTAAGATTACACAGCATTAATACAAGTCACAAATAACACAGGCTATTGCCAAATCATTTATCTTCCTATGGCACCATTTGCTTACTCAGAAATCTCTAGGGCTTCCTCCCACTACTCATAAGGCAATAAGCCATGATAAAAATAGACCTAGTGCCAAAAACAGAACAATGACTAGAAAAACTTAAGTTCTTCATCTGGGAGATATCCATTATCAAACGCAGCACTGGGCAAACAAAACTGACATAGGAGCTGGGCATGGTAACACAGTCCCATAATCACAGCTACTCAAGAAGCTGAGGCAGGAGGATTGTCCCTGCATAGGCTATGTAATAAACTCAAGACCAGCACAGCTAACTAATATTCTAAGCTTAATGTTGGTCAAATGAAAACAGCCACTCTCATATCGTTAAGAGACTGACTTGTTTTTGTCTTGCTTTTGACATCATTCAACCCAAACGACTGGCATCAGTGCACAATACTGTCTCAGAAGGCACCAGGACTGTGGCTTCAGAAGTCCTGCCCAGTTCTGATGGTAGCAGTGTCTACACCTGCGGCAGAAGACCAGAACATCAGAGAAGAAAGAAGAGTGAGGAACGCTATAATGCTGCCATTAGGCTGTCTCCATGGGGACATCAGCAGACATCTTGGGGAGCCCCAAAGGCTTATGAAATATAGTTAAGCTGGAGGAGCTAATAGAACGAGTTCTTACATTTTTGTGCACACACACATTCATGTGTTCAGCACCATATGTGTGTGTGTGCAGAGGCCAGAGGACAGCCTGTCACTCCCCTCTGAGGAGGGTCTATCCCAATGGTCTGGAACTTATCAAGTACTCTAGGCTAGATGACCATTGAGCCTGTCTCTGCCTCCCCAGCTCTGGGATTACAAGGATTCGCTCACCACCTGGTTTGGCTGGTGTTTTTAAGTGTGGGTTCTGGGATCCATCTCAGGTCCTTGTGTTTGTACAAGCACTTAACTAAGCCATCCTCCCAGCCCTGCAAGTATAACACTCAACGCTTAAGCAGAATTATAATTCAACCAGTCCTTAACAATGAGGACACTGAAAAATACTCCTGGCCTTCAAAACAGGCCAAGTTCAGATCCTACATACTCCCCTTTCACACTTGTCCACTACAGTTAAGCCACAACTAGGAAACTCTACTTTGAATCAAACTTGGCAGATACACCCAGTTAGTGTAGCAAAGCATACATCAGACATTGTACGAAATTAAAGTGAGAACTCAAAATTTCATATTCTGGCTTCACAACCATTTGACTAAGACAAAATTAACCACTGTAAATCTCATCTATGAAATGGTGCTATTACAAACAGAATCTTGTAAGCAGCTGTTTTAACATTACATGAGGGCTGAGGGAGTCAACCAGTGGCAGAGCATATGCTCAGCATGCACAAGGCCCCAGGGCTTGATCCCTAGCACCAGGCAAATTAATAGAAAACACTAAGTACGGTACTAACAGCTACCATCTACTGAGTTCCCAGAAGTGAGACAACAAATTCCTTAAACGTGCGGAATACAATACAATAAACACTGCCATATCCCTCCAAAACTTTCTTTTTTCAGACAGTCTGTGTGGTTCAGTATAGTCTTGAGCTCATAGTAATCCTCCAACCTTAGCTTCCCAAGTGCTGGGATTATAGGCATGAACTAGCAAATTTAGCCCATACCATGTTTCTAAAGATATGTGTAACACTACATTTAACCATATATGTATGTGTATGTACTAAAGAAAATGTAAAACACTACAATTAACCGTGTGTGTGTGTCACACACAATTTAAAGGAGCACTTTTTAAATTTTTATTTATTTGTTATGTATACAGTGCTCCGGAGCTGGAGAGATGGCTCAGAGGTTAAGAGCACTGACTGCCCTCCAGAGGTTCTGGGCTTACAACCATCTATAAAGTAATCTGATGCCCTCTATGCAGGTGTACATGCAGGCAGAAATTGTATGCATAATAAATAAGCTTTCATAGGAACCATATTAGCCATTGAAAAAAAAATTTTAATAAGTGGTACAGTTCCTATGAAAGCCTTTCAGGAGCTAATTCAGGAACCCAGAACCCAAATACAGACAGAAATCAGAAGTCCTGCTTTCAGGGCAGGGAAGCCATGTGTCTATCTGTTTGCTGTGTGAAATACTTAAGGTACAAGGGTTCAAAGACAGAGTTTTGAGTGAGCTAAGTATGTGCTCCCCCACCCAACCACCGCCCCTAAAGTAATCTTTAACTGCAACTATTAATTACATAAATAATTAAATGTCTTCTTCCCTCCTCCGTTTATATATTGGTAAAGTTACATTTCCAATGCTTGACTAGCGGAAAACAGGTCTCTCCTAATTTTCTTTTATTTCAAACAGTACTAAATAAAGTGGTGTTCATACTAGTACTGCATGGTAGCTCACACTTTTAATCCCAGTACTTGGGAGGCAGAGATCAGCCTGGTCCACTTAGGGAGTTCCAAGCCAGCCAGGGAGACATAGTGAGAACCCATCTCAAAAATTTTTTGTGTGTTTTTCTTCATAATTCCACAGGAATTTGTCTTCCCCACATCATTCAGCGGTGTTCTTCTTTTACACACCGCCTGCTTCTTCTCTCGTTTCTCATCATCTCAGACGCTGGGAGTAAGAGCCTTTTACCTCTGTTAGGGCCTTCTGCCTTTTCCTGTCCGACTCACGTTTCCTCAAATGCAGTTTCATTTCCTATTCTTTGACATTCACCAAACCCAACATTTCTCTCTATGCTCTGCCAACACAAACTGCAGCGGCTGGTGCATAGCCTGTAATCCAAGCACTCAGGAGGCATAGGCAGGAGGATCCTGGGTTTGAAGTTAGTGAGACTCTAAAACTGCACAGCACCATGTTTTCATTTTATAATTTCACATTTCCCATCATATTTTTAAAAATATATTTTATTAATTTCCCACCATATTTTGATATGGCTGATTCAGGAATATACAATATAACTGAACATGTCTACCTCTCTGTCAATAGTCACCAGAAGCCTATGATTTCCTTTCCTCCTGATATCTCCATCCTTCTACAAGAACATTTTAACCCCACTTAGTAAGCTTACTTCAGAGTCCATACTATCAAACTCCATGGAAGCAACTAGGTGTGAGATCAGTAAGAGCTAAGATCTGCTTTTTAAGCTTCGGTTCAGAAACATCTGTTGGCTTTTCATATTGTAAGCTGAGGTTAGGAGAGTCGTCCACCAATCTGAAGCAACGCCGCTATTTCTAGTGTATCGGGAGGAGGCTGCTAGGGAATCAAACCTGGGGCCCTCACCAGGCTGAACTGCTCTACCACCCGAGCTTCAAGTGTACCACTCCTGTCCTCCAGATGACGCTGCTGGATTAAGAAACATCATTACAGGCAGTATGATTAAACCATTTAAATTAAGAAAGAAAAACAGCTAAGATTAAAGGCAAAAATTGATTTGTTAGTAGCACTGAACACTGCTAATTTCCTCCTTCAGAGACCCTGAAGCCAGGAGACATAACTTTCAAGGTCAGAGTGGTGGCACCAGACAATCCATCAAGCTGATGCCCTGCTCCACCCTCTTGGAACATTCTACTTACCTGCTTTTCAGCTGCCTAAAAGAAAGCCCACAGAAACCCAAAGGGAAGCGAGGCATGGTGGTACACACCAGTGATCCTAGCATTTGACAGGTAAAGGCAGGATTATCTGGAGTTCAAGGCCAGCCCACCTTGGCTACTTAGTGTGTAAGGCCAGCCTGGGTTACATGAAACCCTACTAAAAGGGGAAAAACACCAACACAAGTATACTAGAATACACTCTTCCCAAAAACTTTAAGGAAGGTTTATGAATGGATGGCTCATTAACATTTATTAAGAATTTCATCTACAAACCACGCCATGAGGTTGTTCTCCACCTAACTAAAAACATAGGTGCCACTCTGATAGCAAACACCTCCCCTTATTTTTTTAATAAATGATTTGAGGGAATGTTTATCATGAATTTGATGATGCAAACATGAATTCTCAGTGCCTGGTATCTTTTCCAACCCATGAATCATTTCAGACATAGATTATAAATTTTGAACACACTCAAAGGTCCATTAGCTTCTGCAAAATGCTACCTTAATGCCTCAGGGAACATCTGTGGATACAAGTAGGAAATTGCAGGGCATTTTTCAAGCCCACTTAGAAAGACCAGAGAGGCGTTTCTTTTTTTCCTACTGAAATTATATTTTGTCCTGGTAATATCTCTCCAATCTTTCCTTATTTTCCACCTCAGAATAGCTCAAAACAGCTGAGAGCCATTTTCCCTTAACTTTAAGTCATCTTCTTTTCCAAGGGCCTCCCAAAACTGCTGCCTTCAAGACCCCCTCACACAGTAAGGAAAAGCCCCTCACCCAGCTGTTCAGGGGAGAGGCCTCAATTTGCATAATACCAGAACGATTTAGTGACTTGGTGTGTGGACAGAGGTGGCTTTCAGGATGCACAGTAATGTTAGTCTTGTTTCCAAAATTTTTGCAAAACTGCATTTTAAATCAATTATCTTAAAGAACCCACAATTTCTTAAAAGTTCAGACCCCACACCTAGAACATTCCCTGGTATAAATAAAAGATTCTTTCTAATCAGAACAGCATACTATAATGCTGAAATCAGTATCACCAATGAATCAACAAATGGGCTGTGATGTTGCTGGACTCCAGAGACATTTTAATGACTGTATACCAGGGCACTAGAGGACAGATTATCGTTCTTACCTCGGAAACCCTAAATGTTGTCCTCAAATTTATATTTCATGAAGCGTCAAAATAAAAATTCCAAATTAAATTTGTAGGGAGTATCTGGGTTTATGATTTCTTTTTATTTAAGAAATCCTTTGAAAGACCATCTATAGAACATATGAGCTACCTTTCAGGGCAGTTAATACTCAGCTAAAAACTGCCCAACTGCTACTGAAAATGCAAATTTCTGAGCCTCACCCTCAAAATGTCTGTATATTTACAAGTCTAAGGTGGAGTCCAAGGGAATTTCTCCCCAGTCTAAGGAGGTTTACAGCAAAGACTAACAGCAGTTAGTGGCCATGGCTGTACTTCTGCCACAGTGTGACCTTGACAAGAAATATTCATTTAGAAAAAGCTAGGACGATGTGAAGAGTCGTTTCTAATGAGGTGTTAACCAGAACTCAAAGTCTCCGATAGGCAGGTAGGTTTAACTCAGGGTATTTGCTAGGGTGTGGCTGGGTATGTCTCCTTTACCGGAAATCAAGCTGCAGAATCCATCTATGAGGGTCTCAGGAAGGGAAAGGCACACAGGTTCGCTTCGTTTTCATTTCATCTTCAGGCACCTATGCAGCCTTGACCGTTGGGATAGTATGTAGGGACCCATACCCTCCATCACTGCTGGAAAGAGGTCTTCGCTTACAAAGCCAGACCCCAAGGTGTGGAAAATGGGAAAGAACCAACTTCGGGCAAGCAAAGCAAACAGGTCGTGGCAGAGAAAACCAGGAGACCGACCTCCACTCGCTGATGACTCTTTATTACAAGCGAGATGAATGGTGGGAGGAGAGCGCGTTTCGCCCCGGGTCCCGCAGAAGGGTCTAGAAGCAGGAACGCGACTTCCTCGTTTCCTCGGGTACCCCCTCCCCCACCAGGGCTCAGAGCTAGGACACGGCGACCCCCGCCCGCCAGGCTCCGAGGGGCCGCTCGGGGAGACCCTGCCCTGGCCGGGCCTCAGGAAATGGAGAGTCCGGTGGCCACCGCGCCCAAAAGGTGGCGGTGCGCAAAGAGGGAGCCGCCGCCCAGGCCCCGGCCCGCCCGCCCCGCGGCCCGCCCGCCCCGCAGCCCCCCGCCGCCCGGCTCCCGGCGCGCTCACCGCCTTCATGGCGGAGGCCATGTCGTCGTAACGCTCCGCCTGCTCCGCCAGTCGCGCCCGCTGCAGCAGCTGCTCTCGGTCCCCCATGTCGCTCGCGACTCGGCCTCACCTCGCGCGCCCGCACCGCCCTGCTTGCTCGTTCGCTCGCTCTCCTCCCGCCTGCCCGTCCGCTTCCCGGTCGCCGCCGCCGCCGCCGAGGCCGCCGCCGCTCACGCGCACTGGCTCGCCGGCTGGCGGGAGGCTTGCAGGATGCGCCGCCGCTCGCGCCCTCTCGCTGGCTGGCTGCACGCGCTGTGGCGAGCGCCGCGGAGCCGCCGAGAGAGGAGGACCAGGGAGCGCCGCGGGCGGGCGGGGGGCGGGATGGACGGAGGCGGGGGTGGGGGGGGGAAGAAGTGGAGGGGGTAGAAAAGACGCGACCACGCCTGCGCACTCGGAGCGGCCCGCCGAGAGCCTCGGGAGGAGAGGGGGGCGGGGCGGCCCAGCCCTAACGGTCTTTTTCAAGGTGACGTCACCTACTATAAATAGCGGAGGCTTAGGTTCGCGCTGGAGAGCTGCGCAGGCGCCCTAGCAGTGCTGCATTTTACCGCCGCAGCGTTGGAGGGTGGGGGAGCTAATGGGGCGCGGCGCTGGTAGTTCCACAGGCAGGCGTCGTCATAGCCCAGGCCGGGAAAGCGCCACAGAACCCACGTTAGAGCTCTGGCTTGAGAAGGGTCCTTCCTGCAGATAACCCTGCGTGGAGAAGCCCGGGCGCCATCACGGGGGGCTCTGCTCCCCGTGGCCACACCCAGCGCTTGGGTCAGCTCTGCCTGCGCCTGGGGTGGGGTCCTGCCCTTGGGGACAGCCCCTCACAGACACAGCAGTCCACACCGTACTGCAGAGTGGCGTGGCTGCCCTAAGAGAGAGGGAGCTTTGTCACAGGAAGGGACTGGTCAGCTTAGCAGAGTTGAGCAGCCATCCGGGCATACCTACCGGGAGCTGGCCCCGTGTTGGGCCTTGACTAGCACTAAGGTGTTTCATGCAACCCACTCAGGAAGGGCACAGCAAGCCCTGCCACCTCCCATATTTCAAATCGGAAGTGCAAGCCACTCTGGTAAACCAAAAGTCGGCAACCAGCCTGGTGGACTTGGCCTGTTTTCGACTCTTTGAAAGGGTATTGGTTATTATGGCTCAGAGGTACCGTGTTTGCCTGGCAGGAGTGAGGGCCTGAAGTGGCTGCCCAGTGGAAGGAAGAGCAAAAAATAAAAAAGCAAGGTCGCACATCCTATATGTGGAGGGACCAAAATCTGATTTCAGTATCTTCTTGGATTTCTGTAGCGATGGACTGGTCACTAAGTCCCTCCTAGGCTTGTCATTCTGTGCTAGAGTGTCCCTGGGCTGGGCCTCAAGACAAACCAGGAACCTCCCCCGCCCCCCCCAAAAAAAAAAACCCATCCCAGCTGGCACACTTTTAATCCCTGCACTCAGGAAACTGACAGGCGGTTCTCTTGAGTTCTAGGCCAGCCTCGTCTACAGAGTGAGTTCCAGTACAGCCAGGGCTGTTACACAGACCTTGACTTGAAAAACCACACGGACACGCTTGCCTTTAATCCCAGCGCTCTGTTATTGTTGTTGCTGTTTTATATTGAGACAGGGTCCCACATGTAGCTCAGGCTGGCCTCAAACTTGTGGCTCTCCTGCTATCCCTGAGTGCTACCTGTGAGCGTGTGCCACCAGCCCCAGCAAGCACTTGGGAGGCAGCTCAGAGATGTCTGTGGCCTGAAGAAAGTCACATGGCTAGAAACTGAGTGAGCCAGCGCTCAAACGAGTTTCCACCAGATGACCTCCACACTGCCCTGCGACATAAGCTAAGAAAGGATGCCACGGCTCAAGCTGTAAGAAGCACACACAGGCTGGGTGTGGTGGCGCACATTTTTAGTCCCAGCACTCTGGAGGCAGAGGCAGGCGGATCGCTGTGAGCTCGAGGCCAGCCTGGTCTACAATGTGAGTCCAGGACAGCCAAGGCTACACAGAGAGATCCTGTCTTGAAAAACAAAACAAAACAACAACAAAAATGCACTCAGGTCCTCAAGTGTACTCTGTACTCTCTTCCCAGCACCTTTTGTGTTGACCTCTAGTGACAGCTGCCAAGCCTTCTTGGGACACATGGCCTTCTCCACAGTCTGTAAGTCACTCCAGAGAGTCCTCTGAGCAAGAGGAAGAGGACCAATGATTTGTGACCCAGAACAGGAGCCAAATCTGTATCTTGGCCTGGTTCAAGGTATTACTGGACTTCTTCAGAATTTGCATGGGGCTTGGGGGGGGCGGGGTACCAGGACGCCACACCGTGATTCTAGACTTCAAATATTAGCAAGTTCAAATCTTGCTCTACCAGTTTATTAACTGAGTACTCGAGCAAGCCACTTGAAAATGGGTCTAATAACCACGTTTTTTTGTTTTGTTTTCTTATTTAAACAAAACAAAACAGGGTCTTACCATGTAGCCCTGGCTGACCTGGGATTTACCATGTGAACCAGGCGGGCTGGCCTTGAACTCAGAGGTCCTTTGCTTCCGCCTTCTGAGTGCTGAGTTTTAACGTGAGCACCACCACACCCTGGTTTAAAAAAAAAAAAAAAAAAAAAAAGACCTGGGCTGTAGAAGCACGCCTTTAATTTCAGCACTCAGGAGGCAGAGGCAGGCAAATCTCTGGGTTTGAAGACAGCCTGGTCTACAAAATGAGTTCCAGGACAGCCAGGGCCACACAGAGAAACCCTGTCTCAAAAAGAAACAAAATAGCCGGGCGTGGTGGCGCACGCCTTTGATCCCAGCACTCGGGAGGCAGAGGCAGGCGAATCGCTGTGAGTTCGAGGCCAGCCTGGTCTATGTCTACAAGGTGAGTCCAGGATGGCCAAGGCTACACAGTGAAACCCTGTCTCGAAAAACCAAAAAAAAAAAAAAAAAGAAACAAAATAAAAAGTACAAATGGGGTCTTGATCTTATCCTGCCCCAGCCTCCCAAGCACTGGGATTATTGGCACACCCCATCACATGTGGCTCTGCAGAATGGGTCTTAAGTCTATCCCGGCTCTGTGGTCCTTTGCTGTGCTCCATTTTGAGTCTTCAGCATGATTAGATTTCCAGAGCATTGCCAGAATCTTCCATCCAGAGCCCAGTGAAGACTGACCCAGAAAAGGTATGGCCTGGTTTTTTTTGTTTTTTTTGTTTTGTTTTTGTTGTGGTGGTGGTAGTGGGGTTTTTTTGTTTGTTTGTTTGTTTTATTTTGTTTTGTTCCTCCCCTCCCAATATCAGATATCTGGTACACTGTGAACTGCCTGAGATGTCTGGACACCAAGGGACAAAATATAGAAAAGACCTGGTATTGTTCCAGAGAGGTGGCAGTCATACTGTTGGCATGGTTACCATCTTGAGCTCAGTGGCACCAAGATAGGATTCCTTGCCTCACCCTGATGCGGTCAGCTTGCTGCCAAAGTGACTTTTCTGGTTCCTCAGCCAGTGATAGTTACCACTGTCCATAGCAACATCAAAGGCTAGAGCTTATCAATCCCTTCCCTTCTGCTGGGTGTCAGGGGAGTGACTTTAGCCTCAGATATTGTCTCTCGGTTCCTGCTTGGAGAAAGCTTATTACCCTTTTACAGAAGGAAGCTGAGACCTAGACGGGTGAGCTATCCACCAGCGAAGCTTTCCGCAACCAACCTGGGGGGTGGACCACAGCTTTCACAGCCATCCCAAGCCTTCCCCTTTCAGAGCCTGGCTTGGAAGCAATGCAGCACCCAAGGCCGCATTTGGCATTTAGATGTGCTAAAATGAGCCGGGCATGATGGCGCCCGCCCATAATCCCAGCACTCCGGGAAGCAGAGGTAGGCGAACTGATGTGAGTTCGAGGCCAGCCTGGTCTACAGAGTAAGTTCCAAGACAGCCAAAGCTCCACAGAAAAACTCTGTCTCAAAAAGCCAAAATAACAACAAAAAAAAATGCTAAAGTCTTCTGCTAGCTGCTGTCTGTGAGCTGCTGCTTCAAACTGCTGCACTCAGAACCAGTGTGCACCCCCACCACCCCTACCTCTCCTCCCTCAGGCCTGCTGAGAGCTTGGGCTCTGGGAGGAGAGAGGGGAAGGAGCCTTTGCTTCAGTTCCACACGAGGTCGGGGGACTTTTGTTTTGAGATAGGGCCTTTGCTGTGCAGTAACCTGGGCTAGCCTCAAACTCACTATGTAGTCTAGGCTGGCCTCAAACTCCCGATTTTCCTGGCTCAGCCTCCCATGTGCGGTGATGCCCACCTTGAACTTGTGTTTCTCTTTAATCTCTTGAGACAGGTTCCTGATAAACCTCAAATATCTGCTCCTCTGCCCAAGCACTGGATTATAGGCAGGTGTTACCACACCCATCCAGCGCTTGTTTCTTGCCTAGAACTTTATGTAGGTCCTTTCATTTGAAGTTCCTGGGTAATGGCCTCATTCCTCTCTATGTGGCTCCTGTGAGGTTGGCCGGTAGAAGAGGTCGTCTCGGGCTAGGAAAAGAGCTGGGGGCAGGTCTGAGGAGGCTGTTGCATTGTCGTTGACGCTTAAGATTTCCTATAAGTGACATGGCGATCTTATTGGGTGGATGGCTCTGTTCTTTGGTCTCGTAGCTCTGAAGGACTAGGGCATTGGAAAATCAAACAGCATGATGTAGAACCAGAGCAGCTCCTACAGACAGGTGTTGGGCTAACATAGTTTGTAATTTAATGGCTGAACACCTGCGAAGCACATGCAAGACTCTAGGTTTAAATTGCCAGCACTCCAAACAAATAAAGCCAGGCATGGTGGTGCACACCTTTAACCCCAGAGTGCTAGAGGAAGAGGCAGGGGAGTCTCTGAGTCTGGAGACAAACTGGTCAACAGAGAGTTCCAGAACAGCCAGAGCTAAATAATAAGGGAGATTCTGTCTCTAAATAAATACAAGCTTGAGACCATGTTGATGAGACAAATTCCTATTTGTTAGGCATTCCTACTAGCCTGCTTCTAGGTTACCTAGCAACCTCTCACATCATCACCTACCACCGACACATGTGTGCCAGGTGAGGTCCAGGTATGTGCCAGATAAAAAGGACCCACCAGCCTTTTTTTTTTCTCTCTTTCACCTCCTCCTCTCTCTCCTCCTGTGCTCTCCCACTGTCTCTCTGTCTCTCCTTCTCTGTCTCCCCGCCCTCATGGCTCACTCAGGCCCTAACACCTCTCCCCTTCCCTTCTCTCAAATAACCTACTTGTATCAGACCTGTTGCATGGTATGCAATCCTTTCTTTATATATATTATAACACTATTTCCTATTTCTTAGCAGGCCACGAGGCAGCAGCTTGCCAGTACACTCCCGTTTAGCTAAGGTGAAGTCAGTGTTCTTTCCATTGTAAAAGTAAAAGAAGGGCCGGCATGTGGTGGTGAACGCCTTTAACCCCAGCACTCCAGAGGAAGAGGCAGGCGGAGCTCTGTGAGTTCGAGGCCAGCCTGGTCTACAAAGCGAGTCCAAGATAGCCAAGGCTATACAGAGAAACCTGGTCTGGAAAAACTGGAGGGGAAAGTGAGAGGAAGGAAGCCAGACAAGTGGTTGGCTTGCCAACTTCATCACAGTACAGGAACCCGGTTCCAGACCCGTCTGCACCACTGCCCCTGACCTAAGGGTCTTCTGAGCACTGGACTGAGATTGTAACTGTCAAATGCTCCTTAAATGGTTCCCCGGGAAGTAAAGGAGAGGGTCACTGAGGCTTTGCCAAGGTTCTCTGCCAGGCAACTGTGCTATAAAAAAAAATCTTTTCCTCCCCAGGATGTTAGTAGGAGGCAAACAGACTGTTACAGCCTTCTGGCTTCTTCCAGATGAAGGCCGTGGACCGGCTCTGACTCAGGAAACAACGCAACCTGGGAAGGCCAAGGCCACAGCAGAAGGCTGAGCCCCAGGGTGAGGTGGGAGGTTGCTCGGCAGCACAGGGCGCATGGGAAGGATCCTTTGCTACTCACAGCAGAGTTTCCACCTAGCTCTTCACACCGTGAGCCTGAAGCCGCTTTTAAAACTCATTACTCACTCCCTGGACATCTTGGGCACACCATGTTCCCAGACTCTGCCCACAAATTTCTACCCACTAAAATGTCCTTATCTATCCTTCCAAGCTGCCCTGTTTCTTTAGTACCGCTTCCCCCTTTGGGACATATTTTCCCTACATAGCCCAGGCTGACCTCAAACTTTCGAGCTTGTAATCCTTTGCTTCCCAAGTGTAAGGTTTAAAGGCATACCCCATGTTATACACCCCGCAAGTCCTAACTCCTTCAAAGCACCTACCCTGTTTCTCCAACAAGAGGTACTCTTGCAGGACACTGGGGAGAGGGCTCAGCAGTCAAGAGAGCCTTGAGAGGACCTGAGTTTGGTTCCCAACCCCGCCGTCAGGTAGCTTATAACCACCTGCAGCTCCAGGTCCAAGGCACCTGAGGCCTTCACAGACATCTGAACTCAAGTGCATATGCCCACAGACATACATACACTCCTATACTTACATTAAAATAATCAAAATAAATCTTCTGAAGAAACAACAGGCATGGTAGCAGAGACCTGTAATCATAGCAACTTGAGACAGGAACAAGAGACAAATTTGAAGCCAACCTGTGTTACACTGTAAGGCCTGTCTTTTTTTTTTTTTTTTTAAACCTCTTTTTCTTTTCATTCCCATACTAGAGCCCTCTTTACAAGATGCCAGGGTCACTGCCTGCCACACATACCCCAGTGGGGAAATAAAGTTATTTCATTGACTAATTGGCAGTTGAGTGGAAGAGAAAAGAGAGGGTGAGTAGAGGAAGAAAAAAGACTAAATGAGCTAGGAGGGGGCTGAGGGTGGGAACAAGGCTCTCAGGCTGAACTGGCCAGCTTCAGTGGCTTTTTTTTTTTTTCCTTAAGATTGATTGGTTGATTATACAGTATTCTGCCTGCATGTGAGCCAGCAGGCCAGAAGAGGGCACCAAATCTCATTGTAGGTGGTTGTGAGCCACCATGTGGTTGCTGAGAATTGAACTCAGGACCTTTGGAAGAACAGGCAGTGCTCTTAACTTCTGAGCCATCTGTCCAGCCCTATAAAGGTTTTTTTGTTTTGTTTGTTTGTTTGTTTTTTGGTTTTTCCAGACAGGGTTTCTCTGTAGCCTTGGCTGTCCTGGACTCACTTTGTAGACCAGAACTTGAACTCACAGAGATCTACCTGCCTCTGCCTCCCGAACGCTGGAATTAAAGGCATGTACCACCGTGCCTGGCTCCACTTCAGTGACTTTAAAACTATAAGAGTTACCAGACCTCACTGCCAATCTTGGCTCTTCCCCAGCAGCTAAGGAAACCTAGCATACCTTTAATCCCAGCACTCAGGAGGCAGAGACAGGTGGATCTCTGAGTTCCAGTACAGCCTGGTCTACAGAGGGAGTTCCAGGACAACCAAGGCTATACAGGGTAACCCTGTCTTAAAAAAAAAAAAAAAAGATACTGAAGACAGATCCACTTGCTATCTTACTCCAAGAATAAATGGCTGAAAGATGGTTGTTTCTGCAGCTGCTGGTCTTGGCTCTTCGCCCTGACACCCTCCCCATCCTCCACCAGTAACTTTATGGCCTTGTTCCTATCCCATTTTGACCCTTTCAAACTTGTTCCTCGGGGCTGTAGAAATGGCTCAGTGGATAAGAGCACTGTCTGCTCTTCCAAAGGTCATGAGTTCAATTCCCAGCAACCACATGGTGGCTCACAATCATCTACACTGGGATCTGGTGCCCTCATCAGGCCTGCAGGAGCACATGCAGATAGAGCACTCATACATAAAATAAATAAAATCTTTAAATTTAAAAAAAAAAAAAACTTGTTCCTCATCTTTTTGTCTCATTTTGGGTTTTGTTTGTTTAGTCAGGGTCTCACTGTGTTGCCTAGGTATGCTTCCCTACCTGGCTTGGAATTTGCTATGTACACCAGGCTGGCATCCAACTCATAGAGATCCACTTGCCTCTGCCTCCCGAGTGCTGGGGTTAAAAGTGTGTGCCACTTACCACACCAGGCTAAGACGCTCTATAATAAATTTATTTTCAATTTTGTATGTGTGTGCATGAAAACACACACATATGTCTAAAGCAGGCCAGAGGCATCAGATCCCCAGCAGCTAGAGTTGCAATAGTCTTGAGCTTCCCAGACGTGGGTGCTGAGGACTACACATGTACTTCAGCAGCAAGGACTCTTAGCCACCGAGCCATCTCTTCAGCCATAGAGTTAAGATATTCTTTTGTTTGTTTGTTTGTTTGTTTGTTTTTTCCAGACAGGGTTTCTCTGTGTAGCTCAGGGTATCCTGGACTCACTCTGTAGACCAGGCTGGCCTTGAACTCACAGAGATCCACCTGCCTCTGCCTCCCGAGCGCTGGAATTAAAGGCGTGCGCCACCATGCCCAGCTGAGTTAAGATATTCTAAAGAGAGACACGGGTAGCTTCTCCCTTTGGCTATCAGACTATTAAAAACAATGGCCCCCAAGAAATTAGACTTCCCTCAGGATTCTCAGGAGAAGGAAAAGGCCTGGTAATGGCCGCTAGCAGCCAGAGGAAGGGTCTGTGTCCAGGAGGAGATAGCACGCTATTCTTGTCTCCTCGGACTACCACCCGGAAGAGCCTAGAACTCAGATGCCCTGACCAGGACTGCTCTGGTATGGATACCCTTTTGCCCTGTATTTACACCTAAACCTTAGGTCAGGGCCCCAAGGACTTGACCAGGGGTGGGGGTGTCATTGTATTTCACTCTGACCCTTTTCCCAAAGTGTCCACACTGTGCAATTCATTTCTCTGCTTTTCACTGTTACCAGTTGGTGAGGCATCAGGTTTGACTGTAACAACTCTTGACCAGGGTTTCCTGTGGCTAAAGTATGCGAAAGCCAAGTCATGTGTCCGGGTGACTCCCCTGTGTGGCCCTGGTCCTGTCAGGTCACCTCTCCAAGCCTGTTTCTCTGCTCAGAAAAAAAAAAGTGGGTAAGGGAGGGGGAAGAGATTATACAAAGGCTAGGAGCTATTTTCTTTTAGGTATGGGGCGGAGTCGGGAGCCTGTTGTTTTTGAGATAGGATCTTGCTGTGTAGCAGAAGTTGATCCTCCTGTCTCAGCCTCTGGCATGCTAATGTGACAGATGTGCAGGAACAGGGCAGTCCTGGGAGCTGTTCTCCCTTTCTATCTCACTTGGGGGAGGGGGGCCTACGTTATCACTAGCAGCGGGTTCTGTCACCCTCCACAGCAACCCAGAGGCGAAAATCCAATTCACAGATAAATGGCTAGAGAGGGTGGCAACCAGACTCTGCACTCTAGTCCGGTTCACTCTGCCTTATCCTCCCTTCCTTCCTCAGACCCCTCCTTCATCAGGTTTCAGCGTCAACTAGCTCCCTTTGGAAGTGTCCGTTGATGGCAGGCCTGGGTGTACTACAGTGGGGGCTTTCTCTCTTTTCCCTACCGCAAGGGTAGCTCCGTGATGTGAAGCCCTTGTCACGCTGCGGTTGCATCCCCGGAGCACAATGCCGCGTTGGGCAGATAGCAGGTGCTCAGCAAATACTTCCCAGATGATGGAATTCACCATGCTGGAGCAGAATGCTATGGGCCAGACAGCAGAGAAAGCTCTGGATTTCTGCCATGCCTTACATTAGCAGTATCTTCTCCAAGGCCTGACAGCCAGCCCCCCCCCCCGCCCCGCCCCTGGGACGCCACTGAAGCTATCTGAATTCCAGTCAGCGCTTCACCTTGGGAAGGCAGCCGCAGCCCTCACCAAGCAGTAATTGACGTCACTGTGGTGCCAGGAGCTGCCCCGTTAATATTTAATGTGGCTTTACTGCAGCAGAGATGCAGGCGAGAAGAACTGGAATGGGCTACGTCTGGGCTCTGTGGAGCCACGGGGAGGGCACGGATGGGAAAGGGCTTCCTGAGCCACACAGACTGGCAGATGAGCATTGGCGCTGGGCTGTCTTAGTCCCTGGCTTAACTCTGAAAGAGCCAGGGCAGCGTGTGGCCTGCAGTGGGACAACAGGACTGCTGACTGAGCCCAAGGCCTAAATAAACGGAGGATTAGGAACTCCTGGGGAAGTTTTCCTGGACACAGTGGGACCGGTAGAGTGTTGGCGCCAGTCAGACCCCCCTGCACAGTCACCTGATCAGAGCCTCAGTTTGCTGCTATGTGAGGAAGGGAACTAGCACATTCAGAGCTGCTGCAATAGTTGAGGCAAGGAATGCAGATTTGCTAGCACAAATGTGCCAGCCCTCCACAGTGTGGAGCCTCCTCTTCCAGGCAAGATGTGAAGGGCCCTTCGTGGACCCAGTGGCCAGGGAAACAGCAGCACAAGACAGGAGAAAAGGGAGCGTAAAGGCAAATGTCTTCATCATCATGGTCCCATGCCGGGAGGGGTATCAGAGGACGGCAGAGAGTCCATGATGGACGTGCCCTCATCATCTGACCCCTTTGTTTTAAAGATGAGGATGCTGAGGGTCAAGGAAGCCATGTAGTCCAGATGTCCACACGCAGAGCTGGAGCTGGCCAGATCAGCAGTCCCCCAGGGCTTTGCCAGCTGACAGGTTTATTCATGGCCATCCACCTGGTGGGAAAGGCAGATGAGTTCACAGGCACAATGGCATTTCCTCTGGGGGCTGGAACAGTAGTAGAAACCTCACCAGCCCCCCACCCCCACCCCCACCATCTCCTTCTGGTGTATTTTCCCACAAATCCCTAGCTAAAGTCTGACCACATCATCTTGATGCTTAAAGCCACTCTGTGATCCTACACAGAGACAGAGGGACACAAAAGAGGATGCAGGAGGTGAGGGTCAGCTGATCTTAGAAGGTGTTGGCATGTAAACGGCCATGCTGCCAATGGCCCAGGATAAAAAGGATTAACCTGCCCCTTTATCTCGTTCTTGTACTCCTCTCTTACCTCTCTTGCACTGTCCCTAAGGGGCCCCTCTTCCTCCCTCCCCCCCCCACACCCCCTGCCCCACAGTCCCTGTCTATCTCTCTACCCTCAAGGCCCACTCAGGGCCACTAACTCTCCTCCCCGTCTCTCTCCATGCAGGCTTCTATAAATCTCTCCTTATCACATTGGTTGTGTGGCATCTCATTCTTAATGATAACAGAAGGCACTTCAGTGCAAGAATGAGCCGAATACTTTTGTGCATGCACATAATGAAAGGCATCATCATTCACCTGAACATTTCACAGTACGGCCTGGATTTGCTAACCCCAGCCACTCTGTGCCTAGTGCCCTCAGAGAGGAAGACAGGGGTCTTGAGGTGGCGCCAAGCTCATCACACCCTTCATCTGGACTCTCTGCCTTAGAGAACTTGAAAAATCCTTTCCTTCCCCTCTGGCCTCTTGGAAGACACTGTCCCTTCCACGGTAAGCCTTTGCAAGCGCCTGTTTCACTTACTACCTCCAGTGCTTGGCCTGACTCATCCTTTAGGCCTCTGAAGCACCAACCTTGTTTCCTCCAAGAAGCCCCCAGCATTCTCCAGCACTGGCACCTCCTCTGGGTCCCCATGGTGCCTTAAGCGGTTTCTGGTGTCTGTGTTTACTTGGTAAAAAGTAGGAAACTGACAAACAGCCCCTGGCACTTTGCCTGACAATGGCTTCCTTTCCTTCTGGCAAATCTATGCCCTTAAAAGCTCCTTCCCTGGCCCTGGACTCTCATCTCCTCCAGGCCTTTCCTGGGCAGCGTAATATCCCCAGCTTTTTCCTTCTTGGTCACCATCCAGATCCACAAGCTCAGCAAGGTCTCCCACCCCCAGACTCCTCCTGTGACCCTGGCTGCTGAACACTGACTGTTGTTTTGTTGCCAGGTGGCCCCCAACAAACACTGGAGGATGCCCAGCCAAGAGCCTGCAAGCCAAATCCTAAACCTTCCCAAAGGGCATCTTATAGGCCTTACAGGGGTCAGAGAGCCCCCTCCCCACTTTAACATCCTGTGTGCTTTTGAAGCCTCTTAGAATCTGGAAGAGTGAGCACCGACTAGGAAATGGGAAGTAGAGCAGCGAATTGCTCAAGGCTCAGATGGACAGACTCCATTGTGCTTCGGGGTCTTTGCATTTGCAATATCTCTGGCTGGAATATTTCCAGAGAGTCTCATATGGGGTATGCCCCCTTACCCAGCACCAAGAACAGGCATCTCAGAGCTGGAGATGTCTCGGTGCTTAGGAGTGTTTTTGCAGAAGACTGGAGTTCGGTTCCCATCACTCAGGTCTGGCTCACAACTACCTGTATGTACGTGGAGCTCCAGGAGGTCTGACACCCTCTTCTAGCCTCCCAGGGCACACTACACTCACACACAAATGTGCACACATAAATAAAAATGAAATTGTTAAAAAGATCTTGCAGGCCGGGCAGTGGTGGCGCACACCTATAATCCCAGCACTCAGGAGGCAGAGGCAGACGGATCGCTGTGAGTTCGAGGCCAGCCTGGTCTACAAAGTGAGTCCAGGACAGCCAAGGCTACACAGAGAAACCTGCCTTGAAAAAACAAAACAAAACAAAACCCCTTGCATCTCTTTCTCCATTTACTCCCAGGATCCAGGCTGCCCTTATGGCTCGCTTTGATGACTGAATGTCACAGAACCCACCCTTTATGACCAGAAGCTTCCACAGGTCTTACAATCTTCTGGAATAATACTCCTGGACTACCACAGAAGGCTGGTCTAGGAAACTTGGAGGTGAAAGGCCACATGACAGCCATTCGGTCGATTGCTTGTCCCCAGATATCTCTTCAGGAGCTGGCCATCTGTACCACCCCTATCCTCCCTCCAACCCCTACACACTGCTAGTCTACAACTCTCCTTTTCTCTGTCCCATCTAATCCAAGGCTTTTATCAGCATCTGACACCCTGACGGAGTCACATCTGGACTTATTATCCATCTCTTCCACTAGGCTACAGTTTTCATGGAAGGGGGGGCCCATCACAGCCTGTTCCCACCCCATCTCCCCAGTGTCTCAGAAGGTATCTTTGGTGTTGGGGACAGGAAAGATGTTTCTGTTGTTGTAGAAAAGCTGCGAGTCCACTCCTTGCTGGTATGGCATTGAGGAGAGGAGAGCGGCAGGTGTGAGCTTGTCCTCTGGTCATCTTCAGAACCAGCTCTCCGGGGAAGGGCAGGAGAGTGGGCCTAGTGGCTGGCCTCTGTCTCCAAGGCAAGGGCTTCAAGAAGCCCAGGCAGCCTAGGAAAGAAAGAAAATGGCAGGGATACTTACTTTCAGCTTAGATTTGAACCAAGAGAGTTTCTTGGGAGTTTCAAGGGAATTTCTTTCCTTGGTGTCTACTGCCCATGCCCTTCTGTTGGGGAAGTTGAGTCACTCCTTGGGAAACAATTATTTCAGATTCCTTTACACAAAGCCAGGCCTCAGAGCCTGCAGTTTCCTGTGCCAAGAAACTGACCCATAATTGCAGCTTCAGTAAAGAAAAGTACACACCCAAGAACAGGGCAATCGGCTCTCAGAGCTCAGCTCAGAGCGCGCACAGAGCGGCTCTCTGCTTTCTGTGGGAACAGGAAGAGCACTCCAAGGCCAGCTCTAGCGCCCTTGTTTTTGGAATCCTGGCTTAAGATTGTGCCAGGGCGGGACAGATGGTTCAGCAGTTAAAAGCACTTACTGCTCTTGCAAAAGACCCAAGGCTCAGTTCCCAGCATGCACATGGAGGCTCAGAGCTAGATGTAACTCCATTTCCAGAGAACCCGACACTCCCTCTCTGGCCTCTAAGGGCAGCAGGCACACACAGCACACATACATACGTGTAAGCAGAACACACTCATTAAATAAATCTGAAGACTGTGTCCTTGGGCTTACTGCTTAACCTTCCCAGTCTCCCATAGCTAAGACCAGACAGAGCATGAAGCTCTGAGATTGCAGGTGAGCATTCAGTAAGGTCAGGCCCACTCAGCATCCACAGCTTCGGATGTGCAATTAAACTGACAGGAGGGGTGGTCAGGAATAATTCTTCACCAGCTAGTATATTCGAGAGGAACAGAGCAGGGTTTGCAATTAAACACGGACTCTTGGGGGACCAGAGCCACATTTAGGAGTTGACTGGGAAGGGACTAAGGTTAAGGTATGGGACTCTAGGTCCAGGTGCTCTCTCTTTTAAAATATCCAATTGCTAGGTGTAGTGGGTCCTGCCTTTAATCCCAGGCAGAGATAGGTATATCCCTGAGTTTGAAGTAAGCTTGGTCTACAGAGAGAAGTCCAGGACAGCCAAGGCTACAGGGAGAAACCTTGTCTTAAAAAATAACGCTGGGCCAGGCATGGTGGCGCATGCCTTTAATCCCAGCGCTTGGGAGGCAGAGGCAGGCAGATCACTGTGAGTTCGTGGCCATCCTGGTCTACAAAGTGAGTCTAGGAAAGCCAAGGCTACACAGAGAAACCCTGTCTCAAAAAACCAAAAAATAAATAAATAAATAAATAATAATAATAATGCTGGGCCAGGCACAGTGGCCCATCGCTGTAATCCAAGCACTAGAGGAGGCAGAGGTAGGCAGATCTTTGTGAGTTCTAGGCCAGCCTGGTCTACATAGTGAGTCCAGGACAGCCAAGGTTATACACACACACACACACACACACACACACACACACACACACACCCTGTCTAGAAAAACCAAAACCAACCAAACAAACAAAATTATGGTGGGGATCAAGCCCAGGGACTCAAACATCCACCAAAACTGAGTGATATTCCTTGCTCCAAAGTTATACTTTGTTCTTCTTCTTCTTCTTCTTTTTCTTCTTCTTTTTTTTTTTTTTTTTTTTTGGTTTTTTGAGACAAGGTTTCTCTGTGTAGCCTTGGCTGTCCTAGACTTGCTTTGTAGACCAGGCTGGCCTCAAACTCACAGCGATTCACATGCCCGGCTTTCTTCTTTTAATTTTTATTTATTTATTTAATCTGAGGCAGGGGCTTACACTGTAGCCTAGTTTGGCCTAGAATTCACTTTGTAGCCCAGGCTGGTCTCAAATCCATGGCAATTCTCCTGCCTCAGCTTCCGGAGTTGAGTCACTAAACCCAGCTCAGGCTGCCTATTTCTATCAATTTCTCTGACAGGCTAGATAAGCCTTCCTGTCAGCTTCCCGGAGCCTCGGGGGTAGAGAAGGCAACCATTGGTTATGCAGCCTTGACAAGAGTTCAGAATGGTGGACAGTTCTACTCTGGCGCTATGAGACACAAAGCAAGTCTCCTGGCTCCTCTGTGCTCCGGCATCTATGTGTAAAATTCAACCTTGGCTGATACAACTAGGGCTGTTGAGATGGTTGGATATTTTAGATGGGAGCATATTTTGAAAAGTATTTGGTGTTTGACAAATAAAAAGTGGGTTAGGTTTTGTTTGTTTGTTTGTTTGTTTAATGAAGACAGCCAGGCAGTGGTGGCACAGGCCTTTAATCTCAGCACTTGAGAGGCACAGGCAAGTGGATCTCTGTGAGTTCGAGCCCAGCCTGGCCTACAGCATGAGTTTCAGGCTACACAGAGAAACCCTGTCTCGAACAAACAACAACAACAACCAAACAAACAAACAAAAACAAACAAACAAACAAAAAACCTGGATCCTCTCACAATAACCCTTTCAAGACAGTCAGGCAAGACAATTTAAATTCAAATCCTGGCTTGTGGTTTATACGAATTTGAGCAAATGATTTAACTTCTGGCACTGCCAGAGGTTTGTTTTTTCTCCTACAGGGCATAAAAGCCCTAAAGAAAAAGAAGAGTAAGCAGCCGCTGCAAGATACAAAATAGACGGGAGGAGGAGGAGCCCACCAGCCCCCTCAACTCCTGAGCAGCCAGTGTGGAAAGTTCAACGCTTGACTAAGAACTCGCTTAGGGGTTACCTGTCCTGTCCCTCCTTCGCTTCCTACAAGCAGTCCCAGAGATCTTAGCCCACCCCAGGTAGATGGTGACTCAAGTCTCTGCAGAGACTGGTCCCTCTGTCTCTGTTGCCATGGCGCTGCAGCACGAGCCGGCCAATCAGGAAAGAGACCCGTATCTGAGCCTCTGTTGAAGCCAGAGCAGGTCTTAGCCAATGGGAAGGGCGGCAGAGTGGAGCCACCATGGAAACCTCAGCAGCAGGTTCAAACCGTGTTTTCATGCTTTTTTTTTTTCTTTTCAGGGGCGGGGACGGAAACAGGCTGAGTTTTCAGGGTCCACCTGCCCCCTTTTTCCTCAAACCTCACCTTGCATTTCCAGAAGGACACTCAGGAGCATAGCAGAGGTACACGGTATCTTCCAAGAGTCAGGAATGACCCCAGCTTAAGCAGAACAATGCTTTAGACCCCACATGCTCAGAGTCACCTGTATCTATGACCTTAGCCCGTCCCCACACTTCTTCCCGGCCCCACACAGCTGACCTAGGAAGAGGCTGTGTAGGCTGCAGAAAGACTCCAGGCCCAAGGAAGAAAAGGAACGCGGGACTCACTCCAAAAGAGTGCTCCTTTGTTCTCCAGCTTCGTGGCTTTGCAAAGGACTTAACCTCTCCTCCTACCGGCAGCATTGGGGGCGAGTGAGGGGGGGGAATGCAGGAGGACAGAGACAAGGCTCTGATCCAGATACCATCTCTGTAAAATGGGCAGAGAGAGCAAATGGGCATCTGTGGTCGCGCCTTTATGCTCTAGTTGAAATGGATCTGTAAGAAATAGCTTCCCAAGGAGCAGACCCGTTACTAGTGACAGTGGACACAGCAAGACTGGACAGTCTATTATGCCTGTAAGTTTCCAGGTTAAGTCGGCCATTCGTTCTAGAGGTCATGCCCAGAGCAGTGACGTTGCCTTTTAAAGCCACACAGCTTACTAGAACGCAAAGTCATGATCTAAGCCTTAGCTCCTGTTCGCCTGCACCATGCAGCCTTCATAAGGTGGGCTTTCTTCCTTGGTTAGCGCCCAGGGAGCCATACACCCTGACCACTTACATTTTGCAAACGCGGACTTAATAACAACTGCAGGAGAAAAAAATCGTGTCCTAGGCTTTCCCCCACTCCCTTCTGGCTCTTACTCTGTTGCCTGGCAACAGCTCCATCCAGAAACCTGGGTGTCATCCTAGGCAACTCCCTCACCCTTATCCTTCCTGGAATACATTGCTCAGCCATGACCATTTTATCTCCTAAGTGGTCCTTGAGACCGTGCACTCACCTTCTCTCCCACTGCTTCACTAGCCTGAGGTTCCATTATGCATATTTTTTTTTAAACAACTACACGTTTGACTTCCCTCAGGCTTCAGCCTTTTATGCGTGCACATCCCACGCCACCCCCGCACCCCCCACCACCCCCGACTGCCATCTCCCATAACCAGTCTAGAAAAACCTTAAAACTGCAAACCTGATCATGCCCTCTTCTGATTGCTTAAAGAGGCTAAGGGTAAAAGCAAAGCTCTTTTAGCATGGCTGAGATGTTCTTCTCTTCCCTGCTCCCCCCAACTTCATCCTTCCTGCCTTTGCTCATGGTCTTTCTTCTCCCCCAGAATGTTCTCTACAGCCACCCCTATTACTCTAGCTAACCCTGCTTGCCCTTCAGCACTGAGTTCAATGGTTACTTCCTTACAGAGTCTCCAAAACCTCTGTGACCAGGTTAATTTGCCCTGGGACAGGTTCTCCTGTCACGGTGTCTCTCTTTAAAAAAAAAAAAAAAAGCATTATTTTTTTATGCATATGGGTGTTTTGCCAGCACGTATATCTGTGCACGGTGTGCATGCTTGGTTCCTGAGGCGGCCATAAGAGGCCCTGGGACTGAAGTAACTGGCAGTTATGAGCTGCCGTGTGTGTGCTGGGAATTGAACCTGGGTTTTCTGAAAGAGAAACCAGTGCTCCTCTCTCTCTTTCTCTCTCTCTCTCTCTTTCTCCTTTTTCTGAGACAGAGTTCCTCCATGCAGCTTTGGATAGCCTGGGAACTCACTCTGTAGACCAGACTGGCCTCGAACTCAGAGATCTGCCTGCCTCTGCCTCCCCAGTGTTGAGATTAAAGGCACGCGCCACCACCATGCCCTGCTCTCCCTTTCATTTACAGCAGGCATAGTCACAGTTTTGCACTTATTTGTGTCATGATTTGATCATTAAGTCATGGCCTATTTGATGTAAATTCCATGAGGGCAGTGATCCTGTCCTATGCTCTGCCTGGAACATCTGGATGGGTGGCCGGATGCTTGAGTGGAGGGATGAGTACAGGTTGCAATGGACATTTTGATGGGTTTGTGAATTGGGTGAAGAGATGAGGGGCTGCTCCTGATTTTGCTCAGCTTCCTTAGGCCTATGCTAATCATATCTCCCTCTAGCCTGTGGCCCACAGTTTCCTCATTAGTGTCCATTTATTCTAGCCCAGTTCATTTCACCAGTGCTTGCCATCCAACGCAGAGAACAAAGCATGCTAGGAAAAATTCTCTACCACTCTTCACAGCCCCTACCCACCTCCGATTCTATTTTATTTTCTATTTTGTGTGTATGGGTGTTTTGCCTGCATGTATGCCTGGTGTCAGCAGAGGCTGGAAGAAGACTTTGGATCCCTTGGAACTGGAGTTCCAGCTTGTTGTGAGCTGCCCTGTGGGTGCTGGGACTCAAACCCATGTCCTCTGGAAGAGCTCTTAATTGCTGAGCCACTTCTCTGGTGTCTACCTCCCATTTTATTTTATTGTTTTTGTAATAATGCTATTGTAATTATTATTGTAACATATAAAGTAATGTTATTATTAATATATCATAATATATAATAATCAATATTATTTGTTTAATTATTGTTTTTTTCAGACAGGACAGCTGGGCCATACAGGCTGGCCTCAAACTCATAGAGATCCACATGCCTATGCCTTGCCTCCCAAGTACTGGGATTAAAGGCGTGAACCACCAATGCCTGGTTTTGTATCTATTTTAAGTAGCAGAAAATGTATTTGCTCTCCATCACACATGTAATAAATTGGTGAAATTGGTGTTAAAATAGGAGCAGGGTGTGGCGGCACGCACCTGTAATCCCAGCACTTGGGGAGACAGAGGCAGGTGGATCTCTGTGAGTTTGAGGCCAGCCTGGTCTACAAAGTGAGTCAATGACAGCCAAGACTACACAGAGAAACCCTGTCTCAAAAAACCAAAAACCAAAGCAAAACCGAAAAACAAAGAGCAAACAACCAATCAACAAAACAAACAAACAAACAGGTCTGTCTGAATCCAAGGCCAAGATCCATACTGAGTCTCCACCTGTTAGAGCAGTAAACTCTGGCGGGGCTGGGACAGCCCATTCAATTACCTGCTGCTGTCTCATGCCTGTAAAGAACTTAACTACCCATCAGTTGGTTTGGTTTTTGTAACATTTTGTTTTGCTTCTGTCTGTCTGTCTGTCTGTCTGTCTGTCTGTCTGTCTGCTTGTTTGTTTGAGACAGAGTCTCACTCTGTAGACCAGCTGACCTGGAACTCAGAGAACTCACCTACTTCAGCCTCCCCAGGGCAGCTGACCCCAGTGGAAGCGTTGCAGTCTGAGGCTGCCGCATTGGCTTTAACAAGAGCAAGTGTCTCTTCTGCATGACACATTGACAATAATTTTACAGCCCATTCTCGGGTCTCCCTTGTGTAGAATCCTCTCCAGGGGCCTACAGAACAGAGGGCACTAGGATCTGGAAACCAGCAAGCCTGCGGCCTCACCCCAGCTCTGCCACTCCCCTAGGCTAGCAAATTTCAAAAGAGAATTAAGTAGGTGATTTTGACAAGCAAGGACATAAAAATCATCAATTCCTGTCACCCTGGTTTCATAAAAGAAAGGGCAGCCTGACACAGAAAAATGTAGAGCAATCTCAGAATTAATTTAGCTTTATAAAAAACCCCCCCATGTTGCCCCTGTTGTTCTCATTTCGCCATGTCCCAGTGTGGACTCTGTCTACAGAACCTCTGCTCTAACCCAGTAAAGAATGTGTCATCAGCCATAAAAAGGAGAACATGGAGTCCCGGTGTCGGGAGCGTTCGTCCTCCCCCGATTCAAGAAGGAAGGAAAGGCGAATGTGTCTGACACACAGACAGGAGGCTAGATGGACTTCTCCGTCACTCTGCAGCTTCATGCCCGGTTTGATCTCTGCTTAAAGGGGCAAAGCCCTTCTCTCCTTTGAGAATGCCATGGGAGGCCGGGCATGGTGGCAGATGCCTTTAATCCCAGCACTCAGGAGGCAGAGGCAGGCAGATCTCCGTGAGTTCGAGGCCAGCCTGGTCTACAAAGTGAGTCTAGGACAGCCAAGGCTACACAGAGAAACTCTGTCTCGGAAAGAGAGAGAGAGAGAGAGAGAGAGAGAGAGAGAGAGAGAGAGAGAGATGGGTAAGCACCTAGGACCAAATCCCAGCAAGTGGAACCTGCAGTCAGGATAGCTCTTCCAGTCTCATGACTGGATGCCTATGAGAAAGGTGAGTACTTTCTCAAGGACAATAAATATTCCCTCAGAGGACTTTGGCCTTGGTCTTTTTCACCATTCCATTCACCTACTTATTAATTTATCATTTTACTTTTTTTTTTTTCCCGAGACAAGGTCTCTCTGTGTTAGCCTTTGGCTGTCCTGGACTCGCTTTGTAGACCAGGTTGGACTCCAACTCAGAGCGATCCGCCTGCCTCTGCCTCCGAGTGCTGGGATTAAAGGCGTGTGCCACCATGCCTGGCCCTTCATTTTACTATTTACCGTAATGCAAAAACCCTGTGTTAGCATAAGGAAAGAGTGCTTTGGCCTCTGCTCTCATGGAGTTCAGTCCTTTACAGAGGCACACTCAATTTAATGGAGGAGATAAGCACAAACTTAGGACTGAGACGTGCTACAGCAGAGCAGAGATCACATCTAGTGTGAAGGTTAATATGGATTGTCAAGTTACAAAATCCAGAATCATTCGAGAGACAAGTCTCTGGGCATATAGATGAGGGGTTATCTGATTGAATTTAACTGAGGTAGGAAGACCCACAACCCATGCTTGTGTGTAGGCAGTGCCAGTCCATAGGCTGGGGTCTCAGACTGGCTAGAAACGAGAAAGCGAGCTAAAGCCTTCTCTGCTCTCTGCTTCCCGCCTGTGAGTGCAGCATTTCCAGCTGCGTCAAGCTCCTGCCACCGTGACTTCTCCTTCACGACAAACTGTACCCCTCAAACCAGAAGCTTGAAGAAACACTACAAAGTGAGTCCAGGACAGCCAAGGATACACAGAGAAACCCTGTTTCAGAAAAACAAACAAACAAAAGAAGTAAAATGGACCGTGATGGTGATGATGATAATGATCTTAAAATGATGACAGAGTTGGATGTGATGGCGGCTCACACCCATCACTCCCGCACTGAGGAGACTGAAGGAGGAGAGCAAAGGCAGCTTGAGCTGCAGAGCAGGATGCTGCCCCACAGCAACAGACAGTAACAGCCATAATAGAATCAACATTGCTAGCCGCCTCGTCCAGTGTGCCCTGTCCTCAGCCATTCTTTAATCGACATCTCGCCCCTGGGAGGTAGGCACTGTTCTCCTCCTCCAGTTACAGTTCACAAAACCCAAGCACTGAGAGGTTAAAAATTTACCCAAAGAAAGACAAGGGACATGTGAGTACTTAGAGGAGTCCTGCTCTCTGCTGCTTGGTGTGTTTTTTGGCTTTGGTGTTAGAGCTTGACCTAAGGGTCTGATATACGTTGGCCAAGTGCTCTCAACTAGAGCCAAGCAGCAGCCCCAGCCCAAGAGATTGCCTGTTTAGAGCCGGGCATGGTTGTGCACGCCTTTAGTCCCAGCACTCGGGAGGCACAGGCAGGTGGATCATTGTGAGTTCAAGGCCAGCCTGGTCTATAAAGTGAGTCCAAGACATTCAAGGCTTTGCCCTGCCTCAAAGAACTAAAAAAAAAAAAGAAAGGAAGAAAGAAAGAAAGAAAAGAAAAGAAAAGGAGAGAGAGAGAGAGAGAGAGAGAGAGAGAGAGAGAGAGAGAGGGAGAGAGAGAGAGCGAGCATACAGGCCAGGCCAATGCTATCCTTTTAGGGACACTGGCCTAGAGTAGTTTGTCTTGTAACTTAGGCTCTTTTTTAAAGTCTTTGTTATTTGTGCATGTAAGAGAATTGGTCCCAGCACACATGTGGAGGTCTGAGGAGAACTATTTGATTCATTGATTGATTGATTGATTTTTGGTTTGGATTTTTCAAGACAAGGTTTCTTCTCTGTGTAGCCTTGCCTGGACTCGCTTGGTAGACCAGGCTGGCCACAAAATCACAGTGATCCACAGCTCCGAGAACCTACTCTTTTTTTGTTGTTTTTGTTTTTGTTTGTTTGATTGTTGAGACAGGGGTTCTCTGTGTTATCTTGGCCGTCCTGAACTCATTTTGAAGACCAGGCTGACCTCGAACTCACAGCAATTGTGGGCCACCACACCCAGCCGAGCACCAACTCTTAATAGTTTGCCTCAGTGGCACACACCTGTAAACCCAGCACTTGGGGAGGCAGAGGCAGGAGGATCTCTGTGAGTTTGAGGCCAGCCTGATCTATAAAGTGAGTCCAGGGCAGCCAAGGCTACACAGAGAAATCCTGTCTTGAAAAACAGCAAAACAAAGAGTTGGTGCTCACCTTCTGCCTGTTGAGGGAAGGTCTCTTCTAGTTTCTTGTGCACTGTGAACTCCAGACCAGTGGCCTGCGAGCTTCTAGGTGATCCCCCAGCCTCTGCCTCCCATCATCTTCCTGTAGAGATGCTGGCATCCCAGATGCTCTGCCTTTGCAATGCAGAAGGGCTGGTTTGGTTGGGCTGCATGGACGGGGGGGGGGGGGGGGGGGCGGGGGAGGGGGGGGCTGGGAGGAAAGGTCAACTACAATACGTTTTTGCTACTGCGTCAGGTGAGGAGGTTGAGGGAAAGGGAAATGTAGGAGAATTCCAGGGCTTTCTCCCTGAATAACTGGGTAGATGGTGGTATGGTTACTAAATCGGGGAAGACTGTGGGAGGAGCAGGCTTCAGGGGAGCTGGGGGCGGGGGTGCACAGCTAAATCAAGAGTTGTGCTGTAACACATCTGAGTTTGCTGCTGTTCTCCCAAGATCTCTAGTGAAGGGCCTGGGAAGCAACTGAGCATAGGAGGGAGGTGAGATGGTGGTCGGGGTCCCACACTGTGAGAACTGTGCAGAGGCACAGAGCATGAGAAAGAGGGAAAGGAGCACTAGATCCAGCCTGGCCTGGCTCCTCTGACCTCCAACCTCAGACAAGTTGACCCTGTTCAGGACCCTCAGTGTTCCCTCTACACGCAATGTCCAGCAAGGTCATTCTCCAGTGTTTCTGAGGACTGGCTGCCACCCCCACAGCCACTTGCCAGAGGAAGAGACCACAGCTCAGGCGCCATCACCAGCAAGAGGAACCCAAAATATAACAGAGCCCAGGCCAAAGGCAAAGGGCTGTGTGGGCAACGTCATGGGGACCTGGCATAGAATCCCTACTCCAACGCTTGCCAGTAAGGTGCCTGCAATTGTTGCTTACTTACCTGTAAAGGGCTGGTGGTAACACCCACTGTGACCCAGGTACGGTGCTGCACATCTGAAATCCCAGCAATAGGAAGCTGATCCAGAAGAAGTGTAAGGCTGAGGCCATTCTGGGCTAAAGAAAGAGACATCTCAAAGTACAATCAGGGTGGGCAGTGATGGCGCACGCCTTTATTCCCAACACTTGGGAGGTAGAGGCAGGCAGATCACTGTGAGTTCGAGGCCAGCCTGGTCTACAAAGCTAGTCTAGGACAGCCAAGACTATACAGAGACACCCTCTCGAAAAACCAAAACCAAACCAAACCAAACCAAAATAATCAAGCAACCAAACATCCCCCCACCCCCACCACAATACACACATAGTGAACTACAGTTAAACAGGGCAGCAAGCAGTGTCCTGCACAGCTCCCTCCAAGAATGCCTGTGATCCAGGCATGTGAGTCCTGCTTTATAGAGATTCAATCAGGAGAGGAAGGCCAAGGTGGGCCTACTCTTATAGAGTCATGTGCTCTTGCTGCTGGTCAGACCTCAGAGCTCCAGTACTGAGCTGTCTGCACAGCACGTGGCTGCCCCTAAGCAAGGGGTCTGCACAGACTGACTAGGTCATGACTGACCTAGTGCCCTGGGAGATCGGAAAGGGGTCCACCCATCACCTTCTAAGGTGGACCATGGCTACAGTCTGGAGCCCTTTTCTAGTCTGCACTGACTTTGTGGGGGCAGTGATTTGATAGCAGGGAAATGCTTAGCACACAGCAAGTTGGACCAAAGTGTCCAAACCCACTGGTAACCCTTATCTCTGCGTCTCCTAGAATCCACCTCCAGAGAAAGGCAGGTGCTGTAGAAAGGCTGCTATGCCAACAGGCTGTGCCCCACCCACCATGAAGCAAAGGTTAGATTAGGTTCCTTTAACAAGGCTGCTCCAGGCTAGGTGCTTCTCACTTCTGTCTTTACCCAACACGACTTTCCAGTAGCCCAGCAAAGAAGAGGCCTGTAATCCCAGCACTCGGGAGGCAGAGGCAGGTGGATCTCTGTGAGTTCAAGGCCAGCCTGGTCTACAAAGCGAGTCCAGAACAGTCAAGGATACACAGAGAGACCCTGTCTCGAAAAAAAAAAAAAAAAAAAAAAGAAACAGAGAAATCCTGTCTTGAAAAAAAAAAACAAAAACAAAAACAAAAAAAGAAGAAGAAAGAAAGAAAGAAAGAAAGAGGGCCAGACGTGATGGCGCACGCCTTTAATCCCAGCACTCAGGAGGCAGAGGCAGGCAGATCCCTGTGAGTTCAAGGCCAGCCTGGTCTACAAAGGGAGTCCAGGACAGCCAAGGCTACACAGAGAAACCCTGTCTCAAAAAACAAACAAACAAAAAAAGAAAAAGAAAGAAAGAAAGAAAAGAGGCCAGAGGAGGCTTGCCCGAGTCCACCCAACTTTCTTCTCTCGAAGATGCATAGCGTGTGTCACCGGATGGTCCTCGGTGACCTCCCTCACCTCCCTTACCCCTTCCTCGAACTCGGACCCACAAAGCTTCTTTCTGCCTCAGGGTCTCAGAGTCTTCACAGCCAGCATTCCTCTGCTTCCACCACCTCTGCGTTTTGCCAGTTCTGCCACCCACCAGGTTTCCAGGAAAATGCCCAGAACCCACCCCTCGGCCCCAGCATAGGTTGAGGTCCCAATCATCCTCACAGCCTCTCTGGCCTTTGGGACATTTTCCCCCATCTGTACTTCACAACTATAACAATAGTTACTGTGTGTTTTGTTGTTGCCTAATGTCCTTCTCCCTCCTGTATCTACAAAACGCTGCGCAAATGGTTTTGTGTACATGCACACACAGACACACGTTAGAAATTGGTTGTGTATTTTTCTACCAGTCTTCCCATTTTGCCTGTGTCTGCAAAAGAGAACACTTTAAGACTGTCAAGTGCTCCTATCTGCTTAGCGGCCTTTCCGTGGGAGACACAGGCCAGTCGCAGCAGCTGGACGAACATCCCAGGCTTCAGCTGGGTAAGCACAGACAGCATCTGCTCCTCTACCGAGGCTGGGCACCAGTGAACTCAAGAGCCAGCAGAGTCCACCGGCCCAGAAATTTCTCTTCACTCACAGCCTTTTCAGTCTTGGGCTGTCGTTCCTTCCATGCCTTTCAGGTTCTCTCTAGGCTAATGATCAGGCATCGCCTCCCTGGGATGTTCACAGAAATGCTTTTCTGGGAGCCACTAATGAGGCTCAGTTTCTCCTTGCTGTTGCAGAGAGTGATGGAAGGTTGGATAACATTAGGTACCCTCCAAGACACTGGCGGTCGACCCTATGGTCAGGCACCACTGGGAGATGGGGCTCCCAGAAAGCCGCCTGGATCTGGTTTATGAAGGTCCCAGGAAAGAAGCAATTAATGAGAGAGCCTCCCACAGGGATGGAAACTTGCGCACAGCCACAGTGGGATTCCTGCAGGACGGAGCACAAACTATAGGTCCTCGATGGCATCAGCAGCCTAAGATGCCAGCAAAATCTTGCCCAGGGTCCTCTTCTGACTCACAGTGCTTATGCACCTTCTTATCTTTCCATCCAAATGTTAAGCGTGGGGCCACCTGCTGCTGCAGTAAGGGCTTTGAGACTAGCTTCTTCCTTCTTGTGAAGATGTCAATGGCTGGACACCCTGAAGCTGGTAAGATGCATGTCCCCAGAGTGGCCAGCAAATATGTGGACAGTGAGTGAGTCAACAAAGGACACATAGGCCCCTCTCTTCAGAGACAGGTTGGTTTCCATTCTGTTAGGAGGCAAAGGCTGGCATTGAGTCATTCCTCTCAGAGTCTAAATCATAAAATCTGATTTAAATATTATTCTGTTATTTGGTGTGCTTCCAAAGGATGCAGGCTTAGAGAACCAAAGATATGTGTGGAAGGATACACATACCCAGCCTCCCCGCCCCCAGCAATCATGGTCCCCCAAACCAGGCTGGCTCCTCCTGGTCTCACCCAGGCTAGCTCCCAATGGCTGCCAACCCTCCTGGTTTCTACAGAAGACAGATATTGGGGGTGAACGGACTCGCCACTGGTCTCATAAGAATGGTTCCTCACTGGGGCGTAGTGGCCCACGCCTTTAATCCCAGCACTCAGGAGGCAGAGGCAGGTAGATCGCTGTGAGTTCAAGGCCAGCCTGGTCTACAAAGTGAGTCCAGGACAGCCAAGGCTACACAGAGAAACCTTGTCTGGAAAAACAAGGGAAAAAAAAAAAAAAGAAAAAAAAGAAAAAGAATGGTTCCTCTTTCACTTCTGCTTTGAGGTGAGACTCATCCTGTGCGTCAAGCCACGCATGAGTACCCCTGTCCTTTCAGCACCACCCACCCACAGCAGTCTGCGTGGTACCCAAGAATAGGAGAGACTGGAGACACCGCCCTGACCACAGTGCATAAGGCCCAGGCCCCAAGCCCCGCCCTTTTCTCTTCCCCAGGAGGCTGCAGGCCGTGAAAGCTTCCCTGGGGCTTCTCCTTTGCCTGTCTCTAGTGAGGAGACTCCGGGGCAGAAGATTGCTCTTTTCTGCTATGTGTGTGCTCACCTATCCTAGGAAGTCTCTTTCATTTGCCAGGGGACTCAGTTTCTCCTTGGAGAGGTAAGAGTCCTATCACCCAGCAGCACCTCTTCTCCCGCCCCCCATATTGTCCTCTGGCTCTCACAAGACCCAGGCATGCCCTCGTCTGGGGTTCAACACACAGGCAGCGCTTGCTGTTCTCTTTCTTCTACTTTCTTTTCTTTTCTTTCTCTTCTGTCCTTTCCCAAGCTTCAGACTGGTTGGTGGCATTTGAGGTTCTTTGTGCCCGTGCCAGGCATATTCAAAATGGAGCATCCGGCTTCCAAGCAGGGCGTATGCACAGCACCTCCTTCATGCTTCCAGGCTTGGGCTGGGGTGGTAGTTCAGTGGTAGGGTGCTTGCTTAACCTGTGTGAGGCCCTGGGTTCGAACCTCAAAGCTATTTTTAAAAAATCCCCAAGCACTGTGCACCACACAGACAGCTGTACAAGGCCAACTGCAAGGACCGTCACTACGACCCTCTGAAGGAGGCCTGAGAGACACCACCCCAGCCGTAATCCACCCCAACGGGGAACAGACTGCTCAGGGCTTCACAGGTAGCTGGCAGGAACATTACGAGAGAACAGCAAAACAGTGGTGGCTTGAGCAGGGTGTGGCATCACATGCCTGGAGCCTCAGCACTCTAGAGGCAGGGACAGTAAGATAACAGGCTTGAGGCTATCTTGAGCTATAGAGGGACCCTGATCCAATAAAAAAACAGCAGCCTGTGCAGTGGCTCAGTTCTCAGAGCCCTTGCCTCCTAGGCTCTCACACCAATTCTCCTGAGTGATACAGTGAAGATTTGATTAGTCTCATTTTGTCACCATGGATACAGATGCAGATCAGATGGACGGGGCTGGGGAGGTGGGGGAGGAAGGCTGGCACAGGATCACACAAAGAGGAAACCAAACACTGAAGCCGGAGTGGGGCTTCTGGCTGCCTGAAGGGAAAGAGGAAGGCCAGGAAAGAAGGTGGTTCCCCCGCCTGCCCCATTTGAGGCTAGGAAGGGCAAAGCCCCACTGGTGTATAACCCCAGGGACAGGTTGGCTCAGGCTTCCCAGATAATGGCCCACTTGTCACTCTAGGTTGCACCCTGGAACTTGAAAAGACTTAACCATCTTCTGGAAATCAATCACTGAAAGTGCAAGCTGGGCGGAGCAGGCTAGGAAACGCTCCCCCCACCCCACCCCAACACACATACACACATACCTTTTCTCTGATTTCAGTTATTAGTTCACTAATCTGACGCAAGTGTTCTAGCAATCTAGCTTGCCTGCTCCCCACCCCCCCTTCCTCCTAGGAGTGATTCTTACATTGCCCAAATGTCCATTTTTCATCTCTCCCACCGCCCCCGACCCCCTGCCCCTCAATCAAGTCCTCTCCTGTTTCTGTGTCACTTTTACCCAGTGCAGACAGACTTCTCCTCCTCCACCTCCTCCTCCTTCTTCTTCAAACAGGGTCTCTCTGTGTAGCCCTGGCTGTCCTGGACTCGCTTTCGAAGACCAGGCTGGCCTTGAACTCACAGAAATCTGCCTGCCTCTGTCTCCCAAGTGCTGGGATTAAAGACGTGCGCTACCATGGCCGGCTAAGACAGACCTCTTCTAAAGTGACGCAGACGCTGTGTCTCTGTACTCCTTCAGCTTCCCAGTGTTGGCTGAATGAATGAGCTTCAGTAGAGGACACGAGGATGAGCAGAGTATTCTTTGGCCTCCAGTAGCTCTGGAGAGATGAGCTTCAAGAACAAGGACTATGCAGGAAAAACTCAAGAGCCAGGCCTCGGCATATGAGCAGTGACCACCGCCAGGAGTCTACACTGGCTCTGCCTACAACTTGCTGTGTGACTGGAATGGTCTCGGTCACTCTGGCCTTGTAGCCTAGCAAGAGTGATCACTATAGGGGGGTTTGGGGTTCAGGGCTGCCATTAAGGAAGGACTCAAGTCTTCATGTCTACAGGCAAGTAGCAGGCTTATCCTCTTCAGGGGAGGAGAAGGCCCATCTATGTGGACCTTTCTGTTTTATTTTCAAGACAGGGTTTCTCTGTGTAACCTTGGCTGTCCTGGACTCACTTTGTAGACCAAGCTGGCCTTGAACTCACAGCGATCCTCTTGCCTCTGCCTCCCAAGTGCTGGGATCAAAGGCTTGGGCCACCACGCCCAGCTCGACCTTTTTGTTTTTCAAACCAGGTCAAGATATTTGGTTCTTTCTCCTCTGCCCCCTCCTCCTCTTCTTCCTTCTCCTACCTCCCCGCCACCCTCTTTCTGACAAGGTCCCAGATATGTAGCTCAGGTTGTGTTTGAATTCCTGGGCTCAAAGTCACTCTTCTGCCTCAACCTCCTGAGTAAGCTGGGACTACAACCTCGCTCCGTTGTACCCGGCTCACTTCATCTTTCTGGTTTGCCTGTCGGCAGGACCTTTGCTACTTTGTTACTCTCGTCTGTTCCTGCGGACTGAGGACGCACAGATTGGAAAGGGACAGGATATTTTGCCTTGAGAAGAACCTGCTTTTTCAAGACAGCATCCCATTATACACTTCCAGACTGCAGGGAGTGGAAGGGCGTAGAACAGGAACAGATAGGGTTGGACAAACATCAAAAGGTGTTAGGAAAATTTCCTCTCAGGACTCCACCATGGCTTTAAAAACAAATTGTCTCTTTGGAAGCATTTGAGGAATCCTGGATGGGAGGAACTAATCTTGGATCAGCAATTTGGTATAATTTAAAAAAAAAAAAAAAAAAAAGCAGTAAGACTCAAGGTTCCAGTGACAACTGCCACAGGCTCCTGGGGAGCCGATGATTGAGGGGTTAACACTACAGACCATGTAGTTAGCAGGGAAGAGAGAGGTCTGCAGCCTCATGGTCTCTTCTAGCCTGGTGAGGTCACAGGAGAATCCCAGGGCTCAGAGGGGGAAAAAAAGGGTTGCAGGGATTCTCTCAGACCCTGTCCATGCCCTGCTCTTGTGCATTCGAGATCTTCTTTTAAGAAATACGAGCGGATTCACCGGAAACAGATGGTTTTGCTGTCACCAGATGGAGGTCAAATCTGAAGGCTGTAGGGCCTGGCTCTTGGCACGAGCTCTTTGACAAGGAAAAGCTAGACTTGGAGAAGGCCCGGGGCCAGGTTCAGGGTAAGTGTGTGGCTGTGGTTTAAGGGCAGGGTCCGCCAGTGACTCTGTGCGGGTAGCTATGCCTCTGTTGCAGGATGCTTGTGTGCCTGCAGCGCTGCACCACACCTGAGGTAGTCAACTATGAAGGGACCCCAGCGGGTAGCGGGTGGCATGTGGCTGGCCTTGCAGTACAAGGTGAAAGGTGGTGTTGGCACAGCGCAGATCAGGCCATCCTTGCCCCACAAAGCGGCCCAGCCCAGATTCCTTTCAGCTGTGTGGCCTGGCCTCCACTTCCAGAGGCCTTTCTCCTCTTTTCAGGCGTGGGCCAAGTACGATGAGCCTAGCACACCGCAAGCACTCAGGAAGTGGGTGACTGAAGAAAGCTGTTAACTATCTTACATTCTGCTTCTCTATTTTTTTTTTTTTTAATCTACTTTAGCAAACTTTCACAGATCTCAATGTATTTTATTTATTTATTTATTTATTTATTTAGAGACATAGTTTCTCTGTGTGGCCTTGGCTGTCTTGGACTCACGTTTGTAGACCAGGCTGTCCTTGAACTCAGGGATCCACCTGCCTCTGCCTCCCGAGTGCTGGGATGCAGGAGCTGGGGAGGTGGCTCAGCCACCTGTGAGCCACCGCATCTGGCTTATTTTAAATTCTTAATTATTTATTTGTGCATGCATGTATGTATGTGGCTACATGAATACGTGTGTGGATGTCAGAGAACTTTCTGGGGTTGATTCTTGACACCATATGGGTCTAGGGAGCTGAAATCATCAGTGGCAAGCGCCTTTTTCTATTGAGCTGTCTTGCTGGCCCCTCATTCTTTTTAATGCTGTTTGTTTTCAAATATCTAATGGCGGGGCGGGGGGGGGGGATGGAACCCAGAGGCTTACATATAGTTAGCATGTGTTCTTCTGTCCTGGAACGAGGTTTGTAGACCAGGCTGGCCTTTAACTCACAGAGCTCCGTTAGTCTCTGCCTCCCTAGTGCTGGGATTAAAGCCATGTGCTGCCATTCCCGGTTTAGGGTTACCTTTTTTTAAAAAATTATTTATTATTATGCATACAGTGCTCTGCCTGCATGTACACCTGCAGGCCAGAAGAGGGAAGCAGATCATATTATAGATGGTTGTGAGCCACCATGTGGTTGCTGGGAATTGAACTCAGGACCTCTGTAGGAGCAGTCAGTGCCCTTAACCTCTGAGCCATCTCTCTAGCCCTGGGGTTAAGTTACTAATACATGAAATCTTAGTGGGGACGCATTCCAGACTGTAATTCCTGTGAGGCAAAGCTCTGTAGTTGGGCACCAGGGATGGAGGAAGGCAGCCAAGTCTCAGACAGGTTGGCTGGCTAACTAGACGCTGATGAGCACAGCATTAGGCTCTGGAATAATAGAGGCTGAAGGAAGGGCAGCTCAAGGGTAGGAGCACCTCAAGGCCCACTGACAGGTGAGTAACCCTGTATTTTAGTTCATCAGTTGCTCTTCTGCCAGATCGTTCTCTGGGTCTTCCAAGTTATCTCTGGAATATGACAAAAACTGTCTGTGTGTGAGGGGGCACTTAATGGCTTCACACCATGGATACGTGAGATCACATGGTCTGATCAGGCCATTGGCTGCTGTGACCAGCACTGCCACAGAGGAGGCTGGCATGGAACTCGAGGAAAGTGAGAACTTGAGAGATTTACTGTCTTCTCGGTAGTACATTCTTTCAAGCAAAACTGTCTTTTCACTTGTGTATGTGTCTCCTTGTTTGGGACAGTGTTTTACTGTGTAGCCTGGAGTGGCTTCAAACTCAAAGCAACTTTCCTCCCTCTCCTTCAGTCTCTCAAGTGCTGGGATTATAGGTACACTCCACAAAGGCCAGCTACACCTGCCTCAGCCTCTAAGTACTCTGGGAAAGCTCCCACAGAAAAGAAGACTGACAGCAAGGAGCAATATTCACGGGAAGCAAAAGTGAAAAAAAGAAAAAAGTTAAGTTTTTTAGGCTTCTCTGTGACAGGCATGAATCACCACACTTTCACACATTGATAGCCCACTCTCTCAAAAGCTTCCCACAGAGGAGCTGCGGAGGTGGATCAGCCAGTTAGAGCACTTATTGCTTGCAGAGGACCCAGGTTCGGTTCCCAGCACCCACATGGCAGCTCACAACCATTTAGAAGCTAGTTCCAGGGAATCTGATGCTCTTTGACCTCTGAGTGTACCAGGCACACATGCCATACATACACATAGGCAAAACATTCATACACAAAAAGAAATATTAAAATGGTGTGGAGTTGCCTGTTTGTTTTTAATATTTATTTTTATGTGTATGAGCATGTTGCTCACATGTGTGTGGCACGTGTGTGCCACATGCCATTAAGAGGTCAGAAGAGCGTGTGGGATCCCCTGAAACTCCAGTTATGGATGGGTTTGAGTAGCCACATGGCTGCTGGGCACTGAACTCAGGTCTTCTGTAAAAGCAGCTAAGTGCTCTTCACCGAGTCATCTTCCCAGATGGCTTTCTGAGACAGCCTCACTGTGTGCTCAGCTTTGCTCTGAACACACTGTGGAGCTCCATGATCCTCCTGCTACAGTCTCTGAAACACTGGTACAGTATGACTTGCTATGCCATGCTTGGAGTAGTTTTGTTTGTTTGTTTTTCAGTTTTTCCAAACAGGATTTTTCTGTGTAGCCTTGGCTGTCCTGGACTCATTATGTAGAGACCAGGCTGGCCTCGAACTCACAGAGATCCACTTGCCTCTGCCTCTCGAATGCTGGGATTACAGGAGTGCACCACCTCGCCATGGCACTTTTTTTTAGTTTTAAAAAACAAACAAACAATTAAAAAAATATCCACCCAGCTTCCTAGCAGCACAGTAGGATGAACTGGAGACAAGTTAGGCTTCCTAGGAATGTAAGAAAAGACAAGGATGGCTGGACCTGGAGCTGTACACAGGGCCCAGGAGAGGGGAAGGATTCAAAAGCTGGTAAGCCAATAGGGTGCACGAGGAAGCAGTAGCCCTGAGCCCAGGTCAGTAACAGGAGCTCAGGTCCTGCCCCCCTTGGTCTTTGCCTTCCCCAAGCAGGCTAGAGCCAAAAGCTTTCCTTTGCCATGTCAGAAATGACCCGCTGTCTGCTCTTCGGAGCAGATGCATCACTTAGCAAGGCAGCACAAGCCTAGTGCTCCCTACTGTATCACACCGTCTGCTCAGGAGTCCTGTTCAGAAGGATCCTTCTCCTGGCCAAGGACTTTAAAAAAAAAGACCTATCAAGTGACCGCATAGACAGACCTAAGACCAGTGTGTCCTGAAGTCCTCATCACTAGCCTGGCTTCCAGCCAGGGCGGGACTGCTGCTAGGAACAAAGCTGGAAACACACTGTGGGGGTGGGAGGGTGGGGCTTTATTTACTTCTGCTATGTACACATATGTACAGCTGGTTTGAGCCAATGGTACACTATGTCACAGAATTATCTTATACACACACATTCCTGGGCAGGAAACGGGATGCTCTGTTCCGAATATCCACTGCTGGTGAAGGAAAAGGACCCCAATGGATGCTGCCTACCCCATTCCCAGACACTGACTCCCTCCCACAGGCAATCTGTGCCTCTCCCTGCCTCGGGCACATGATGGCGAGATCTGGATGGTGGTAGCGGCAGCAGCTGCTTCATCTTTCTCCTCACTCATACTTGTGCTGAGGCCAAAAAGCAGCCGTGGCCCCACTCACTGACAGTAGCAGCAGCCTGACACCTGATGCCCAGAGCCTAACTGAAGGCCAGCCCCAGCGTGCCCACAGCCTCTCCTAGGTCAAGCACTGTGGCTTCATGGCGCACTGGCATGCATCTTCTCCAGACAGTTCATCCAGAACATGACCAGTCGGTTGTCACGGTTGATGCAGAAATCTGTGAAGTCCTTCAGCAGCCGATCGGCAAACTTCTCATCCCCTGTGGCACTGGAACGCCATGTCTTGGTCAGCATGGTGTTGTAGGCCCAGTTGTAGCCAACCCGCTCCTCACAGAACATGTTTTGGTTGGTGGAGCTGGTTGAGTTCCGCCGTCGCCGCTGCTGCCCAGAAAACTTGCGTTTGGAGTACGGCAGCTGAAGAAACACTGTTCCTGAAGAGAGAGAGAGAGAGAGAGAGTAGGCCTGAGCAGAGCCACTGGTGAACACCTGCAGCTGGCTCTGGCGGTCCTGCCACTGCGGGCTCAGGCAGGGCCTCATGTGCCTATGGCAGGGGCTCCTGCACCTGCCCAATTTTTTGCCCACAGTTCCTCACCTGTAACATGGATATACTGTGGCTTGTTCTCAGCAGGGAAGTTAAAAGCAGAGGCAGAATATTTATCTTGCACAAATCCAAACCTATGGTAGGGACAGAAACACACACGGTTTCATTAGCCGGAGAAACAGGGAGCAGTGTGCAGCTAAACTCTGACAGGCCAAGATGCTGGAATGTGGGAAGGCCTCCCGTGCGAAACACAGAGCCTACTTCTTTTTGCCCTCAGCATCTACCTTCCAACCCGTGGCCCCCAGCTCTCCCGCTCACAGCCCTACTATGTCACCACAGTGGCCGCAGCACTCTGCCAGCCTCCGTCCCACTTAGCGCCTTCTCTCCCACACGCCCTCTCCTCTCTATCTTCAGTCTGCGTCTTGTGGCATGTGTCCTGGCAGGCTGCTCGCCAGCACACATCTATGCCTTGTCTTATGTCTTCTTAGCCACATCTGATGCCACTGTTGTCGTGCTAACGCTGGAAACGTTCTCAATAAAGGCTTTCACTGAAATGGAATGAGGCATCTTATAAACTCTTCCCTTAATGGCGAGGAACAGCAGTCCAAGGCTCATTGCTGTTCTGTGCTCTAGAAACGGGAAATGAGTGGAAGCCATTTCTCATCTGTGGCTTGTCCTGTTCCACTTCTTATCTATAGCTTGTTCTATTCCTGGTTTTTCTATTTCCATAAAGCACATTTATTCTGGCCCCACCTGCGTAGAGCTGTAGAGGACGTGCTAACAGATGTGCCCAGATCCTGCCCTCTGTGTCTGAGGGCTTATGCAATGAAGGCAGTGATGGAGGAGGTGAAGTGCGTCTCCTCTCCTGGACTGAGCTGGCGGGAAGGGCTGTGCTGTGTCCTCCGAGCTGCCAGCTCTAAGCCCACATCCCCTATGTACACATCAAGTATGCAAATTCAGTGGACAGCGTCTACAGGACACTTGTGGAGTTCTTCCACACTTTCCAACCAAGCCAACTGACTTACGTAACATGACCAGCTGGACCAGAGGCTTCTTGACTCATTTCTTCTTTAGGTCACCTTTTTTTGTTTTTGTTTTGTTTTGTTTTTTCAAGATAGGACTTCTCTGTGTACCCTTGGCTGTCCTGGACTCACTTTGTAGACCAGGCTGGCCTCAAACTCACAGAGATCCACCTGCCTCTGCCTCCCAAGTGCTGGGATTAAAGGCGTGCACCACCGCCACCTGGCTAGGATACCTTTTTAAACATTTATTTATTATTTACTTTGAGATGGGGTCTTAGATATGCCAGGCAGGTGTCAAATTCATAATCCAGCTGAGGATAACCTTCAACCACCAGTCTTCCTACTTTTGCCTCTTGAGTGCCACCTCCTGTAGTGCTTGGTGCATGCTAGCTGACCCACATACCAACTGATCCACATACCCAGCCTAGGACCTTCATATTTATTTACTTAAAAAATTGTATTATGTGAATGTGTGTGTGTACTTGCTTGTCTGTAAGTGCATGAGTACAAGAGCCCTTGGGGGCCAGAAGAGGGTGTTGGATGCTCTGGATCTAGAGTTACAGGGCAGTTGTGAGCTGCCCAGTGTGAGTGCTGGAAACCAAATCTGAGTCCTCTATGAGGAGCAGCCATCACTCTCAGGTACTTAGCCATTTCTCCAGCCCCAAGATGTTTAGGTTTTGAAAATACAATTTAGTCAGGCATGGTGGTTCGTGCCTTTAACTCCAGCACTCAGAAGCCAGACAGGCAGATCTCAAGGTCAGCATAGTTTACAAAATGAGTTTTAAGCCAGCTAGCACTCCATAGTGAGACCTCCCCCAACCCCAAACAAACAACAACAAAAACCAAACTAAATTAAACAAACCCCCTTAAAAAAACACTCAGAAAACCTCATTTCAGCCTAATGGTCCCTAGATGCTTCATTTTCCACTTGGGCAAGCCAGGGCTACAGTGAAGGCAGGGAGAACCCACCCAGAGGATGTGAATTAACTTCACTCCAGTTACCCAGGTAAGCAGAAGAAAGAGCTAGGTGTCACCACAGAGGGAACTATGGGGGAGGGGGGGATGGAAGCTTTTCTAGATTTTTCTGAGATGGACCTTTTGGGTAGGCTGTCATTTCAGAGTCACATCTCCACTTAGAATTCCACTCCACATAAAACCCTAGGTAGGACCAGGGATGCAGCTCAGTGCCTGCCTAGCTCCCACAAGGCCCTGGGCTCAATCTGCAGTGCTGCATACAGGAGCTATGAGCAGAACAAAGACTCTGGAAAAGGCATGTTGCTGGTACCATGGACGGGAAAATTAAACTTCTGCCCTCCACGGGCCTACAAAACAGTCTAGACGGATAGTTTTTAAAAGAAAAGGAAAGTGCAAATGTAAAGTGTGTTGTGTGTGTTAGAGCAACCTGTAATCGCAACAGTCGAGAGGCAGAGACAGGAGACTGTGAGTTCAAGGCCAGTCTGGGCTACACAGTGAGCCCCTGTGGGGAAGAAAGAGGGAGGAATTCAAAACAGAGGGGCCTGAGAGTCCCTGTCAGAGGACACAATGACAGGTGCAGAGAAGGCTGGGTTTAGAAAAGGGTGATACACAGCACAGTCTGTCACACGCGGGACAGCTTTAAAGACATGTAAGGAAGTCAGATGTCAGTTTCCTGAAGAGGAAAGGGAAACTGTTAGAAAAAATACACCCAAGACCTGGGCTGAGGAGGATTAGAGAATCTGTAAAGAAGAAGAAGAAGAAGGAAAGAAAGAAAGAAAGAAAGAAGGAAGGAAAGAAAGAAAAAAAAAACCAAAAGCAAACAGATTTGGCAAATAAAGGTCAAATCTAGGAGACAACTAGTCAAAATGTGTAGTGCAGGCTGAGGAGCTGCTCACCAGCTGTAGCTGGCTGAGGCATCCTAGTAACTATGCTTCATGCAGATTTGCCAGCTGAGCCCAGCAACCCCCAGAGGGGTGGGAAAAGGAAGAATAAGCTCCAAGACTTGCCATGGGGTGTCCACTATTTCTCGGCAGTGGGAGTGGACCAGGCCTGTCTACTTCCTACAGCAAGGCCTTTCCCAATGACTTTTTTTTTTTTAATTCTTAAAAAAAAAAAAAAAAAAAGATTTATGTATTTTAGGTACATTGAGTGCTCTATCTGCATGTACACCTGCATGCCATAGGGCATCAGATCCCTGTATAAGATGGCTGTGAGCCACCATGTGGTTGCTGGGAATTGAACTCAGGACCTCTGGAGAAGCAGTTATGCTCTTAACCACTGAGCCACCTCCCGAATCCCATAAGGTTAGATCTTAGGGTAAGGTGTAAGATAGGGAAAAGCCAGCGTGGGTGGAAGAATTTAGAGGCCTCTGGCCTTGTGAATATATGGTGGGTGTTGGGGGTACATTCAGGGTGCAGGTAGCAGCTGAAGGTGCTTCAAGCAGAGGGTAACTGAAACATAGCAGGAGGCTTTGTTTCACCATAAGGAATACCAAATAGCAAGTGGACGCCAGCTGAGTGATGCTTAGAAACAATGTAGTCTGCGGCACTGGTGGAACAGCAGACAGCTAATCAGAGCAGCTGGGGTCAGGGTTTTCCTGGAGCACAAGTCCAGTGTCAACAAGTATCTACTCTCACCCACTGCTTTTAAGCAATCTAATACACAGGGAAGTTTACTGGCAAATTTTACAATGTTTCACTTGCCCTGTGTCCTCCATACCACAACTAGGTTCTTTGTAGGCTATTTACAAAGCCCTAATCTCTCCCTTCCACAGAAGAACCAAGCAATGAGGTCTGTAAGACAACAGCCACAGACTGGCAGGGCAGCATTTATCTCTGTATCCGAATGGTGGTAAGCAGTGAGTTTGTCACTAGAGCAATGGTTCTTAACCTGTGGGTTCCGACCCCTTGGAGCTTGTATGACCCTTTCACAGGGGTCGCATATCATATCCTGCATACTAGATATTTACAGTATGATTCATAAACAGCAGCAAAATTACAGTTATGAAGTAGCAACAAAAATCATTTTATGGTTGGGGTCACCACAACAAGAGGAACTGTATTAAAGGGTCACAGCATTAGGAAAATAGAAAACCACAGCTCTAGAAAGACAGACGCTTTCCCTCAGGAACAGAAGGAACTGGGTTTCACTTTAGTAACTGCTATTGGAGAAAAACATTGATTTGGTCACTGTTCCCTCTTGCTAATGGACAAACCTGTGTGCAATGGCTTCCTGGAAAAGGTGCATTCGATCCCAGTATGTTTCTGGTTCAAAGCCTGAAAGGAATAAGAAATAAATGCTGAGCTGTGGTCACAGGGTTTGTAATAAGCTCACTGTTCTCATTGCTCTTGACAATTCTTATCTCTTGTCTCTGAACTCTAGTCCCCACCCAGTTACAGAAAGGACTGCTGTGTTCTCCACAACCCTTCCCCAAGTTTCTCCACAGTCTAAAAAGGTGGAGTCCTCAGGAGCCATCAGAATTCAATGAGCTTATGTTAATGTCTTAATTCTAAAGCTGAAAAGAGTCCAGTAATTTTATGTTTATTATTTGTTTCTGAGACAGGTTCTCACATAGTCCAGGTTGGCATCAAACTCTATATAGCTAGAGATGACTTTGAACTCCTGCTCCTCCTACCTCTACTTTGCTCCTCCTACCTCTACTTACAGCTGTGTACCAGGAGACCTGGTATGAACGTATCTTAAAACACAAACCTGAAGTATATGTTGGGGCTTCTAAAAATAACATCTATCCATTTCTAACATCACTAACCTTCCATTTCCCTGTAAAGAAAAACAAGCTCCATTTTAAGGGTGAGAAACGTGAAGCAAGTAAATATAGAAGAAATTCTTGAGAAGTCATCAGCTTCTGGGGGGTGGGGGTGGGGGAGGCAAGCAGAGTAGAATTTGCTCCTTCATCATAGACTGAACTGTTCCACCTCCCTCTTCCACAGGGTGGCTGCTGACGACCAAAGCAGAACGGAGGTGGAAGGCTAAATACTCTGTCACCTAGCAACAGGAAGCAGAGCTGGGCTGCTCTCTGGATGGAGCGTTTGAGGGACCTGACAGCAACAATATAGACCACCCAAAGACTAAGGATGGAGTGGCTTTGTTACTCTGTCCATAATTAGAACTTTGTTTAAAACAGATTGAAGACACTCCCCCACTCACATGCACACAAATGAATACACAGACACATGCTCACAGATACACCTACACAGAGACACACATGCACCCACACAGATATACACCCACACAGACACACACATACAAACACAGACACATACCCACATATACAACTACAGGCACACACACCACACAGAGACACATGCAAAACACACACACACACACACACACACACAAACACACACCACATTTGTGACAGATTTTAAGATTCAGACTCACTTGTAACAATAAGTAGAGAAAACAAAAAAGCCATAGAATCTAGAAAACTGAATTTTAGATTTGAGTCCTTATTCCTTTACACAAGGACTATTCCTTGTAACCATGGTAATAACCGAGGTTGATGTTTAGAAGACCAGGTCAGAAGCAGCAGGGAAACCATCAGCTCTAGTGCCAGGCCTGCGAGCAATGCTGTTACAATGAGGAGAACATCTCAGGATGTTGTAAGGTAACTGGAGTCCCTCGAGATATTAACAACACTCCCGTGAGCAGCTGCCTGGCCTAAAACTTTGAAAGGAACATAATCACTAACATTTCAGGACTGCATAAGTGGTTCTCTCAGCCGTGCTGTGAGGTTAAGCAGGAACATATATGTGTGCAAAGGGACTTCGTAACTCTGTGCAGCCAGACTCTTAGGATTCTGAGGGGCTCAGATACAAAAATGCCTTCTAAGTTGTAAGCAGAGAGTATAGGCTGTTGGAACTTGTAGGGCAGCCTGTCATAAAACCTCAAGATTACTAGGTTTAGCCTGCCCTACCTGGCAAGCCCTCCTTACCCTCTGCCACTTAACGTAACACAAACTTACAAGGGAGTGGGAAAAAAATATTTCTCTTACATCAAAGCTGTGTCTTTCACGTTTATACTCTTGCTATCACATAGCACATGACACGTTAGTATCAACTCCAGCTTAGTGCTTTTGGAAATGTCATCTTGAACTCACAGAAAGCTTTTCAGGAGCAATTTATGCATTTGTCTGCAGGGTGTGCTTGGTGATAGCAGTGGGAGGCGTGGACGGGGAGAGTGGGTAAAGGGCATGTTGGGGTGGTCCCCTGTGTCCTTTTCTGACAGAAGGAAGGGCTCTGAGTCCTTGAGATGCAGCACTGGAGATACACTCAGGGAGCCTGGGACTTACAAAGCCTGTGGTAACTTTGCACACAGGACACTGCATCCTGTTTTGCCTTTGATGGCCTTTCTAGGGCCTTATCGTATGGACTAGCACGTGAAAGGATCACCTCAGATTCAGAGAATCATTGCAGCCACACCAGGTGGCTGACAGCACAAAGAACATGGCAGAACAGTGGCGTAGCGACGGACAGTGCATGGCCCCTTCTCCCATCTACTGCTTGGTTCATGCTGGCCTTCCAGGGCCGGCAGAGCAGCTCTAGCCAACCCATACATGAAAAATTCAAAGCTCAGAAGCTTTATGTAACGTGTCCCAGATTACCCAGTCAGTATTAAATTCTAGCACAGGGATGGAGAGACAGCTCAGTGGTTAAGAGCCCTGGCTGTTCTTGCAAAGGATTTAAGTTTGGCTCCCAGCACCCAGGTGGTGGCTCACAACCATCCAGAACTTTAGTCCCAGCAGATCTAATTCCCTCTTCTGGCCTCTGTGGGCACTAGATGCACATGTGGTGCACAGATTTAAATGCAGGCAAAACACTTATACACATAAAATAAATTACCCACAGCAAAACCCCAGATTATTTTGCCCATTGTAGAATAGCTGTCTTAACTAGCTTGCAGTTTTTGTTGTTTTTTTTAAAGGCATATGTTCACTGGACGGTGATGGGCTTCATTAAGACATTTCATATAAGTATTGTCCAAATTCTCGTTTCTTACCCCATCTCCCACTTGCCCTTTTTCTCCTTTGTAATAGTCAATACTTCCTTTCTGCTTTCTGATTCTTATTAATGTCTGTATTCATTTTCCATCTAGATTCTACTTATGAGAAAACATAAGGGGGAGGGCTGGGAGGTGAGCCTGACTGAGACGCTGAGACAGACCCTGCAGAGGAGAGCAGCTCTTACTGTCGAACAGATGCTCGCTGCCCTCCTTGAGCAAGCAGCTGAGGTTGAGCGGGATGAAGAGCTGGGCCCGCAGGGGATCACCATACAGGTAACTGGGCAGTGCAAAAGGACCCTCCAACACCGGGACTAACAAGAAGCCGCATGAGGTAGCTTTTCGATGCCAACCTTGGACCTGGAAGAAAGCACAAAACAGCATCATCTCCAGGTTCTTTAGATGAAAGAAAATACTTCTGCTTCTAAAGAGCAGACTTGCCAGAGTGGCGGCAAACATATCAGTCAGCACATTCACTTACTCATGTTCTCTGGCGCCAAACAGTCCTGGTCAGGAAAAAGTGCAATTGTGCCTCCTGATGAGTGCTAGAAAAACTAAGTTGAGCACACAGCTCCTCTTCATGGCCCAGGTTTCTGGCCTTCGGTTTCTTTTTCTTTTCGTTCTTTCTTTTTTTTTTGAAACAGGATTTCTCTGTGTCACCCTGGCTGTCCTGGACTCACTTTGTTGGCCAGGCTGGCCTCGAACTTACAGAAATCGGCCAGCATCTGCCTCCCAAGTGCTGGGGTTAAATGGGTACAACACTATGCCTAGCTAACCTTCAGTTTCTTTTGAAAGGAACTGGTGAGAGAGCTGAGACCCTTCCTGTTCTGTGGAATGTCAGAGGAAGGCCACAGGACAACGGCTGAATCTTTCTAGCTTTGTTGTGTACAGAGTCCAGTGTATCGAATAAGAAAATCGCCCACTCTGGCTGACGTAGCACGGGAGATGACTGCAGTGACTTCTAGCTGAAGTGACCAGCTTTTGGTATAGGAGAATATGCTCTGGGGAACTACTAAAGCTATCTTCCTCATCTTCCTGAAAGCCAGAGTCCTGTAAGTATCTCTAACAATCAACGCCTCCTCAGGGAACTAAGTTTTTTTGAAACACGTTTTAAAAAAACATAAAACTAGCTGGGGATGGTGGCACACGCCTTTAATCCCAGCACTCAGGAGGCAGAGGCAGGTGGATCGCTGTGAGTTCAAGGCCAGCCTGGTCTACAAAGTGAGTCCAGGATAGCCAAGGCTACATAGAGAAACCCTGTCTCGAAAAACCAAAAATAAATAAATAGATAAATAAAACGCATGGATACTTAAAAACAAGCCGACAAAAAGCCAAACTGGTGGACTGGTGAGCTGGTTCAGTGTTTGGTAAAGGCATTTGTTATTAATGCTGACAACCTAAGTTTTATCTCACTGGAACCTACATGGTGGAATGAGAGAACCGACTCCCTGGGCTTGTCCCCTGACCTCCATCCACCTACAGACCATGATCCACACACCTACAGATCAATTAAAAAACAAAAACAAAGCAAAAAGCCCCACCCAACACCTAAAGACAACTTGGGCTAAAGGTGCATGCTAGTGATGGAGTCTTGGCCAGTGTGAGATCCTGGTCTCCATTTTGAGAACACACACTCCCACCCCGCAAACAAAAGGCACAAGAAGCTTATGGGTGTGGCTTTGGCACAGAGGTAAAGGCTGAGGAGAATTGCATCCATTTTCTTTCTCTTCTTTGAGATAGTGTGTCAGAATGTCACCAGGCTTGTCTGACCTCTGGGCTCCTCCTGCTTTAGTTAAACATTAAAAGATACAGGCTGAGGGTGGTGCCACATGGGCACAGTCCCGCATGCTTGGGTGGCTAAGGCAGCATGACCACGTGAGCCAGGGGTTCCAGGCCAGTCTGGGCACTACATCATCCTTAAAAAAAAAAAAGGATACAGTTTGCGCCACAGCTTGACTTAAACAAATATGATTCTTCAAAAACTTAAAGATGCTATGTAGATGGCTCAGAAGGTAAAGTGTGTGATGTACAGGCATGAGATTCTGATTTCAAAGACTCAGAGCACACATCAAAGATCGCTTCTTTTCATTTCATGTGTATGTGTAACTGAAGTTACAGGCAGTTTGCATCTGCCACGTGGGTGCTAGTAATGGAGCCCATATCCTCCCTAAGAGCAGCTGCGGCTAAGCTGAGTCACCTGTCCAGGCCTGGGAAGCCACTGGCACAGAGGCATGGGTCTGTAGCCGTGTGCTCCTGCATGGAGCTGCCCTCCAACCTCCACATTCATGTGTGTGCCGAAAACAGACAATACATGTTATGTGCGCACAAAAAGGACAGAAGGAACCATTTTAGGTTCTCCATCCTCCAGAGACAGGAGCTGGAGCAACGGCCGGGGAGCTGAGAGGATGGCTGCTCTTCCATAGAACCTGCATTTGATTTCCAGCACCCCCATTTCAGAAACTCCAGCCTCTTCTTCTGACCACTGGGGCACTGCACGTGGTACACAAACATAAATGTAGACAAAGCACTCATATACAAAAATAATAAAATAAAAATTAAAAAACTAAAAAACAAAACAAAACAAACAAACAAAAAAACAAAATAAAGAAACAAAACTCTACCAAAGTAAAGCCAAAATCTCTAGTTTGACTTAATTTCTAAAACATTGTCAATAATCTTTTTATTTGAGGTAATATTTATCCTTATAAAATCTGCTTTGTAACAAATATGGATACTGCCTTAAAATAAATGGTCTATATTATATTACAGCTCAAAAAACATAAAACTTATGGGGAGGTAGTAGTGTTCACCTTTAATCCCAGTACTTGGGAGGCAGAGGCAGGTGTACTGCTGTGAGTTCGAGGCCAGCCTGGTCCAAGATAGCCAGGGCTACACAGAGAAACCCTGTCTTGAAAAACCAAAAAGCCAAAACACAATGAGTGTGTTATCTGCTTTCAATGGCTTTTCCATGTAGAGATGTGAAAACTGAACTCTTAGTCTAAATTCCTTGGTAAAAATAACACACCTTTCCTGTCTGCCTATAAAACAACATAGGTATATGTGAGTGCTGTGGTCATGTTTTGAGATACAGTTACCCCACCGTCAGTGTTGGGGAAGAGCTGGTATCTTCTACAAGGTGAACTGAGCAAGGTGAGCACCTGAGACAGGCTGTCTTAGTGCTGTGGCCTTGCTATGCAGCTCGTGCTGATCCAGCCTTTGGGGCCTCCTGCTTCGCCCTCACATCTGGGATTTCAGATGCATTCCACCTCACCTAGCAGCAGGTATCCCTCTTCACTTGGATCCTTGGTGTGTGCATGTGAGACAGGTCTAGGTCAAGGCCAGCTATTTTTTTCTACCACTCTCCACCTTATTTTGTGTGTACATGATACGTGTGTGTGTGTGTGTGTGTGTGTGTGAGAGAGAGAGAGAGAGAGAGGGTGTGTGTGTGTGTGTGCTGGTGCACACACATCACAATGCATGTGTGGAGGTCAGGGAACAACACTGGATGTTGCTCTTCCCCTTCCAGCTTGCTTGAGACAGGGTCTCTTCTTGTTCACTGCTGCAGATGCCAGGCTACCTCCTGGGATATAGAAGGTGCTGCCACGCCTGGTGCTCCATGGGTTCTGCAGAGTCATACTCAGGGCCTCGTGCTTGGCTTTACCCACCTGGCCATCTCCTCAGTTCCCGCACCTCATTTTTTAAAAATTGTATTTATTTATTTATTAAAGAAAGAGACACAAAGAGAAAGAGATAGAATGTGGAGGGCTTGTGAGAGTCAGGCAATTTTTTCCTTTCACCATGCACGGCCCAGGTTGCAAGACTTGGCAACAAGCAAATACAGGGTCTCTTACTGAACCTGAAGTTTGTCATTTTGGCCAAGCTGCTGGCCCCTGAGTTCTATCTGTCTGTGCCACCCCCAGCCCTAGTGCTATAAGCACCTGTTGTAGTTGGCTTTATAAAGGTGCTGAGGTCTGAACATAGGTCCTCAATCTTGTTCAATTAAGGACTTTACCTACTAAGCCATCCAACTCCCTAGACACTGCCTCCCCTTAACTTGGACCTTATAGACGCTCCTTGGAAAAGTACCTTTCCAAGGAAGGAGTCCTTGAAGATACAAATGCATACAGAAGCAGACTGTACCTAACAGACACCTAATAGATCAAGAGAAATGGCCCCAAGATTACACACTTTGTAAGACAAAATTAGGCTTACAAAGTTTTTATTTTCTCCCTTGAGACTTTCTCTGTGAGGTCCTGGCTTTCCTGGAACTCACTACAAAGAGCAGACTGGTTCCAAACTCAAGAGAGATCCTCCTGCCTTTGCCTCCCAAGTGCTGAGATTAAGATGTGCACCACCACTGCCCACCTCAGCTTACAAACTCTGGACAATGAACTTTCTTTCCTTTGCTGCACTTACTTCTCTCAAGAGATTCCAGCATTCACCAAATAATCATTTTCACTTTCCAGCTGCCCTCAGCTTTGTGATGAAATGTTGGGCTGCTGTTGGAGGGGAGTGGGGCTCATGTGGTGGCTAAGGAGGGCTCTGAGAAGAGACCACAGCCTGGCTCGGGAGTGCTTACTTTACAGTGCTGGGATGGGGATGGGCAGTGGTTTGGGCTGGCTTCACAGCACAGGATCCGCAAGTAGGCCAAGACAGACTACCAGGAGGAAGGACAGGCAAGAAGCCCAGGAAACAAGGCTCCTTAAACATGGCACATGTGACTTGGTTGCTGTCCATTAAATGCTAATAATACATCCAACCCTCCCCTTGTTGTAGGGTTGGCAAAATACCTGCAGATACTGCTAAATGCCCCCCAGAAGACAAGCTTATCCTTGTTTGGGGAATAGCAAGTTAAAACCAGTGATATTAGCCAACTGGGAATTGGTGAGATAAACTGGGATATTAGAATACTCTGTAACCATTGAAAACAACGAGGTTAAAAAAATAAATCCAACAAATAAAAAACAAGACAGATTGATTTGTATTGATATAGAAGATATACAGGTAACAGAAAAAACAATGTAAATAACATGATTCCAACATGTGTGCATAAGCGCATTCACCACGGCCAGCCCACTCTCCTTGCTCTGTATACACAGATGCTCCCTGAGAGTGTTCTAAACATGGTGTTAGTGATGGCTGCTTTTAGATGGAAGTCCCAGGACACAAGGGAGGGATGGAGATTTGCTTTTCACCCTGGACCAAATTTTGGAAACTGGTTAGTACAGCTGGCATTTAATAGGTACAGGCCAGAATGTTGTTTAACAGCCTTATCTGGCCCCATGTCAGTAATGCCAAGGTGAAGAACCATTAGTCTATAGCTGAAGTTTTCTATGTTGACTGTGTTAAGGCTATCCCAACAGGTCAATAGGTTATGTGAAGGTGACAGAAACTTCTACAAAGCACCCCCTTGCCTTAAAGTAAAGTGATGGCCTCACCATCTCAAAGAGTACTGTGGCAGTCACTGCCATCCAGTGTAGCTTGATCTCAAAGGCTGCGTTAAGAGAGAAGTTTCCATGGTAGTAGCAGCTGCACCACTCCAGCCGGTCCGTTCGGTTGTTCACGTCGACATCCAGGGTCACAGTCCTCTGCTCTGGGACAGTGGCAGCTGTGTCATCACACAGCAGGGTGTAAGGCGGGGGGGGGGGGGGGGGGGAGGAAGAGTGGGATAATGTAGAAGAACAAACAATAAACACCATAAGGATGAAATTGCACAAGTGCCTGACAGAGGTTTCTATCTCTGGCAATCACTGGCCAATAGTCCAGGGGTCTAGAAAAAACTTGTTCTGCTTGCTGTTAGATAATAGATATTTTAGGCTTTATGAGCTGCCTGTGAACAGCAGTGCTACTGTAACGCAAAAGCCCCATAAACATATAAGAGAATGGGTTTAGCTATGTTCCAATAAAACTTTATAAAAACAGTAGAGGACACTGTTGCTATATTTATAGTCAGACCCTGTCTCAAAAACTAACCACAGCTCTAAAGGAGGCAGAGACAGGAGGATCAGTGAAGTTTGCTGGGTTCCAGCCTACATGAGAAAACACAACCCCCCTGGGAGAGATCCTGCCTCAAAGGACTGAAGAGGCACACTGCAACATAGAGGGACACCCAATGTCCTTTTGTGGTCTGCATGTGTGTGTATACATACACACACACACACACACACACACACACACACACACACACACACACACACACACACACCTAAAGAAAGGGGGAGGTCAGTCATAAAATAAGCTAGACTTAGTCGATTATGCTGCAGTTTGACTCCTTAGTCAACCCACTCCATTCTTTTATGGGGGAGGAATGTTATCTCAGGCAGGATCACAAATCAGAAACTCATCTAGGCTGTGCCCAAGAGCTTGAGAAATCAGTGACCCACAAACAGAAAACGGAAAAAACAGCCCAGACCATAGTGAGGTAGAAGTATTACTTTTCTGGTTTCAGCCCAGGAAGGTATTAGTTCTATACTATTTCCTTGGGAAATGGAGCCTCATAATGAAGCCTATCCTGCCCCAGACATGCACGTCACAGCCTTGACCTCCATGGACAGTAAGCACACTCAGTGCCCAGGTTTTCTATAAACCAGGATCTGTTCTCACATCCCTACTCCTCACAGGTTCTTTATTGAAAGAGTCAGCTTGGCTCTGGCTTCTGCAGGTAGAGGCTATGGGTGGCTCCTGAGTCAACAAATGTAATGTGTTTGTGTTAGAAAGCATTTGCTACAGTACTGAATGACACCCAGCAAACTGACACTCCTCCAATACTGGAACATTTCTAGCCATGTGCATGTGTCTCTGAAAGCCTTGCTTCTCGTGTCTTTTGGTTTAATTCCTTGTCTGCAAACTGACAAGGCAGCCCTACGGACAAACAGGTGCTCTGCAAGGTTTACAGACTCCCTTACTGCGTCTCCTCTGACCACTTTATGTCTCCGCTTCTCTCTGTTCCCATCACGCCTTCCTTCTTTATGACATGAGCCTCACTAACGCTCAAATGAGGCCTCTCTGTGGCCTGGAGAGCACTTGAGGCACGTCTGGTACCCTTACTTGTTCACTCTGATACTAAAATATTCATTAAAGCTAGATTCTGTCTGGGCTTCATGTTCCTGCTTTATGACACACTCAGCAGTCCTTTTCTCAACAGTCCACACGAAAAAACACGCTATGTTCTCTGGGCTTGCACACTATGTACATAGTCCTCCAGGTTAAAAAAAAAAAAAGCCTGAGTCACAAAACCAAAGGCAAGGGATAAACACTAGGGGTGACTTCAAACATCTCTATTATCAGCTCTGTCAAGTGCAGAGTAGCTGAGTCTAGGGGGCACCCAAGGAAATGTACTAGTCAGCCAAGAGGTAATGGCTGTCCCACTGGCACTGTGCGTCCAGGATAAGACTTGACAGTGCAGATGGTTCTAGCAGGCTTTCAGTAGAGACAAAAGTACAGCCAGCTATATGGGACTTGTAAAGAGGAGAGGAGAAACAAGCTCAGCATTCCAGGGGCTGTTCATGCCCCAGAGACCAGGATCCCTAGAGGAGAAAGAACACTGAGACACGTCCTCACAGCTAGAGCTGTCTCACAGTGGAGCAAGTCTCAACAGGTTAAAGGAAAAATTTCAAAAGGAAGCGAGGTTGTCCCATCAGTCCATATTTATCAGGAATGCAACAGTCGCTCCTGAGAAGGCCTGTGCATGAGCGGAAGACCTGTGCATGAGCGGAAGGCCTGTGCTACTGTTTCTTCCAGACTCTCAGGTGCCTCTGTAGCATTCCAACTCAGAGACATTGGATGAGGATGGGGAAGTGGGAGCCACCATAGGCCAAACCAAAGGTCCATGTATCAACACTAGGCTTTTCAAAACATCTTTCTGCTACTACCTCCAAATGAGCATCACAAGTTTTTAAAAAGGCCCAAACAAGCAAGCAAAAAGGTATCCCCAAACAACAGTAAAACAACAAACAAAACCCAGTGAAACCAGAGGCCATAGGGAAACGTAGGTCTTTCCCTTCTGTACGTTATCTTGGGTTTTGTTTTGTTTTCCTGAGGAAAAATTCAAGTGTTGAATTTACACCTTGTTTATTTATTTAGCAAATAAATTAATTGGTTAGTTTCTGAGACAGGCCTCACTGTGCAGCCTGGGCCTTTAGCTTTTAGCCTTTTCCTCCTGGGCTAGCAAGCTTTTATCTTTTTCTTTTTTGCTTTTTCCTCTGGAATGTGAGCTGAGTAGGAAGGTCAGCTGGGTGCTTTCTTTGCCTCTCTGAGCTAGCAGGTTTTCACTCCAACATCTAGATCCTGAGTCATCATTGGTAAAATTGAATAGCTGGGATTTTTATTCCTTATAACAACAGGGATCTGCCTGCCTCTGCCTCCCAAGTGCTGGGATTAAAGGCGTGTGCCATCACTGCCCAGCTGAGACACTGTCTCAAATAAACAAGCAATTTTCATGCAGTTCTAAGTAAGGCCTCCTATATGCTAGCGGGCTAACAGCCACCCTTCCCCAGCCACCTGCTATTCCCAGACTCCAAAGAACTTACCTAATAATGCTGCTGCCTGGCTCCGTCCTCCGAAACTTCGGCTAAAGGAGCTGTGCCTGCTTGCATAAGAGGCCGGCCGGCTGGGCAGCCAGGGCAGGAGGAAGGCAGGGATCTCCGAGTGCACAAGCTCTTCTGCCACAAAAGCCACCTCAAACCATTTGCGCTGGAAGCTGGCAAAGTCATCCCCTCCTGCTGCGTGCCAGGGGGCAGCGGGCTGCTGCATAGCCGCCACTGGGGAAAAGCAGGAGGAAGTAAAGGACCCCTCACCACAGGGCTTATTTTCTGATTGCTACATGCTACAACACAGACAGACAGACCTTGAAAACATTATGCTAAGTGAAAGGAACCAGGTATAAAGATCCACAGATTACAGGACTCCACACATATGACATTGCTAGAAACAAGAGCCTACTGGTGCTTGCACAGGAGTGTTTGGAAAGGGTGGAGTTGGCCAGGGACAGCTAATGAGGAAGGGCTGGTGGCTGCACAATAGAGCGATTTTAAATGTAGGCTACTTTTATATAAGTTTTAATTTAATTTTTAAAATCTTATTAGTTTTGCAATAATTTCAGGACATAAACTATGGTGGGGTTTGTCTCTTCCTTTTCTATTACAGGGTAAAAATGGACACTATCTTGACAAGAGTGCAGTCAAAGGCACCAGCTATACACCACAGTGTATGGACCCAGAGGTGAAAAGTGATTCACAAGGAGGGAGTCACTTCCAGCCAGTCTCCACACAGCCAAACTTCACACACTGTGGAGGCTGGCCTGAGTCCTTGGTGCCGCTAGATATATATGCAAGCCAGATATACTCTTCTACAAAGTGTTCCCCATTGGAGAATTCCTTTTTTCTTTTTCTTTTTCATTAAAATTGGGTGGGGCTACAATATTACTAAGTAGCAGGGTATTTGCCTAATGCGCAATCCCAGAATCAAAATAAACAAGCAAATACACACAGTCAGCCCCCTGATCTAGCTGCACGTCTACAGAGTCAATCACACACATGCAAAGTATTTTGGGGGTCAGGAGAGTATTTACACTGAGTATGACCACTTTTGTTTCCTGAACAAATAGTACAATTCAGCAGTACCTTATCAGTTATTACAACTAATCTGGGGGTGGTTTAAGGACTGTAAGGGAGAGGTTAGAGAGAAGGCTCAGTGGTTAAGAGCACAGCTGCTCTTGCAGAGGGTTCAGTTTCTAGCACCTACATGGTGGCTCACAACTGCCTGTAACTCTAGTTCCAGGGGGATCCAACACCAGCCTTTGGTCTCTGTTGGTACCTGCACACATGAGGTATAGACACACACACACACACACACACACACACAGTGTACAGAGAAAGAAAAATAAATCATTAAAAAATACAAGAGACTATAAACAGGTTATATGTGAAACCATGTGATTTTGTGTACAGGCCTTGAGCTTTTGTGATTTTTTTTTTTTTTAATCTCAGAGGAGATAAATTCCCTGAGCTATTACTCTGACAGCAAAGAATGACTTGGTTTAAGACATGTCTTGGAAAACTTGATAGGACTCGGTACTCTTCTTGGAGAAGTATGTGGGACCTGGAGGCCCAGTAAGTGAAAAGTACATCGGAGCCCACATGTTATCATCAGAACCAACTGCGCTGGCTGGAGGCAGAGTGGGAGTTAAGGCATCAGAATAGAGACCCGTGGAAAGCTCTGAAACAAGTACCTTGGGCTCTTTTAGGTTTATCTTTCACTACCACTGTCATCAGTAAAAGCATACTGTAGCTGAAAACACATTGTAAGGCTAGAGGGATGGTTGTGTGGCTACGAGTGCATGCTGCTCTTGCAGAAGACCCCAGTTTGGTTCCCAGCACCCAAATCAAGTGGCTTACAACTGCCTGTAACTCCAGCCCAGGAAGATCCAACACATCTGGGCTCTGTGGGCACCTGAACTCACACACTTGCATTCACACTCACACCCACATATTCATATTCTCTCTCTCCCCTCTCTCTCTAACTAAATACATCTTTTAAAAAAACCATTTGTTATGCTTAAAATATGTACAAATGCTAAAAGAAGTTAACAGAGTTTCATTCAACTTAGAACAGAAAGCCACACACAGAGCTCAAGATGCACTGACATGAGAGATTAGGAAAAGCACTCGCCCTGGGGCAGCCGCATGGGCTTTGGCTCTGACCTCGATCGGGCTCTTTGTCCACTACTATCTTGTAGAAATAGAAGCCATAGATGAAGGTCCGCCAGGCTTCGCCAGATGCGTGTGTTATGAGCTGCTCTTCCAACATTTTCTAGGAGAGACAACGAAAACCTGAGATTCCTACGGGTAACATCTCGGTCAAGGCAGCTAAGTAACAGGAGAACTGAGCTCACACCTCCGGGCCCCATCAGATACTGAGAAAACGTGAAATGAACCACGTTCCAAGTTATGAAATGTATGTATTTCAACAAACACTTTGAACATACAGAAAGTAGAGAAAAAACTCCAAGATAACCATCTAACTTCAATAAATTTAATATTCTGTTCCTCTTTAGGGAATGTCTCCCAAGATCCCCAAGGAAACCTTAGTTGTGGTGGGCACCCCTGTAATCCCCTGGAGAGGTGGAGGCAGGAGGATGAGGGCTTCAGGTCGTCTTGGCTCACTGATCTATCAGACCTCCCGAGGACTGACCCAGTGCTGCTCCTGCTGCCGCTTTCCCCCTCGCCCGTGCTTCTTAAAACAGAAGGGGGGTGGGGAGGAAGAAAAAGAAAAAGACAAAAAACAACAACAGAAACAGACAGGGAAAAGACAAAAGTTACCAAATTCTTTTTGTGGATTTTAATTTTAATCCTGTGCTCGTGAATTAGAAGAATTAGAAGATCTGTAGATGAAATGGCTTTCATCTACAGATGAATTCAATGAATACAATGATTCCATCACTGAAATCCCCATGAAATTCCAATGCCATTCTTCTCAAGAGCAGGGGGAAACCCCTTACAGTGTATATGGAAGCACAGACAGCCAGTGTAATCTTGAGCAGATGGGATGCCAGAGGGATCACCACCCCTGACTTCAAGTTACACTACAGTGCCTCACAGAGCAGCGCAATACAATACAGGACCAAACTGAACCCATGCACCCCCAACCACCTGCACTTTTGCAAAGATGGCAAAAATGACTCACTGAAGAGAGTGAGCACTGGGAAAACTGTCATCACCACAGTTGTGTGTAGATCAAGAATGGATCAAGAATCTTAATGCAAGACTTGGAACTCTGAAACTCTTAAGAGGAAAAGCCAGGAAAGACACCTAAGATCTAGGCATAGGCGAGGATGCCTGAATAACACCTCAGGAAATAATGCCAACAACTGACAATCAGGATTTTATGAACTACAAATTAAACTAAAAGGCCTCTGTGGAGACAGCCTACAGACGGGAGAAAACCTCTAGTTACACATCTGACAGGGAATTCGTGTCTAAAATCTGAAAAAATGCAAAAAATAAAAACAAATAACCACAAATCAAACAACCCCATCAATAAATGGACTAATGAAGTAAACAAAGAATTCTCAAAGGATGAAATACAAAATGGACAATAAATGTCAAAAATGTTTAGAGAAATATAAATTAAACTTAAATGGAGAAGGGCTGGAGAGATGGCTCAATGTTTATGTCAGAAAAACAAAAACTACATATGGATTCTACCTTATCCCAGGCAGAAGGGCAGCATTATGATTGGGCTGATAAACATCTCTGTAGTCCCAGTGTTTGGGGAGGTGGAAATAGGAGGCAACAGGCTCAAGAGAAGGAAGGATCAGTGGGTAAGAGCCCCTTACAGAGGAGCCATGACAGGTGCTCACAACACCTGTCATTCCAGCTTCACATGATCTGACACCCTTCTCTGGCCTCTGTGGGTACCTACACACATCTGCCTACAGACAAACAGACAGACACACAGACAGAGACACAGACACACACACACACAGAGACACAGACACACACACACACAGACAGAGACACAGACACACAGACACACACACACACACTAAAAATTGGTAAAATACAACAAGAAACAGCCAGGTGGTGGTGGCACACGCCTTTAATCCCAGCACTCAGGAGGCAGAGGCAGGTGGATCGCTGTGAGTTTGAGGCCAGCCTGGTCTACAAAGAGAGTTCAAGGACAGGCAAGGCTACACAGAGAAATCTTGTCTCGAAAAACAAAACAAAACAAAAACAAACAAACAAAAAGTTACAAACGCTGGCAAAAAGTGGATCCTATACACTGCTGGTGAGAATGTAACCTGCTCCAACCTCTGTGGAAATCAGTATGGAGGGTTCTGAAAATACATCCACCATATGACCCAGCTATACCATTCCCAGGTATTTAACCAGGGACTCCAAGTCAGCATATCAGAGATGCCCGCACAGCACTGACTACTGCAGCACCACTCCCAGAAGCCGAGTTACAGTACCAACCGAAGTGTCCATCAACAGAGAAGAACTGTGGTATGCATACAAAATGGAATTGTTTTTCATCCATTAAAAAACAAAGTAAGAGCCAAGCATAGTGGCGCACGCCTTTAATCCCAGTAGTTCTGGGAGGCAGAGGCAGGCAGATCTCTGTGAATTCAAGGCCAGCCTGATCTATAAATAGAGCCCAGGCCAATCAAGGCTACCATCTCAAAACAAACAAACTATATATACATATATATATATATATATAGAAAGAGAGTTATATTGACATAGCTGGAGAAAATCACATTAAGTAAATTAAGTCAGCCACAAAAAGAAATACTTTGCATTTTCTCTTTTTTGAGGCTTCTAGATTTTATATACTATATAAAATCATGCGTATATGTGTGACATGAAAATAGACAGCATCTAGGAAAACAAAGTTGACTAGTACGAGAGGTAAGTGGGGAGAGGGGAGAGGACTAGCATGGGTGGAGCTATGCTTAACGCACATTAAATGCTTGTATGAAATGTCTTTTTTTTTTTGGCTTTTTTGAGACAATGTTTCTGTGTAGTCTTTGCTGTCTTGAAAATGTCTTATTGTGACCTAGTACTGTGTACAATGAGTATATACCAATGAATATTTTAAAAAAGAAATGTGAAAGAAAAAGAGAGAGAACTCATTTGCACTGACCACACACATAGGATTCTTCTATTACCGTTCCCTAAGCAATACATTTATATTTTATTTGGTTTAAATAATCTAGAAATAGTATATAGTATATGAGAGAGTCTAGGTGGCCTATTATAAATGTAAGGGACTTGAGCATTTGTAGTTTTTGATACATATGGGAAACTTGGAACCTACCCTCAGATATCAAGGGATAACTGAACTGTTTTTCCTATACTTGCATTCCTAATTTATAAATTGGGCATAGTAAGATACTAATGATAATTAATAATATAATGGAGCAATACTATACACCACATATAATAAACTTGACTTAAAACATTATTTCTGTAATGTTCCAGTTAATATTTTTGAGTCAGCTTACACAGGTAACTGAAAATTTAGGGTATTAAATTGAGATAAGGGAGCATTATAATATTGACTTCAATTTCTTTTATTTAAAAAAAAAAAAAAAAATTCACCTGGCATAAAATGCCTTTAATTTCAGGACTCAGGAGACAGATGCAGGCAGATCTCTATGAGTTCCAGGCTAGGGTGGTCTACACAGTGAGTTCCTGGATGGCTAGGGCTAGAGAAAGACTCTATCTGAAAAAACAAAATAGAAAACAAAGTGGGGTCTGGAGAGATGGCTCAATGGTTAAGAGCACAGGCTTCTCTTCCAGAGGACCAGGGTTTAATTTCTAGTAGCCATGTGGTGACTAACAACTCTTTAGAACTACAGTTCTTGGGAATCAGGTGTCATCTTCTGACCTCCTCTGGCATCAGGCTTGCATTTCTGCATAGAGACACAGGCAAACAAAATACTCAAATACATAAAAATTAAAGTGGGCCTGGAGAGTTGGCTCAGTGCCTTCCCGGGGAACCTGGTTCAGTTCTCAGCACCCACGTGGTGGCTCACCACCACCCTTAACTTCAGTTTGAGGGGATCTAATGCCCTCTTACGACCTCCGCTGGCAATACACACAGATGACTGGCGCACACACACACACACAAAATACTAAACACACTCACACAACAACAAAACTATGAATTCTTTCGAGTCACATTCTTCTTTTCTCCCCCAGAAACAGACAACTAAGAAATGTGGTAGCTTGGATGAGGATGGCCTCCGTGGCTCACATGTTTGGCTACCTGGTCCCCAGTTAGTAGAAGTACTTGGGAAGCATTAGGAGGTGTGGTCTGTGGAGGAAGTGTGTTATGGGGGCAGGCTTTGAGGTTCCGAAAGACTCATTCCCAATACACTCTCTGCCCCCTACTTTGTTTGAGATGAGAGCTCTCAGCTGTTCCTGCCACCACACCCTCTCTTAACCATCATAGACTTTAACCTAACTATAAGGCCAATCAGTCACTTCTTTTCTTAAGTTGTCTTCATCATAGCAATAAAAAAGTAACTAACATTCTCAAGATGATTTTAAAAACATTAAATTTTTTTGTTTTACTTGTTTTAAAGATTTGCTTATATATTATGAATTGGATCCTCTGGAGCTGGAGTTACAGTGGTTGCAAGTCACCTTATGTGGGTGCTGGGAACCAAATTCTGGTCCTCAGGAAAAGCAATAAGCGCTCTTAACCAATGAGCCATCTCCTTTCAGCCACAGGATTTGCTTGTTTCTTTTATGTTGTATGTACATGTTTATGTCTGAATGTATGTCTCAAGCAAAGTTTTAAAAGTTTTATGTAGGTATACATTGACATAAGAATTAGGTATTTTATAGTTTTAAAATTTTAAATAAAAGGTATAATGTTTGTATTATTTTATCAACTTGCTTATATTGATACCATGCTTCTGACATTTATCCACATTGGTACATGTACCTCTGACTCATGTCATTTAAATTGACATAATAGCATTTCATTTTATCAGTAAGAAAGCAATATTCTAAAGGAGACAGGAGTTTTAACCAGAGAAAAGCTAGGCAAGACCTCCAAAGAGGGAAACAGCAATCATATTATTATTCAAATTAGTAAATTTACCATGCAGTGATGACAGGATAGCTGGTCAACAACTACCCTGCTTTCTACTGCAGACCTCAGTATGGGTAGAACAGTGTGAACCAGCTTAGTCGACCTGACCGTATTCATTCTTTGTTTAGTTCACCGAACAGCGAGTTGAGCTTGGCAGTAATCTAAGTGCCTACTATGTGCCAAGCAACATGCAAGTCTTGGAAATGAGCACTAAGAGGTGGCCCCATCCATGAACAAGACACATGAGATGAAGTGACTCCTCAGCCTGGTGCCTTTGTACTACTATGTGAAGAAGCCGTTGATGCAGACCCTGGAATTCAACCTTAGGACTTGGATATAGAGGCATTGTCAGGGTACATGTGGGCTTGGGGATGGGGAGCCTTCCCTGAAGAATCTTCCACAGATATTTATCTGAGGGACAAGAACATAGAGACTCTGTCCAAAATATTCCAGTTCAGACAAATCCTGGTAGACTTAAAAGTCAAAGTGCATACGTACGTGTACACACACACACACACACACACACACACACACACACACACACACACACACTATGCCTGTTTATGTATTTCTAAGGCAGGGTCTTGAGATATATAGACTTGGTCACCTCTATGACAAGCTTCAGTCTCTTGCTAGGCCTAAGTTCACATTCCTCAGGAGAGAGAAGAACCTCATAAAAAGGGGCAACCAACTAGAGACAGCCAAGTCCCTTTCTGCCCTGAAAAGAGGTCTGCAAACTCCCCTCAGGATCGCCACCATTTTGTATGAGTGAAGGACCCCAGCATGCTGGAATTCTCTTCAGAATAAATGTTCTTTGTTGTTTGCATCCTACTTTAGCCTGGGGGGTTTTCTTCAGTGAGCTCTCGATCCTAACAGTCTCACTATGTAGAATAGGGTGGCTTCTAACTTATGATCCTCCTGCCTCCACTTCCTCAGTGCTATTGGGGGCTTGTACTTCAGCCCTAAGGTCTTCAAAGTGCTTCTCCAAGGAAGACCTGTCCTTTCATTAACTCCAGACGGGCCTCGAGCCTGTTAGGGACAGAGCCTCAAGCCCACTTGCAAATCTCCTTACTGGAATGGAATGGGTAGCTACTTCTGCCACAGACCTTGCCGTCTCACCTGCATGATGTCGACGGCCATGGCCTGCGTCTGGACCCCCTCCACGTTGTTCACCAGCCAGTGCACCACCTCGGCGCTGATGAAGCAGCACGGAGAAAGGCCCTTCTGTTCAGAGAGCAGCTGGACCCCTGTCCTGGGCTCCAGAGAGTGCCCAGCAGCAATAAGGGAAAAGAAAAGATGGGAGATAAGGGTTCCCCACAAGAGCATGCGGTGTCGGAAGGGAGGGGGTCTACAGACAATTCCTAGGCTGAGAGAAAGCCCCATAACAGGATAAAAGAACTGAGTGGAGAAAGGACATTTAGAGAAAACGTTACCTGTCAATATTACACTAGGTACTTCACATAACAATTTAATCATTGCATTAACCATGTGTGTAAACACTCACAGTAAGGACTGGCAAGTTGCTCGCCTGCCACCAAACCTCACAACTTAAGTTCAATTTCTGGTAGCCATATAGGCGCGTGAGGATCAACTCATGCAAGTTGTCCACTGGCTTCTATACATAACTGTAGCCTACTAGCACCCATACATGTGCAGGCCCTCTAACTCCCCACAAATAAATAAATAAAATGTAACTAAAAGAAATCTCGTTGTACCTGGGCGTAACGGCACATACCTTTAACCCTAGCACTTACTCAGGAAGCACAGGCAGGCAGATCTCTGTGAGTTTGAGGCTAGCCTAGTCTACAGAGTCAGATAAACCCTGTCTCAAAACAAAACAACAAACAAACAAACTCAAAACCCCTCACTGCATAAATGAGGGACAGAGAGAGGCTCGGAGAGGTCGGGTGACTTGCCCATGTCTCACAGGTGGTGAGTGGCAGAGTCAGGTATAAATCTACCCACCCAGCCCGCTATGGCAGCCTTCCTCAGGTACCTTCTGCCTGGCTTCATACATGTGCCCAGTCACTTACGAGGGATGCTTCATGGCCTCCAGAATCTCCATCAGGGTAGAGGACGATGTCAGAGAGCTGGCTACGTGCTGCTGAGAGCTGAAACACAGTAAACAAAGCGACATGGCACACACGGCAGGGGTAGGTTTTTGTTTCAGTGCTGTGGACTGAACCAAAGACCTTACACGTTTTAAAAAGGCAAAAAGAGCTGGGCGTGGTGGCACACCCCTTTAATCCCAGCACTCAGGAGGCAGAGACAGGTGGATCATTGTGAGTTCGAGGCCAGCCTGGTCTACAGAGTGAGTCCAGGACAGCCAAGGCTACACAGAGAAACCCTGTCTCAGAAAAAAAAAAAAAGACAAAAAGATTTTGCAACTAAAGACATAAAAACATTCACTCCAGGTGTGGTGGTGCACACCTATAATACTAACACTCTGGGAGGCAGAGGCAGGGGGACCTGAGTGAGTTGGAGACCAGCCTGGTCTATAAAGCAAGTTCACAACCGCCAAGGCTACACAGAGAAACGGTGTCTCGAAAAACCAAAAACCAAAACCAAACAAGCAAACCCCACTTTCCTCTTTGATTACTTTTTGTTATGCGCTTGCCCGTGGAGGTCAGAGGCTTTGGACCCGCTGAAGCAGGAGTTACATGCAGCTGTGAGCCACCTAATGTGGGTGCTGGGACCGAGCTCACGTCTGCTGAAGAGCACGGCATCTCCTAAGGCCCCAGATATGTCTCTACCTCCATTGATAATTATATTTTCTAGAAGACTTAGGCTGCTCTGAGTGTGTGCTTGATGGCCTCTCACATGCTACTTACTGAACCCAGACCAATTAGAGGGTGCTGTGTGATAATTTTAGGAGAGTTCACAGGAAGGAACCCTGAATTATTACTAAGGAGCTGAGAGACCTTA